>NC_061113.1:27234788-27248614 GCF_002878395.1 Capsicum annuum | reverse complement strand
CGGAGATTGCATACTCTGTTGGTGTTATTTCTCAATTTATGCAAGATCCAAGAACTCCTCATTTAGAGGCAGCGAAAAGGATTCTACGTTACATAAAAGGATCAGTTGATTAGGGTCTTATGTATGAGAAAGGGAATGATTTTGTGTTGCAAGGTTTTACAGACGCGGATTGGGCAAGTGATACGGCTGGTCGTCGTTCAACTTCAGGGTACTGTTTCAACCTTGGATCTGCGGCTGTTTCTTGGTGTAGCAAGAAGCAGTCCACTGTTGCTTTGTCCAGTACAGAAGCGGAATATATAGCAGCGACAATGGCAGCCCAAGAATGCATTTGGCTGAAATGCTTGATGGGAGATATCTTTGGCAAAGTAGACTACGCTGTGCAAATTCAATGTGATAATGAGAGTGCCATCAAACTTGCTTCAAACCCAGTTTTCCATGGGCGAACAAAACACATAGAAGTTCGTCACCATTTTATTCGAGAGAAAGTATTGAATCAAGAAATTGAGTTGAAAGGGGTTCATACCAGTGAACAAGTAGAAAATATTTTTACAAAGGCTTTAGCTAAGCCTGTTTTTGAAAAGTTTAGAGTTGCTCTTGGAGTCATCGACAGTAAATACGCACTAAGGGGGAGTATTACAAATTAGTGTCTATTTACTGCTTTATTAGTTTTACTTAGTTTTACCAAGTCTAAGGGTTAGTTCCTGTATATTTGGGATAAGTGTCAATAACAAAGTTACCAGTACTTTGATATGGGAGTATATTTTCAGCAGTTTTTTAGGAGTAAGTTGTGTTAGTTTAGGAGTTATATATTCCTCTTTCTACTGTATTCTTTTAACGTAAGCTTTCAATAAAAATTTCAGTTTATTCTCCAAATTGCTTGTTTCTTCTCATCATATAAATAAGAATTTTTCTGTTCAACCCTTTATTTTAAACTGAAGATGGATACATCATAATGCTCTGATCTAATGCTCAACCAACTACACCAATTTGCACCTACAATTTAAAAAGGACAAGTTGCTCTGTGTTGAGCATTAATGACCGAATAGGCAAGAATTGCAACTTTCTTTTTTTTTTTTGACAAGAAGAAGAATTGCAACATTGTGCCCCAATAATCCAATATCTCCAGTTAAGTCAAATCCGATTAACCATGTCCTAGAATTTGTAATTTTGCATCATTACAAGAGAGTAACAGCGAACATGGTTAAAAACAACTTAAGATAGTTCCATTGGCTGCAAACCACTCACAATAAATATAACCATTACAAAGAATCTAGATTTAGCATTTATGTAAGCAAGCAAGCAGAATTGCAGGATACAAAAAACACATAATGCTGTGTAATGTGCATCAGAAATTTTGGAGACCATTTTTCCTTTTTTTGGGGGGGGGGGGGGGTTGGGGGAGGGGTTGAGAGAAGGGCTAAATATAATATTATAATACTATATGAGAAAAAAATAATTAACGTTTTACCTTTGAATTTAGTGAAGTATGCAACTGCTTCAAGTTTGGTACTAATCTTTTATTTAGCTCCATCGCTGCAGCAATGTGCATCACCTACACATGAAAAATACCCATCACTAAGAAAGCTTAATTTTGTAAAAAAGAATAGCAACATAAGCAACCAAAGTAACATTAAAGGAGGCTTACCGTAGGAAATGTATCATTTGAAGATTGCGATCTATTTACATGGTCATTTGGATGCACATGTTTGTCTCCTGGCTTATGGCCAAGTATTTCAGCTGCTCGATTTGCAATAACCTGAAGATATTAGATAATATATAATTACAAGGGGGAAAAACACACGAGTCCATCAAAAATCATTTTTTAAACCAATCCAGTCAGCAATAGGATGATGACAAGAAATATGTAATTGTTGCTAACTTCCTCCAAATCTTCAGAAGACATAATTCTGCAAGCTATTTATAGTCTGAAATATTTTAGCAACCAGAGAAACACAGAGAGCACATACTGCAAATGAAATCAAATGCTGAAGCACTGTGGTTGAATAATCTTGGAGATAGCCAACTTTAAGAGGAAAAAAAAGTACTTTCTGGTGCAATCAAGGAAACACCAGAAAGGAAGTAATAGTTTAAAATCTTCCCTAAACCACCAGAAGCTAACCAATAAATGCACTGAATGTTTTAAGAGGCAGAATACACATTTATGAAAAATTACTCTAAATGTCTGAGCAGTTTTTCATCAATCACAATTCTGCATAATAAATCTATCCATCAAAGCAGGTATATATCTCAAATTTCATCCGCAGAGCATCAACAACTATTGAATGTAATAAACTTTCTCCATTGCAGGTAACCAAGTGTCCAAGCCCGTCAAAAATAGAAAGGTCGATGGCAGTTCCCTATGGCACATATCAAAATAGTCAAAAATCGAGATATATTGGGTCATTGGCAGAGTAATTCGATTGTTTGTTGCAACAAAGTGTTCAGTGAAATGCAGAAGGGAACAAGAACAGTCCAGGACAGATTGATAATTGTACGAACTAGGAAGTAGGAAATAATCATGTGAGCTCTTTTATATTGATCTAATCAATATGTATTATCTGGAGATAACTGCACCAACAATCACAATATTCTGGAAGATAGAATAGTCATGTTTCTAGCATGCAAATTACTGGCACTGGCGCAAGATCATACAAGGCGATAATAGTTCATTCATTCTACAAATGTAGGCCACTTAATGCCCGTACTATGCAAGCCCAGGACAAGACATCTGTTGCGCGGACAATATTATATTGGAGAGCACATTGAGTAACCCAATAATAGGAATAGGTCTATCATCGATAAAATGGAAAGAAAATGGAACTTGAGCCTAACCTCAAAAGCTAGCTTAATGAATTGACCAATATCATATTACAAGGACCTAGGAAGCGACAATATATTCCTCAACTGATGTGGAACACTAAACAACATGTCATCTAAAGATGCAAATAGACTATTGTCTGTAGTTCAACCTCTAGGAACACTTCGAACACTTTTCAAATTCCACAATCTGATGTATGCCAATACATCATGTATTCTTAGGATTGAGATCAAACATTTGATTTACGGTATTAGATTTGGACATACAGCTTGAAATCTTAGGTTTAGGTATGCAAGTGCACAATTTTTTTAATTCAATGTTATCCCTGGTATTACCCAATACATTGTTTAATTGCCTAACATACTTAACCAAGAAAGAAGACCGGCATAATGATTTACCAACAAATAAAATGGCCTTTTTGATAAGAAAAAACAATAACACAGAAGTCGCCCAAGGAAATTGCACATAACAAAGGTCTGGGCAAAAACCACCTTAGTTTATGTATCCATCTCAATTCGCAGTCTTCCTTCCCTTAATATAGCCCAATTCCTATCTACTGTATCTCTCTTGCCTCACAGTCAAATTTGAAACTAGTGAAACCCAATAACATTGAAAATAAGGACACTGTGATTGGTTTCAGACGCAGAGAACTCCATAGAGGATGAAACAAAAACAATCTAAGTGAAGGGAGACAACGTTTCAGCATTCCTTACCCATTCCCCAATATCAACAACAACAAACTCAGTGTATTCCCACATAGTGGGGTATTCCCCAATATCAACTTAGTTTATTTTTTCTTGCCTCAAGTTCAGTAATAAAGAACACTCGTGAAATACTTTCTCCAAAATGACTGTTTATACTAAATTAGAAGTGCTAGATGACGAGTCCTTTTAATAGGTGTTAGGGGACAAGTTTATCCTAGAAGCATTAGCAAATGAGTCATAGTACAAGAGATTATTTGTAATTTGGCGATATCGAAATGATAAAAATTTCTTTTAAGAAGAATAAGTCAGTAATAGCAAGATGAGAGAGCACCCAAGGGTGTGGCCTAGTGTCGATGACGTGGCACGAGAACCATGAGATCTCAGGTCAAATCCAAGTGAAGGAAAAGTATGCGAGGCGATTTTCCCATTTGCCTAAATCTTTGGGGGTAGAGTTACCGGTACCTGTGCGCACAAGCTAGGTGGGCACTACCATAAAAAAACAGCAAGATGAGAAGTTCTAGGAGGAGAAGACATGCCCAATCACAGAGAAAGGAATATATTAAATTAGAGAATCTGGATATTTTCGTCAAACAAAAAGCACCATTCTTTTGAAGAAGGTTATTCCTCTATCTGCTTAAAGCAGTTGATAAGGCTCAAGCCTAGAACAAGCAAAGAACCGCACATTCATGAACTTCTGATTACCTCGTTAGCATTCATGTTACTTTGAGTGCCACTGCCAGTTTGCCAAACCACCAAAGGAAAATGGTCATTCAATTTTCCTTCTGCAACCTCTTCAGCTGCTTGCATTATTGCTTTTCCAATAGATTGGTCAAGGCCATAGTCCATGTTCACCTGGAATATCATAACTACACATTTAAAATAAAACTCCAAAACAACTGCAGTCAAGCATTACAACATGCTTGCAGCTAATACACCAAACTTTTGATAAAATGTAAGAGATAAAGAAGAAGTTGTCAACAGCTTAAGAAGGGAATAATATTACTGATACCAACCTTGGCTGCACACTTTTTAAGAATACCGAATGCACGTATGATTGGCTCAGGCATTCTTTCACGATCACCCCCAATTTCAAAATTCTGCAATGATCTTTGAGTTTGTGCCCCCCATAACCTGAAGGAGATACAAAAAAGACAGAAAAGAAGAGGTACAATTAGAAGGATACTCAGGCTATGGTAACTTAGAAAAGAATTTCAAGCCTCAATACCTGCCTGAAATTTCACACCTACTACTAGGTCTCTAGCTCATCAACGTTAAATGCACAGATCGAGCAGAGAAGAGAACCAACCCTTTGAACGTAAAGAGACAAGTGGTGCGCCCTAGGTACCTCCCCCCGTCCAACACCACCGCCCAAAAAACAATGAGCTACACCGAGTAAGATAGCAAATTTAATGACATTCATTGCAGAACAAGTCTACTTAGCAGAAAGGAGATTGCTGCCTTCAGAATTAATTTTCCAAATAAAGGAACGAACTCAGCAAATTCAATAGGCTATTGTAATCCATGATTTGCCTAACGGAGAAATCATAAAGATAGTGGATGCCTCTATCACCCCAAAACAAGAAGAAGAATTGCACAAGCCAGAAAGAAAAGTCTTCTTGTAGTTCCACTTCTTGCCTTTCCACCAATTCATAAAGACATCTATGATTCTTTTCTCCCAGATGAAGCAGCATACGTTGGTCCGGAGACCTATAAAAAGGAGATGGTTGTGCCACAAAGTACTCTTGTGCACTTACGTCATTCGGTCCACGAACAGAAGGTGGGGACTCATAGTCTTCCAGGCCTACTTTGGGGGGTATGAGTAGTGTGCATGTCCGAATGTGTTCCTACCTTATATAGGCGCATAACTCCAACACCCTGTAATTGTGCATATTCAGTAGTATTGTTACTGCACGTGTAATTGTGCATATCCAGTAGTTAGTTACCTACAGCTCATAGGATTCGGATTACACTTTTGTCATTTAGAGTTCACTAGGAATACTCCTCCTGTAATATAGGAGTTATTGTTAATCTTTGCTTGTATTTAAAGTGCCTCTGCACATCGTAAATAAACAACAACTTTTGCACTCTACTTATTTTTTTATGGTATCAGGAGCCTCAATACACTCTAAAGAGTAATATTTTTTTCCTCTCCCACCCACCCTTCACAAATGGCCGACACTCCTCGAGTTGTTAATGCTGACAACAACGTCGGCCCGATGGTTGTTCAATTTAACCTTGCGTCCCAATTGCCCATAAACTTGGCAGCCATAATATTGCAACGTGGAAGGCGCAATTTTCCATGCTTATGCATGGTCATGACCTCTATGATCATCTCGATGGGTCTACACCTTCCCTATCTCGCACTATCACAGTCCCTAGTGCCAATCCTACGTTTACTCTTTGGTTTCGACAAGACCAACTCATTCAAAACGCACTTATGGCATCTGTTGATCCAACAATTGCCACAACTGTTAAAATGGCTACCTCCACAAAGACAGCCTAGGATGCACTACACATCGCCTATGCGAACAAGTCCCAAACCAGAATTTTTAATCCGTGTGATTGACTTATGGTCTGACCAAAGACTTCCAGCCAGTCACCGTCACCAAATATTTGCAAACTATTCGATCTATTTCTGACGAGCTCTCTACTGTTGGCGCCCCAGTCTCCAACTCTGAACTTATTGTCAAGATCCTGAGTGGTCTGGGTATAGAGTTTCGCGAGATTACTGCTATCATTCGTGCTCGTGACTCCACTATTACTTATGAAAAGTCAAGAAAAAGTCCCCAATCAGATTACTGCTGCTACTACCTCCAACAAGTCTAGTATTTCGAACAATCGCACCAATCGTCGCCCCAACAATAACAATGGCAACAACCACCAGTGGCTATCCAACATCACTTTACTTCACCCAATCAAAGGCGAACTTCGACCACCAACAACTCTTTTGATGGTGTTCGCTGTCAGTTGTGCAACAAACCAAGTCATGTTGCAAGTGTTTGTCGATCAAAATCTCACAATCACTTTGAGGCGAAGGCCAATTATGTTTCATGATTACACGCATCAGAAAATCCTTGGATACTTGACTCTGGAGCGTCTCATCACATCACTGCCGAACCTCAAAACTTGCAGCCATACAATGGGATGGAGCAGGTCTCCATGGGTGATGGTAACAAAATACCAATAACTCACACTGGTTCAACTCAATTAAATACATCAAATAAATCTTTTAAACTCTCTGACACTCTCTGTGCTCCTAGCATTAAACGCAATTTACTCCCTTTCATTTTTTTGTGAAGGACTTGGCAACGCGGACTCCGTTGGTGGATGGTCTCTATGAGAAACTTACCCTCCGTGTCTTCTCCTCAAGTGCATTTGACCTTCAGCAGCACATCCATTTCTACCCGGCATCGTCGGTTGGGTTATCCAAATGCAAGAGTTTGAAAGTTTCTTTTGAATAAATTCTCGCTACCTCAAAAAGTTTTAGTTTGTAATTCTTGTTCCTCGAATAAGGCCCATCGCCATCCTTTTAAACATTTTAGTTTATCAAGTACCAAACCATTTCAAATAATATTTAGTGATTTATGGGGTCCTTCTCCGGTTCAATCTATTGACAAAAGATTATACTACTGTATTTTTGTGCATCAGTATACCCGATACACCTGGCTTTACACATTGAAAAATAAAAGTACACCTGGCTTTACACATTGAAAAATAAAAGTGAGGTTACAGACCTTTTCAAAAACTTTCAAGCATTAATTGGATGTCACTTTAACATGAAAGTTCTTTCTATCTATACAAATGGTGGTGGTGAATACAAAAGTCTTGATCCATACCTAAGATCTCAAGGTATTGAACATCGTTTATCTCCTCCATACACCCCCGAAAGAGTCGCTCTTACGGAAAGACGTCATAGACATATTATTGAGACAGCAAGAGCTTTATTTCATGAAGCTTCACTTTCATCGACTCTTTGGTCTTTTGCTTGTCAACATGCAGTTTATCTGATAAATCGCTTGCCAACCTCACTTTTACAAAATAAATCACCTTTTCAAATGTTGTTTGGTCAAGATCCGGAATACAATTCTTTAAAAAAATTTGGGAGTCTCTGTTATCCCTGGCTCAAACCTAATTCAAAAAATATATTAGAGTTACGATCAACACCATGTGTATATTTAGGATTTTTGTTAGTTCATCATTGTCACCAAGTTTGATCCAAAATCTTCAAAAATATATTTATCTCGTGATGTGAATTTTTTTGAAAATAATTTTCCTTTTCAAAATATATTTTCAAATACTTCTTCAACTTGTAAAACACCTGCGTGGGAAAACTCAACTGACACTACCCCAACAATATCCCCTATTTTTTCTTCTCCATAAGCAGCGAATTATTCAGCCCAATACTTATCCCAAGTACAGATAACAACAACGCTCTCAAAGACACTGTCTTCTCTGTCTATGCTCCAACAGAATCTGCAAGTTCAGGTACCTATCCTCCTCTTCTTCTTACAAATTCTCTTATTCCTACTGATCTCAATGACACCCGCTCTTATCCCCCATTGACTAAATCATCATCTTTTCTAATTGTATACAGTCGTAGAAACAAAACAATGTCATCTGATAGCCAAAACTCCACTGCCCGTCCCTCTACCTCAATTCCGTTACAACCTTTCCCTGAACCTGTTCAAGCCACAGAACCTCAGCAACCTTCTTTTCCTACTCCAAATCGTGTTGTGACTCGTTCACAACACAACATTTACAAACCAAAAACCATTCTTGACTTCATGGCTCACTTATCCCCTCCATCAACCCTACCAGCTTCAAACAAGCAAACAAACACCCAGAGTGGCAAAAAGCAATGAAAAATGAATTTGATGCATTATTGAATACCCATACATAGGATTTGGTACCACATGCCCCCACAAAAAACATTATCTCTTGCAAATGTTATACAAGTTAAAAAGAAAAGTAGATGGGACAGTAGATCTCTACAAGGCTCGACTTGTTGCAAAGGGATTTACACATCCTGGAGTTGACTATCATGCCACATTTAGTCCGGTCGTCAAACCAACAACAGTGCGCGTGGTGCTCTCGATTGCTATCCAACGGAATCAGCCCCTACGCCAACTTGATGTCAACAACGCGTTCTTACAAGGTCGTCTAGAAGAAGAAGTGTACATGGTCCAACCTCTGGGTTTTGCAGACGAGCAGTTCCCAACCCACATATGTCGTCTAAAGAAAGCAATATATGGCCTTAAGCAAGCTCCTCGGGCGTGGTACAATGAACTTAAGACATTCTTTCTTTATCTGGGATTTGTCAATTTAGAATCTGATGCCTCACTCTTCATTCGCAAAGTGTCGAACAAAGTTTTGTACGTATTGGTTAATGTGGACGATGTCATCATCACGGGGAACCACAATTCAGAGGTAAATCAGGTTATTGATTGTCTTGCTGGGCATTTTTCCATTAAGGATCTTGGGAAACTAAATTTCTTTCTTGGAGTGGAAGTGCGCCAAACTACCAAAGGAATCATTTTATCATAGTCCAACTACATCAATGAAATCCTCTCTGACGAAAACATGAACGACTACAATTCAGCAAAAACCCTAATGATTACCACTAAAGTGCCTCAACTCCATGATGGAGCGGAACCAACTGATGCCACTCACTACAAGAGAGTTCTTGGAAAACTACAATACTTGTCTTTTACTCGTCCAGACATTAGCTTCTCTATGAATAAATTGTCTCAATTAATGCACTCGCCATCTGAAGTGCACTGGAAAGCACTCAAATGAGTACACAGGTATCTCCAAGGAATGCTTCAGTTTGCTCTTCACATTCAAAGAGGTAATGATTTCAAGCTACACATGTACTCTGATGCGGATTGGGCTGGAGATGCGAATGATCGAGCTTCCACTATTGGTTACATATTGTTTTTTGGCCAAAATCCTGTGAGATAGTCTTCCGGGAAACAAAGAACAATTGCTCGCTCATCAACTGAAGCTGAATATCATGTAGTTGCAAGTGCGCTGGCTTAAACCAACTGGGTTACAAATCTACTAAGAGAATTACATGTTTCACTTCCTCAAAGACCAACTATTTATTGTGACAATGTTGGTGCAACTTATTTATGCACAAATCTGGTTTTTCATAGCCGCATGAAGCACATTGTTGTAGACTTTCACTTTGTTCGCAAACAAGTCTAGCAGAATCAAGTTCACATCGTTCATATTCATGCTACAGATCAACTCGCAAATACTCTAACTAAAGCTCTACCAAAGCCAGCCTTTGATAAACACCTATTCAAGCTAGGTGTTGCTACACATTGCGTATCTTGAGGGGGGCGCGTATTGGCACATAACTCCAACACCCTGTAATTGTGCATATTCAATAGTATTGTTACTGCATGTGTAATTGTGCATATTCAATAGTATTGTTACTGCATGTGTAATTGTGCATATCCAGTAGTTAGTTACCTATAGCTCATAGGATTAGAATTACACGTTTGTTATTTAGAGTCTGCTCTGAATGCTCCTCTTGTAATATAGGATTTATTATTAATCTTTGTTTGCATTTAAAGTGCCTCTGCACATCATAAATAAACAACAGCTTTTATACTATACTTTTTTACTCGGTACGCGCGGATTTGTACTACGAAGTGGAAGCAGACCATTCAACTTGCCATAGCTATGTATTGAAAAATTGTTATGCCAAAATGAGGAAATATAAATTAAATATTACCCGTTTCTATTGACATTTTTGATTAGTGAGGCAGCACAAAAATCCAGAAACAACAAATTAGATTGATGGAACTGCAAGACAGATAGGTCATACTTAATTGATTAAAGGTCACCCATCCAAAAAGGTTTATTGCAGAAGAATTTGAAAATATGTCAAAAAAGGAACAGCAAAATCTAATCACCGTGGATTAATCCAAGTTCTATTGAGATCCAGCAAAATAAAGTTCAACCTTTCAACGACAAACTTAGTATGACAATTTTAGATTAGTTATCACATACACCCTTGTTGATAAGAGGAAAAGCTACACGTAGCAGATACTCTAGCATAGCTGTTGAATTGTCAGTTCAGAAATCTATAATTGTTCTGAACTGAAGCATTTCGATAAGCTTGACTGGAGTTTTAGTAGGTTAAGGGGGAGTCCGAAAACTTCTGTCATATCTATGATGATGACAGCTGATTGCTGAAGACTGATAAAGCAGAGAACAGAAAAGAAACATGTTCACAAGGCAAAAAAGAACTGCAAGGTGCAGTCAAATCCATTAGCAACATAAATCCTCCAGTTAAACGAAATAGGTATGGTTTTTACCTAGTATATATGAGTTTAAATCCGAATTTAACAAAAAAGAGTTACTTTGTAGGGGATTTCTTCCCATTTGTCTAAACCTTGATAGACAAAATTACCCGTGGTTGTGCTAGTGGAGGACGTAGCAAATATTGTACCAATATATCGTTGAGGTGTTTGCAAGCTGAACGAAACCACCATTGTCATAAGGGGGGAGGGGAAGAGAGAAATATTTATAGCTTATCTCTTCCACAATCTACTTTCCTTTTAGAAACATGTACGGAGCCTTGCAATAGCATAAAATCCTAAAGAACTTTAAGATACAACCAATCATTCAATTACTAATACCTCAATCCAAAAAAATATTGGCTCGGCTATCTGAATCCTCTATATCCATTCATTACAAGACGCAACAACAACATACCCAGTGCAATCCCACAAAGTGGGGTCTGGGAGGATAAAGTATACACAGACTTTACTCCTACCTCATAGGTAGAGAGGTTGTTTCCAATAGATCCTAGGCTCAAGAAAAAACAGTTCAAAGCAGTCCAGGCAAAAGAAGTAACGGAAGTACAAGAAACAGCAACTGATAACAAAAAACAACACATAGTAACAGAACAAAAACTACAACAAAATAATATGATAATTGAGTTATAAGGAATCAACATATAGTTACATAAATCAAAGGACAAGAAACTAGAGAAGGAACATTAAGATTACTAATATAGATGGACAAAAAGACAACTTGCTGCTACCTACTAACATTCGATCCTAATCCGTATCTTCCACAAACTCCTATCTAAGGTCATATCCTTGGTTAGCTGAACATTACAAGATCCATCACAATCTGATTAATTCTCATACTAACATCAACCTACCCTTCTATATTCAGTTTCAAACAGACTATGTTTTCTAAAATTTCCGGGTGTCCTGGCAATCTTGCAGCCTTGCAAGCACCTCGACCAATTCCACGTGATACCTGCCATCTCCCATAGCACTATAAGGTAACTGTATCCACCAAGGCTAGGACAGATGAACGAAATCACCTAATGTTTTTGCCTTTACTAGGATTTAAACACTAGGCCACACCCTTGGATGCGTTCAGGCACAATATTAAACATGAGAAAAATGGAAAAACAACAAAATAAATGAGCGAATAAATGGAAAATAAGAGAGAATGAAAGTACGAACTTGTCAGATGGAACAAGAATAGGACCAAATGTATCTCTTTCCTCTCTGAAAGACGTTGAGAAAAACCTCCAGCTATAAGAATAACGCAGTGAATCTGATACAGCTGATAATCGACGGGCTGCTACTAACATAGCCATTTATTTCTCTGCAGCTCTAAACTAGATCAATACAGATACACACAAACAAAACGGATCGATTAATATATAAAATGCATACTACTATATTAAAAGTGAAAAAAGATGTATAGTATATAGATTTTGGCACAAGAAAAAGCAGAGGCAAGTAGTTAGGGTGAACAAACAAACCAGGAGTCAATGAGCCGCCTGTATGGGAGTTGGTGGGAAACGGAAATGTTGATGCTAGCGCGTATCAGAAAATTATATATTTATATATAATTAATATTTTTATGTTATATAATATAAGATGTTGACCCTTCAATTAGTTGTTATAATTACTTTTAAACTCCTTAATCAAAATTTTGGTTCTGGCCACTCTAACAGCAATACTGGCTGTGCTGAATGCTGATGTTTGTAGCCTACAAGTTAAGGAAGTTGGAATAATGCAGAGAGCAACAAATGGAATCCGAAAATGTCACAACGGCACACCTTTCAATAATATTGTTACTCCCTCCGGGCATCTCTACTTTTTTTTTAATTTATTTGTTATTTTGTTAGTTTTCCGCCCGGTGTTTGATGTCCACGTTGAAGCCCTGACTACAGAATTTTCTTTATATTCAGGACTTAAACCCGAGACCTTTGATTAAGGATAAAACAGTTTAACCACTGCACCATAACTTAGGTTGATCCGCGCATCTCCACCTATCTATTGCTAGTGTGGTATTAGTATAACTTAGCACACATCTTAAGGGCCTTTTTGGAAATAGCAAAATGAAATGGACACTTTTAAAAATAAATAGCCTAAGCTTAAGATTTTGTCAAAAAGTGATCAGTCGGATAAAGCATTTCCACTTTATAGTTATTTCCTAATTTGGGTTATTTTTACCCGTCTAGTTCAAATACAGTCAATATATAATATTGATACAATTTTCAACTTGGATCATTCGGCCCTTTTAAAAATATTTCAATTCTTTTTTTTTCTATAAATTTTTAACTAAAAAAATTTATGTTTCTTTTATTGTTTAGAAATAATAATTAAATATAATTATATAAAATCAGTATAATTGTTATATAGAATATGTATCTATATAAGATATATGTATAGTTCTATCAAATATGTATAGGTATAAAATCTATATATAAAATATATAGAAAGTGTATAAAAATTATATAATTATTGTATAAAATGTGTAAAAGAAATGTACAATTATTGTATAAATTATGTATCGAAACTGTATAATTTTCATATAGAATATATATATGTATAGAAACTGTATAGAAGGTTGTAGAAACGGTATAGAACAAGACAGCAAATTAAAATGGATAGAAAGTGAAATTTAAATTTCATGGTCATTTTCGTGAAAATAGTTTAATTTGAAGTGTCGTTTCTATCATTTCCCCCAATGAAATCGTGATTTTTAATTATAATATGAAATTATTTGAGATAAAGTTATTTGAACGTGCAATTTGAACTTTTTAATTATAATGTACAACGACGTTGACGTTACAAGCTATTGAAATTTGTAAACTGAAAAGGGATAAATATACTTTTGAACTATGATAAATAATACGTATGTATACTCTGTCATACTTTTCGTACACATATGCTCCTACTGTTAATGAAATGGTATGTACATGTCCCTCACACTAATGGTGGAGATTATATATATGTGTACTCAAAGTATGATGGGGG
>NC_061113.1:27186774-27231788 GCF_002878395.1 Capsicum annuum | reverse complement strand
AACTAAAATTTAAGTTAATTAGTTGAGAGAGATTAATTGCATGATATACAAATTATTATATTTGTATATGAGGGTTCACTTAAATTAGTTGAGAGAGATTAATTGCATGATATACAAATTATTATATTTGTATATGAGGGTTCACTTAAATAATAATTATTTAACTAACTTTTGGCTAGGTCAAATAATTATTTTAAACATTAAACATGATAGATAATTAAGAATTTTATCTATGCTGTGTAATTTTTGCTTTAATTCATCAATATGCTATTGGAGAAATGGAATGATATTTGAATATTGATGAAAGGGTCAGGGAGAAATTTTGCATATAGATGCTAGAAATAAGTGTGGATTGCATATTGGGCTGGACGCGTGAATAGTACAAGGCCCGTTGGCCATGGGAAGATGAAAGCAGATTACAACGTTCTAAGGGAATAACGATGAGCTAGGGAGACACCTTGCTTGTCACGTGTATACACCAAGCCAATACATGCATGTCATGTCATTGAATTTAAAGTTTATGTTTCTTAATCATGATTAATCAATATGTATTTTACTTAATTTAATTACATAATCATAATAAAAAATATTAGTTTGATGTATACAGTGGGTGCGTGTAAGTTTTTACCCACCTTATATATATATATATATATATATATATATATATTTGCATATATATTTACTTTATATATGATAGTATGAAGTTAGACTTGAAAATATCAAACTTCAGACGCAATATCTAAAATTACATATGAGTAAAGTTCATATATTTTAGCAAGAAACTCAGCATAAATGGTTGCAATAATTTTTGTTTGGTTGAAGCTCAGTCATTTTTAAGTGCAAACTTAAGACAAATAGTTGAAGTGAGAAAAAAAATGACTAAATTTCATCCACATATAATTAAAGTTCAAACAAAAATGGCTAAACTTCAATCATATATGTTTGAAGTGAGGTAAAGTTAATTAAACTTCAGCCACATATAGTTGAAGTTGAGGCGAAAAATTATCTAAACTTTAACCATATAATGTTTAAAGTTTATACTTTGGCTAAGCAAACTCCAGACATCATATTTTTGAAGTTGTCCAATCAGAATTACATGTGAAATAAATACAAGTTAAATTTATAATATTATACAGAAGAGTGAGTGAGTGGAACGATCAAGGGTATTCGTGTCATTTCAAAAGAAAAGTGCATTGTTTGCTTATTTTGTAAGCTTCAAAGTTTGTACATTCATTTTTAGTGATAAAAAAAAAAAATAAACCTCTTTTTATAAATGTCAATCATATCTCAAAGTTGTATAATATCTCATGTGAATTCCACAATTTTCTTCACATCTTTCTATAAATGTTTCTTGTGAGTTCTAATACACAATACTCATTTCTATTTTCTTTTATAAGTGGTAAAATTTTAATTTCATTTTGTTCATGAAATACCCCTGAAAAATATGAATTAAATTTTTTCCTTACATATTTGGTTATAGTAAATTATTTAGTAGAGTAATAAAAAATAAAAAATTATATTACTTTATATTATTATATAGAAGAGTGAGTGGGATGGCCAAGGACATTCTTGTCATTTCAAAAGAAAAGTGCATTGTTTACTTATTTTGTAAGCCTCAAAGTTTATACATTCATTTTTAGTGACCAGGAAAAAAAAAACTCTTTTTATAAATGTCAATCATATCTTAAAGTAGTACAATATCTCACGTGGATCCCACAGTTTTTTTCACATCTTTCTATAAATATTTTTTGTGAGTTCTAATACACAATACTCATTTCTATTTTCTTTTTTAAGTGGTAAAATTTCAATTTCATTTTATTCATGAAATATCCCCTAAAAAATATGAATTAGATTTTTTCCTTACATTTGGTTGTAGTAAATTATTTAGTACAGTAATAAAAAATAAAAAATTATATTACTTCCTTCATTTAGAAAAGAATGACCCATTTTAACTTGACACAGAATATAAGAAATTATTATATAAAAGAGTGAGTGAGTGGGACGACCAAGGACATTCTTATCATTTCAAAAGAAAAGTGCATTTTTTCTTATTTTGTAAGCCTCAAAGTTTGTACATTCATTTTTAGTGACAAAAAAAAAAAAAAACTCTTTTTGTAGATGTCAATCATATCTCAAAGTTGTACAATATCTCACGTGGATCCCACAGTTTTTTTCACATCTTTCTATAAATATTTTTTGTGGGTTCTAACACACAATACTCATTTCTATTTTCTTTTTTAAGTGGTAAAATTTTAATTTCATTTTATTCATGAAATATCCCCTAAAAAATATGAATTAGATTTTTTCCTTACAATATTTGGTTGTAGTAAATTATTTAGTAGAGTAATAAATAAAAAATTATATTACTTCCTTTATTTAGAAAAGAATGACTCAATTTAACTTGACACGGAGTATAAAAAATTATTATATAGAAGAGTGAGTGAGTGGGATGACCAAGGATATTCTTGTCATTTCAAAATAAAAGTGCATTGTTTGCTTATTTTGTAAGCCTCGAAGTTTGTACATTCATTTTTAGTGACAAAAAAAAAAAACTCTTTTTGTAAATGTCAATCATATCTCAAAATTGTACAATATCTCACGTGGACCTCATAATTTTCTTCACAGCTTTCTATAAATATTTTTTATGAGTTCTAATACACAATACTCATTTCTATTTTCTTTTTTAAGTGGTAAAATTTCAATTTCATTTTGTTCATGAAATATCCCCTGAAAATATGAATTAGATTTTTTCCTTACATATTTGGTTATAGTAAATTATTTAGTAGAGTAATAAAAAATAAAAAATTATATTACTTCCTTCATTTAGAAAAGAATGACTCATTTTAAATTGACACGGAATATAATAAAATGAAAAAAAAAAATTGCATCTTGTGGTCATAAATTAAAGTTATGTCAAATGTACTAAAATATTACTTATCTTGTAGTTCTAAGCATGATACGTGGAAAGTTAAAAATAAAGTATTGCCACAAAAGAAAATTCATCCTTTTTAAAATAAATTAAAATAAAAAATGGGTATTTATTTTAGAATGGAGGTAGAAACAAACATCTACAAGGCATTCATCTATCCACAATACACAACATTTAAAAAAAATTTCAAGTTGAACTTTTCCACAATATCAAAAATAATTTTAAAATATAATCTGTTAAACCTTAAAAGCTAATTTACGTAGTGAGTCTTGTTCATACTTTATTATGATATGTGAGAATTTATGTGATAATTATTTTATTAAACATAAACTAAAATAACATACTTGAATTAAATGGGAAGAATAATTTTAAATTTAAAGAGAAAACATATTTTAAATTTGTTTCATTTAACTATTTTTTTTTCAATCGTGGTGTCCAGAAGAGCTTTCTCTTCAAATTATGGATAATTAGTGTAAGTTTAAGGTAACACTTACAAATATAATCAAGAGTATAATGTTTTTTTCATAATTTTTTAATAGTTTCATATAATTTTTTATATGAATCCCACTACAACTCTATTTTAAATGAAAAAAAACTAAATATAATGGCAATTTCATTAGATACTTTTCAATCTCACTAATGACGTAATCTTTCACATGGATTTCACATACCTTAACTATAAATCTATTTTAATATGTAATAAAAAAAAACACTAAATACATTATATCAGAATGTCTATTTTAATACGTCCTATGTCTCAATTCAGATGATATATTTTTCTTTTTAATCAGTTCTAATCTAAAGAAGATTAACAATTTTATTTGGTTAGTATTTTATAGTATTATCAATATTTTAGTCATGTTGAATTTTATTTATTTATCAAAAAATTCACAAAGGTATTCTATTCTATTTAAAGTTTATTTATTTTAAAGATAATTTAAAACATTGCAAGTTTTTTTCATATATCTTAAATTCGATGTCTTATCAAAATTATATAAATTGAAATAACGGGAGATGTAATTTATAGGAGGATGTGCAAATACTCATATATACTTTGTGAAAGATAAAAAGGTAAAATTAATTTTGCCCACTCATTTAATTGCATAAAGTAATTATTACTATATTATAATAAAATAATAAAAAATACTCATAAATATTGAATAGATGTTTATCTATTAAACTTAATAAGTGATTGGCCTCCATAACTTCACATGATACATTTCGTTACAAAGATTTACAATGCATATAATTTATGGAAACATAATTATTTACTAATTACCTGTTAAAATTATTTTAAACAACTTGTTTATAATATTAACTACCTTAATCATGTTAACTTTTGTTAATTCTTTTGATTCTCTTTGTTTGAGGTTGTAAATTGCTCAACAGATAGACAAATCACTTTAAAAGAAATTTCTTGCTTGCTCTATTAAACTGGTCTCCTATTTTTGACGTATATAAGACAAGACATAAAGACGATCCTTTAATGTTATGAATTATTAAAACGTTCATCGAGTAGGTCCTTATTTTCGTCTATTAAACACCCATAAAATAAATTTAAGTGTATTTAAAATCAATTTATATATGAATTAGTATCCTTTATTGCTTCTTACGGTTCTATAAGAAAATGTTAATGAATAGATATTTATAATTTAACCTACTCTCTTGTATAATTTTTAAATAAAGCCAAAAAAGAAAAACACTAAAATTAATTGATTAATCTTAAAGAATGTGTCAGACCTAATGTTAAAATCTGCAATAGAGTATATGATATTGTAATGTTAATTATGAAAATTTAAAGAAGTTGTAAGCAAGTATTTAATTTTAGACAAAATGATCAAAAGTCCCCCCAACCTTTACCCCAAATTTCAACTACACACTTATACTTTGCGGGTCCTATGACCCCCTGAACTATTTTAAAGTGGAATTATTACCCCCTGAACGTTGACATGACAAGAGAGTGTGTTTCACTCTCTTTAAAGAGAGTGAGAACAAATTTTTTTATTAAAAATTTATTTCTAATATTTTTATACAAATAATTTAAATTATTACTTTTCTTCTTCATTTTCTCATGTCTTCTTCTTCTCTTTTTTAGAACAAAAATTCAAGAACTTATTAATGGAGTTCCTCATCTTCCTCGTCTCCAATCTTATTTTCTCATCTTTCTTGAACTCATTAATGTCGAGGACTCATTAATGGTGTTTTTTGATAATTTTAAAAATGTTATTACCGAAAACAAGAAACACTTGAACTAAGGAAACAAGAAGATTTCTCCGATTAATGAATTCTTGTATGAGGAAGATGAGGAACTCCGATTCAAAAAATTTTAAAAAATTCAAGAACTCTGATTTTCTCTCTTCTTGCTCAAGATCCGTCATTAATGACGAGCTCAAAACTTTGAATTTTCACAATGCCATATATAATTTCCAACATAATCCACAATGTCATATATAATTTCCAATTCATTTCTCCGATTTTCTCTATTTTTGCTCAAGATCCGTCATTAATGACGAGTTCAAAGCTTTGAATTTCCACAATACCATATATAATTCCAACATAACCCACAATGTCATATATAATTTTCAACTCATTTCTCCGATTTTCTCTTTTTTTACTCAAGATTCGCCATTAAAGAATTCATTAATCGGAGAATTAAGCAGCGTTCGATAGAGGGACTTTCGAACGAATGAACCGCTTGTCATTAATTCAATTTTGCTGATCTTGGGACTTTCCCAAAAATTCATTAATCCGCAATCTTTTTCTCAAGAATTCTATCTTTGACCCAAGAAGATGAAATTGGGTTGAAGAAGAAAATGGAGAAAAATGAAAAATGGGGAAGAAGAAAGGAAATAATAAAGTTAAATAATTAATTTTTTTAGAGTAAAAAGAGAAAAAAAATGACGTGGCAACACGTGCATCACACCACATCCTAAATGACTGATTGTCAGTTTTCGGGAGTAATAGTTTCACTTTAAAATAGTTTAGGGGATAATAATTTCACTTTAAAATAGTTCAGGGGGTCATAGAACCCCTGCAAAGTATAAGTGTGCAGTTGAGATTTGGGAAAAATGTTGTGGTGGCTTTTGACCATTTTCTCTTTAATTTTATAAAAATAAGAAGTTATATTTTATTATACAGTGTGATTTCTACGTACAATTTCCATTATGTTTATTCAAAATATTAATAATTATTTAAAAATAAAAAACTAATCAATAGCTATAAATATATTTAAAATTGTAACATAGGGCTGTATACGGGCACTTTATTAACTAGTAACGATATAAGAAGTGGATATCCATGCACTTTGCTAGAGTGAAGTTTGGGAAGAAAAGAAATGCACATTTTCAGGGCCATTTAGTTAAACTAAGAATAAGTTTTTTCCTTTTCCCTTTCATTCAAAATACCATCTTAAGTTTCTCAGCATGCCATGCAGTTCTCTTTCATTTAGTAGTCATTCGAGTTTTTTCTCAACTTTAATTTTTATTTGCCATGGTGTATTTTTGTCACATTTAATTTATACCATTTTCTATTTTTCCAGAACAGTGAATATCATTGTTGTCTCGAATTTAAATTCACCAACCTTTTTCTCAGCTAGTACGAACACCCGTTGTCCATTTTTATTTGTCCAGTATGCTTTACACTTTGTTTGGATAATGGTTTGTCAAGGTTTTATAATGCACGGTACTGTATGGTATGATATAGTATAATACAGTATAGTACAATATAATGTTTGGATAGATTGTATTGTTCACTGATGTTTAATGATGATTTTATTATTTGGTTTGACAATATGGTACTATATTGTAAGTGATAAGTTTAGTAAAATGCTCTTAATTATTATAAATGTTAAATTAATCAATAATTGTTAATAAAATAATTTTCTTCATACTAATTTATCATAATTATGCCATGTAGATATATTAAGTTGTTAAATTCATGTAAATTCTAACAATGTCAATAAAATACTAGATCAAATAAATATAACCAAATTTATTTTTCATAGTAACAAATTGCATTTCTTTTTGGTGTTTTGAGACGTGACACCGACGACTAGTACAAAGTTTGAAGATATTTTTTGTCTATGCTACGGGTGTGTTCGGTATGAAATCCAAAATAAAAAAAAATTCAAAAAAATAAATTAAACATTATTTGTACATATTAAACACAAAATAATGAAAACGAATATGATAAAGGGTGGTGGATTAAAAAATTATTTTTAAAAAAAATATTTGGGGGTGGGGATGGGGGTAGTGGAGTAGGGGGTCGGGATAGGGTTGGGTTGGGGATGAGGGTCGGGTAAGAACAGGTTTTTGAATATTTTTTTTTTCTTTTAAAAAAGGCTGGGGTTTTGGTGGAGGTGGGGGGCGAGGATGGTGGTGTGTGAGGTCGGAGTAGGAGGTGGGGTTAAATAATATAAGGTGAAGAGAAAAATAAGATTATATAATATTAAGTAAGGGCATAATTGCAAAAAATAAAAGAAAGCAAATCATGGGATACCACCAAATCGATGGTTACATAAAATAAAGATTTTCATGATTACCAAACTATGAAATTAACCATACCATACATTTTAAGAAACAATCAAAATAAACTTGGTTCTCTTAATAACTATACCATACCATATCATGAAAAACCACCATCCAAACAGAGGGTAAGATAGCTGTCCAACTTTACTTGTTCAGTTTAAATAATCAAGAAATAATTTATCATTTTGTGTCAATTTTACCCTTATTACTAAATACTACTACTTCATTTTTCAGCATTTAGATAACTTATATAATTAATAAATGTGATGTAGTAAAATTACGCTTTTATTTATTGTGTTTTCAGTGGTGTGTCTAGTGGCAAAACCAAGATTTCCACTAAGGGGGTTCAGCATGGACGGAGCCACCTATATCAAAGGGTGACCAGGTGCAAAACCTTTATTGAAAAATTATATTGTGTATATAAGCTAAACGTTAGCTATTATGAGTATGTATATAATTTTACACGCCCTTAATGCAATCGAGAAGAAAATTTACACACTCTTCGTCAAATTTCTGACTCCGCCTTTGAGGTTCAGAAGTAAATATACGAACTAGCCAAATGGGGTTCAACATCTACTATACATACATGAAAAAATAATTTTAACCATATATATATAATATAATTTTTTATCGAAAGGGGTTCAGATCAACCTTTAGGCGTATCATATCAAATATGGACAACCAAAGATGCCCAATGGGGGTATAACTTTAGCTATATATTTTTTTCATTTCGACAGGTTAGATTGTCACATATCTAGGTTCAATTAACAAGGATTTTGGGACAGAATATATGTTAAATTGTCCCTTCAAATTATTATCTGTCAATTTTTAACTGTTAAATACCCCCAATTTATCAGTAAACAGTTTATATATTCCTTCTCTGGGCTTATCTTTCTCATTAATCATTATAACATGCCTCTCTTGTCAACTGTCAAGTAAAGTAAGCAAATGATTATTAAGCTTTCAATAATCAAAAGTCCCCTGCCCTATTTCAAAAATAACTTTCAACATTTAATTGATTACTAACACGTTAGCATGACGAGTGGAAAGACTATTTGATAATAATTAAAAGAACAGAGATAATTAACATAATTAGACAAACATCGGCCCTCTAACTTTAAAATAATTACAAAATCTTGTCTAGCACTTGTGTATATGCGGGTATTTGAAGATGCACGTTCAACAACGCCTAACATAGCAAACACCTGTGTATCTCCAGATATAATGTCTTTTTTCTTGTATAGAATGTGTATTTGAAGATATGCGTTCTAGTGTCAGTTGCAGAAAATATATTTTTTTCCATTTTTTTTTATAGAGGTGTGCATCTGAGAGATACACAATCTCAACCGATATATGTTAGCAAATCTTCAGATAGATACTGTAATTTTTGAAACTTATGTTGCATCATGTAGTTATGGTTCAAGGCTTCTACATTTTTGTGGTCCTCCTTATGAGTTAGTAAAGGGAAGAGTAAGAACAAGGATTGGGCTTCCATGGACGAAAAGAATTTGGGCCCAAGTTAAAATGTATATATATTCTTATAAGAGAATTTTATTTCAATATTATAATATGCTTCAATTTATGTGATTTTTTTGATATTCTAATTATGTGAATTTTCATCAATATTTTAGAACATACTTTTAAATCATAATGATATGAGACAAATTGCAACGTATGGTACTTCTCATATAGTATTTGAATATTCAAACTTAAATTTTTAATAATAAGTTGATCTAATTTAGGCATAAAAAAATTAATTAAATTAACTCTAAGAATTCAAAAAGACGAAAATGGGTTCCTAGCTAGTAGCTAATACGAATTAGTAGAGAATCTATTCTAATTATTAAATTTTAATATTACTATATTAGTCAGCCGTTCATCCACCTAATTACTCCCTCTGTCCAATAATATTTACTCACTATATTAAAAATAGATGTTCAACAATACTAATTCCATTTAAAAAATCAATGGATGATTTACCCCTTTTTTTGTAACCTATTTTACATATGTTATTAAATACTATTCATCACTCAATGCATTTTTCAAGACATTAAATTTATTACATTCAAGTGGTTATATAGTAAAATTAGCCCTATTATTTATTATTTTTTAATATGTGTGTCAAGTCAACAGTGGACAACCATTATTAGACAAAGAAACTATACTATGAACTGTACAGCCAAACTATTCTTAATTAATTAACGATACCCAATCTAAATATTATTCTCCATAGTTTAATAACAAAATTTCACCGATGGTCATTTTAAATTGAGCATTACTTCGCTAGTGTAGGTGAATATCGAAGGCTCCATTCGGGGTAGCACTCCCAACAGAGTTTTCTCCATGTCGAGAGTCGAACCCTCGACCTCTTGTTAAGGACGGAGCAGCCCCATTCGCTGCACCACAACCTATGTTGGTGCCAATAGATATACTTATTAGGGTTTTATAACAAATGTCTCTTCTTTTACCTCTCTCCTCTCTCTCTTCCACTTCTCTCTTTCTTTTCATAGGTTGTATCTCTTTACTTTTACGTAGCTTTCAAAATTATAACCAATGGAGGGACTCCATAGCAGAGACATATAATTTTATTAATGGCAAAATTGATACAACGTACGTATATTAATAATAACTGAAACATACTGTATCGATTTCATCATCTATACACAAAGGTAAAAGCTTGAAAAAAAAATCATTAATTGATACAATCTGATATAAGTAATGATTTGATGAGATTTTATCAGATTCATTCCTCTCTCATGATTTTATAAGATAAAGTCTGATACATTCGAGATACAATCTCCATGTGTATCCGATAAATATCTGATATACAACCTCCATATTAATATGATTTGTATTAATACATATTGATACATATTTGAGATACAACTTCCATGTGTATTAATACATATTGATACAATCTGTATTGGTACATATTTATATATGTATGAGATACAATTTCTATATTGATACTATCTGAGAAACCGCCTTTATATTGATAGATATTGATACAATCCATTGATACATATTTGAGATATAACCTCCATGTGTATTGATTCATATTTATGCATATATGAGATACAACCTTCATATTGATACAACATGTATTCTTGCATACAATCAATCTATATTGATAGATATTAAACAACCTTAATATAAATTCATATTGTATATAACATGTATCTGAGATACCGCTAGCATCTAGCGTTTCTCCTTTTTTTCTCCAAACTCTCTCTCGCTCGCTCGCTCCTTTCTCACTCCCTTCTGACCTTTCGCAAATCGTTACTATGAATCGTAACTAAACAAATTATAACTGCTAATCTATTATTCATAATTATGATCCACGTACACTATTACTACTATTTTAAAAAAATCTTATAAAAATATAAAAAGGTTCGGTGCCGGCAGTATAAGGAGTTCACAAGGGACAAAAGAAAATGGAGGAATGGAATTTAGTGGAATGAATTAAAATCATGTGGAAAAGAAAGAAAGAAAGAAAGAAAGGTGCATGCTTGTGGATCGATGTGGTGGATATAAATATGCCATTTGTGGTAGGTAAAATTCGAACGTTACTCTATTCAAGTGGCGCAATTGCAGGACATAATTGATAATTCAATCACTTTTCAACCCAATAAAACAAAAATGAGAAATTTCTACGTACTACTATAACATATCATGGTCAACACATTTAGACTTTTTCATCTAATCCCATCTTTAGCTTTAACAAAAAAATAAATAAAAAAATACTCCTACTATCTTTAGTTGAGGAAAAAATCTACTTTTTTTTTTGTCCTACAATTCTAACGAAGTTACAATTATGGGTGGAGCTAAGGGCGGTTGCTAAGGAGGTTCATTCAGAGGCGGATCTATGTAGAATGTATGGGGTGGCACGGCACCCGTATTTTTTGGATGAAACTTTGTATATTTATGTGTATATGTATCAGTTAATATATAAATATTATGTTTGACACCCACAATATCAAAGAGACTAGTGGCGTAAGTGGTTGAAATTGTTTGGTTTAACTCTAATAACGCGGGTTCGAAATCTGTTCAGCACTGTATTTTTAGAGTGATTTTTAGCACTTGTCTGTTTTCTCTTTAAAAAAAACATAGTGTGGCTACGAAGAATAAAATGTTAGATATATATAATTATAGTTTACTCTTTGAATATTATCCTAAAATATCGTACGGAGTATACCTTATTGTTCAAAATAAGGTAGCTCCCAGAGTTTTCAAATCTTGGATCCGCCTCTGGGTTCATTTGTACTATCTTCGTCACAAAATTATTTGTTTTGGTGGAATATAATAATAATACACTCAATGTAATCTCATAATAAGTGAGATTTGAAGAGAAAATGATCAGGGGTGGATCTGGAGTGTACCGAGGGGTTCACTCGAACCTTATCATCAAATAATTACACTATATATTTAAAGTATTTTTAAAAAAAATTATGTATTTTTTAAATTTTGGACCTCCTAAATATAATATTAGAGGTTGACTTAATAGTTGGGGGTTGAAAATTCACCTGAATCCAATTTCTAATCCCAAACATTAACTTTTTTTATCTTTCGAATCCCTTAGTGAAAATTCTGAATTAGCCACCAAATATGTATCGAAATCTTACCCCTACACTGATGGAATGTTGTTTAAATTTCATCATGTAAATTCTTAACCCCATTTTATATTATTTTGTTTTGTGCTTAAAATTATTTAATTAGGAAAAATCAAATTAAGAAATCAGCCCTTAATTCAGCATGCATGTAAATTGACGGCCATTAAGGAAGCAATTACAAAAACCTTTTATCTTAATTATCATGTTCGACAACAAAGTCCCTTAACATAAATTTTTTGCAAAGACAAGGAGACAACGTTAATCAACTTAGGCATGTAATCAATTTTGATAATTAACGTGTGATGCAAGAAAGAAATTACAATCTCCTTTGGAGTCTGAAAAAGAAGTATTGTTTAATTTAGCCAATGATCATTATTACACTTATTCTTTCTAATACTAAAATTACAATTTACTTTCTATAACAGTAATTAAGTCCCTAAACTTATAGTAATAACTATGTATATTACTAAAGTCAAATTATAAAGTTGAGGATGCATGTTTGAGGTTATATTAGGATAATTACATACGTTTGATCTTTCATATAACATTTAAAGATATTTCGTTGAGGGGTTTTCAACACTCAACTTGAAAAATATTGTGATGAATCGTATGTCTGACGGTTTTAATTCTAACATAAGCATATCATTTTTTGGTGTGAGGTTAATCCGTTGTTGCTTCGATACCTTCTTCTTTTGATGTAAATTCAAGAATACACAGATTTAGGGTTGATCTTTTATACTTCATCCGTCTCATTATATATGACAACGTAATGTTAAATTAGACGTGAAATTTAAGAAAAATTGCTTTAACATTTGAAACTTTTACTTTAAATTAAGTCATAAACATATTTAAGAACCCATATTTTCAACTCATAAGTAACATTATCTTGAAGAAAAATAAAATAATTAACACCCATCTAAATTCTAGATCCTCCCTTTCTTCTCAATATGTTCCCAAACACTTTTTTATTTTAATGTATGGTACTATGTGGTCACCTGAGTTTCTCCGAGGAACGCTTTTTAGGTTTTCGAAATATGTATTTTATGCAAAAAAGAAAAAATGCTCAACTAAAGTGTAACATGTTGTGTGCCTCTCTTGTTTAACCTTTTCCAATACCCATCATAAACAAGTCATTATGAGTTTCTTGTACGGTAATTCTTTCTTCTTTTTGTTTAAATGTTCCATTAATTCAAAAGATCAAGGAAGTACTAAAAAAAAATTCATACACTTAGCAAGGAGATAGTGGGAGTGGTCTCCGTAGCGGGCGAGATGCTGAAGGAGAGACTGAAATTAATAGTCCTAGCATATGAAGAGAAGATGTACAGATTCACCAATAAGAAGGTATATGAGAGGCCGACTATAATAAGTTTTAGAGAAGTAGAGGTAGATCGAGGATAATTGAGAGAGGTGATTAGACAGGGTATAGCACATCTTTAACATAGACATGACCTAGCTAGATAGGTCAAGCCGTCAAGATTACGATAGAAACGTAGTAGATAATCAAGTATTGTCACACTTTAATGATGTTGAAGAACACGGGTTCAATTTCCTTTTCTCATATTTTCCTTATTTAGTAGTCACGTATATATGTAGTATCTTGATCTTCAATTATCATTTCTACATGGTGCTTCATTTGCTCTATGTATCTTACTATTTTGTCGTCGTGTTTTTCTGATCTTTCAATCCTATTTTGTTTACATTTTTTGGAGTCGAGAATCAATTAAAACATTCTCTTCTAATAAGATAATAAGATATGTGTACACCCTATCTTTTCATCCCTACTTGTGAATCATATTTAGTGATAATTTTTTTTTTCTCCTACTACAAGTCAGTAATTGTTGAACAAAAAGAATGACGGACAATTTATCCATTTCTTTTTCCATAAAGATAGAATATATAGTTAGTTGGTCTTAATTTAGTATTTTATTATCAGTGCTGATTAATTAACTGTTGTAACCTAACACTTTGACATGTACCAAATCGATGCATTTTTAAAATATTGCATCATGATTAGGGGAAAATAACTACTAAAAATTACACAAACCCGCAATTTAAATTTCACTTATTATAAAAATATTATTTCTCCAAACATATTACAAAAATCCTATTTTTTTCTAAAAATGCATATACATAGCTTTCTATGTATATGTCGGCCTTGTCATATATAAAGGTTTCTATGTATATGTCGGTCTTGTTATGTATATGAATCAGGAGAGAGAGTAAAGTAATTAAGGAAGTGGGAGAGAGTGTAAATAATTCTAATAAGGTTGGTATTTATGTTATTTTTAGATAAATAAATAACAATGAATGTTAAAACCAACACCTAAATTGAAATAATTTAATACATTACCTGTAAAGATTTTTTAATTAGTACTCCAATAGTCCAATTATTTTACTTGTCTCATTTTGCTTTAAGAAAGTTAGTTTGACTAACTAATTTAAAGCTAAAATGAAGTAGATTAATCTAATATTTTAAATTTTAAATTTAAATGTTCGAAAACTATACAAAAAATGTTACCATAAGTTTTAATCCTTCTCATATTAATATGATGAACAATACATCTTATATTGGTTAAAGTTCATATAATTTGATCCTTGAAAAGCGAAACGTAACAAGTAAAATAAACGGAGAGAGTATTATTTAGCTTTGACTCCTGAAGTTAAATTAACTAATCTTGATGCGTATATTTGGTCCTGAGAAACCTATGTTGGAAATAGGTAATGTTTTGTTTCACCTTTTTTCAAAAGTATGCATTTGATGTTATTCTTGTGAAAAGTCAGGTAGGAGTAAACTTTTCTTTTTCCATTTGGCAATTTTCATACTTAATGAAGTAATTAGATTGGCGTCACGCCTATGGATCAATCCGAATTTATGTTAATAAAATTAATAAATAATTATATATTCAATTATATATTTAAAATTATAAATTTATTATCGAGAATAGACACGAACTCTCTTAAATCATTGGGTCATTTTAAGTTGTTAAAAAGAGTCTGAAAAACAACTCTCTTCTATAGTTTTTTTTTTTTTTTTTTTTCCAGAAACACAATAATAATAACTCAACGTAGTTCTACAAGTGGGATTTAGAAAGGGTAAGATGTATATATATATGCAGACCTTACTTCTATTTTTGTTGGGTAAAAAGATAGGTTGTGTTTTTTGTCAAATGAGGCTAGCGATTTTTGATAAACCCCTGACTCAAAAAAATGTATTTTAAGCAAGATTACAAAAGAAAATAGTCATCAATGTATTATTTCAAGTATAAAATCTGTATTTAAAACATGAACTTCAAGAACAACAAAGAAGTTCAAACTATTTTCACAAAAAAAGCAAAATCAAACGTTTGGAAAGAGATTAAGACTAGAAGATTCAAGTCTTCTGAATTCACAGTGTATACTTGAAGAAATTATTCCCCTTAAGTACCCGAGGTTATGGAATATATCCTCTCCCAGGATAAATGAATCACTTCACCAAAATAACAGTACCTCAAATTCTACCCAACAACGAACTCACTCAACGGTAGCAAATCACACTTGAGTTTTTCAAGAAAGAGGAGAGGTTTTAACTTCAAAATTCCATCGCCATATCTGAGAAAAAATCAAATATTTATAACCAAAAGGTGTTGCTTCAAAAAAGAAGCAATGGTTCGTCAAAAATTACATTGTTTCAAAACGTTGGGCCCATGTGTGGATCCATATGCGCCCGCACATGACGAGATGCGGTCGCATGTCTCATTTCACTCAAACTAGAAAGTTGAGTGATGACATGCGGAGTCATCTGAGTCAGCAAATGGCTAGATGCGCCCGCACTTCTATATTTCGTCATTAAACATTGAATTGAAGGATCTTGTCCCTTCAATGTGCGTTTGACATGCGCCCGCACATGGTTTTGTGTGTCTGCAAATGAAGAAAATTTTTGTATCAAGTTTTTGAATTAAAAAACTATTATACAATTAAGTTTCAATTGAATTTTGTCAAAAAGATGATCTCACGATCAATTATCCAAATTCAAATTCAAAACCAAGCCAAGCAAGCGATGACTGCACAAGGCTTGTCTTCTTTCTGACTCACTATCTTGATGAAGGAGTGCTTCTATATTTAAGCACATGAATGTCCCTTTCGTGGGAGAAACACTCCCTTTATAAAATGAACACACATTTCACTTTTTCTCCATTTTCATTCACATTTCATTAGAACCCAACACAGTATAGCAAGATAAAGCAACGTACAAATTGTAATACATATGAAAAAATAAGAGATTACGCAACCACTACTAAAAAGGCAAAGAGACGAAGATGATAGAAAGCTAGCCCTTACTTCTTCCCATAAAAATGCAACAACACATGACTACTTATTAACCTTCTGACTATCTTGATTCTCGATTTTCAAATCTTCCTATCTAGAGTCACGTTCTCTTTAATTTGTCATTAATCTCTTTCTTTATCCTCTCATTCAAGTGAACTTCTTGAGAACAATTTTAATTTTTTAAAAAACTTGAAAATCATATTACGTAATTTGTACGATTATAAACTGTAATTTTTAACATGTTATCGAACTATTACGCACTAATGAAACATATTCAATAAAAAATGAAACATATTCAATGATTTTGTAAATTACGTATTTGATTTAATTATTCACTTAATTTTTAAATTGTTTGCAAAAACCTCAAAGAAAAAAAAAAAGAAAAAAAAAAAAGGAGTGACAGCAAAGCTTGTAACAAACACCTTAAAGACTTTTAGGAGGCAATTAGTACAACTAAAAGAAGAAAAAAGAGAGAGTAACAAATTAAGACTAACTGGAAAAGCATAAAGAATATTTATTAATACTTAATATAAAATAAAATAAAATAAAATAAAATAAAGAAGAAAGGTGAGGAATAATTGGTAGATTGAGTTGAAGGGAGCACAAGAGACAAGAAGGACCACAAGAGCAGATGCATTGGGTCATGACATATTATGGCTTGTTATATGCCTATTAGTGATGATTTTGTGAAGAAGAAGAAGACAAAAGACCCCACCTGGGGTGGGTGGGGATCCAGCCTATTAGACCCATATGATCTGGCTAACTCAGTGATGCCAGCCTTGCATTTCCCACACATCATTGGTGTAGGCCCCTAACTAATTTCTCATCAACCACATGCAACCCCCTCAACACTTGTTATTCTATACATACATATATTAATTAATAGAAGAAAAATATTTAAAATGTGTCATCGAAATATTGAAAATAACTTATTTATACTATCTATTATAAGTTTGGCTCATATATGTTATAATCTTTAAAAGACTGTCTCATTTATGTCGCTATTGTTACAGAAATATTTATTCGTGTCAGTATTTTGCATCAATGATTTTACAAAATTATTTTTGGGACCATGACCTTTTATTAGAAGACTGCGTCACCAAATCTAAATTAATCAAAATTACTTGAATTAAAATTTAAAAGATTCTTAAGATAAAATTTGATAGAGTGTATAAAAATATCATTGAATCTCATGTATTAACAATAATGAAATTATTGGTGGTAATATTATTTGTTTTAATCAAAGATTTAAAAGAATGTGTATACCCTCTATTAGGGACCGGGGTTGATGAAATTAGTTGTAACGAGGTCATTAATATTGAATACAGTGTATTGTAATAATGAAATTAGTTACGTTGATATTAATTTTTATTGATCAAGTAATTTTTTGTGTTAAATGCACAGGGTATATTAGAATATCAATAGTATTGAATAAAATTATTTTAGAATAAAATCGTCTTTTGTATTATTAATATCATGTTTTTTTCTTTTTGAAACCTCGAGATAATCTACAGTCGCTATAACCTCTGTAACGGCCTTTGCACTTCGAGTGAACACTCTGTAGTGTGTATTGGTGAGTATTTTGTGCGTATTGAGTAAATCTCCCTCCATGCAATGGTCATGATTTATTATGTATAAAAATAATACTAAATAAAGTGCCTAATTCACACATAATTGAAAAGAATATCAAGCAAGAAATTAAACAACATCAAAATTAATAATATATTATTTTCTTTAATACCGCATACCAAAAGATACCTAAGATTAATATTTTGATTAAATAATTGGAATACATTGAAAAAAAAAATGAAGAAAAACTGACATAACTATCATTAATACAAAAAGACACGGACCAAATTGGTCATGACGAGCTAAATTTGATGTTTGAAATTATTTGATTAATTAAGATTCACAACGTTGAAAATTCACTAGGGCTTGGAGATTTATATTTAAGGATCAAGATGTAGAGTAAAAGTTCCCTACGACAGATTTAGTTGAATTTTAAATATATATATATATATATATATATATATATATATATAATATGGGGAATATTTTTTATTTGGTATAGTGTTTATACCAAATTAATAAAGGGAGTTTGATTTAAAATAAAGTTAGTAATTATAATTCTAAAATTATAATCTCACATTTTATATGAGATAAAAACACAAAAACTAACTTGATTCTGGATTTAGTTAATACACTTGATAAATTTAGTTCTAAATTTTATATTGGAATAACGCCTAATTCGTGCAACCCTCTTAAATGTATAGTCGTTTTCACCTACATTTTGTCATTTAATTCAGATTTGGTTGTATTCTCACATTATTCCGTTTTTATCTATAGGAAAGTTAATATGATTAGTCGTAAATATTTGACTATGACTAAATGTAAAATTTGTTTCACATTATTTGATTTTTGTTAATTTAGACATTCTTTAAGAATTTTTTAATATATTTTCAAAATTAACCTTATTAATGATTTTGAAATTCTAAATTGACTACTATTATTTTGTGTAGTTACTTTCTCCCTTCATTTTTACTTTTTTTTATATTTAACTTAAAACACCCCTTTAGAAACAATAAATAAGAGGATAATTTTACTATATTATCTCTATTAATCACAAGTCATCTAAATATTGAAAAATGAGAAGTATTTATATCAAGAATAAAATAGATATAAAATAATATATTATCTTTTTTTTTCCACACTAGACATGTAAAGTTATACAACTATTTTAAAATATTGAATAAGTAAAAAATAAATGAAGAGGGTATTTAATTATCTATGTAGTATGAATAAAGAAATCTCTTAATTTATTAAAGTGAACAAATAAAATAAAACGTCATCTATTTTTGAAAAATGAGTCAAATAAAAAGAAACCAAAAAAATAGCTCCATTAATTAACTGCTGAACTTTTACTTAGTGAGAAATTTAATTTCCTACATTATATCCCTCTTCCATTACCTCTATACCATTTTTTTTTAAAGTCTATGAATAAATATTTTAAAATATCTATCATTAAGATAAAATGATTTTAATCCCCCCACCCCCCCTTATTTTCCCCTATCTAATATGAGTGATAACAAATACTTCCTTCGTCTCAAATTTTTTAATTTGATTTCTTATTTTACTTGTCTTTTTTCATTAATTAAGTAGAGACAAAAACTTTTTTTCATGTTTTATCTTTTGCATTAATTATTTTTTCTTTAATTAAAATGTAAATATAATTTAATAGGGATTCTATGATTGTTGGAATCTCACACCAGTGGGTTAACGGATCCCTGGTCTTCTTATATGGTCTTGGGCAATCCTTCCCCCATGAGTTAGTTTTTGAGGTTGAGTTAGACCCAAATACATTTCTTTATCATGGTATCAAAGTCAGGTCCACCCAATTTATTGGCCCCTCGTCTTAAATTGTCTACGCTTTAGATGTCCAGCCCTGAGCGTACGGGGGTGTTGGAAATGTTGGACCCCTTGTCTTATATTGTCTACGCTCTAAATGTCTAGCCCTAAGCGTGCGGGGGTCGGGGATGGGGGGGTGTTGGAGTCTGGAATATCGGTGGGTTAAAGAGTCCTTGATCTCCTTATATGGTCTTGGACAATCCTCCCCTCATGAGTTAGTTTTTGAGATTGAGTTAAACCCAAATACATTTCCTTATCATGGTATCAAAGTCAGGCCTACCCTGTTTATTGTTTTCAATGTTGGGTCCCTCGTTTTATATTGTCTACGCTCCAAATGTCCAGTCCTGAGCGTGCGGGGGTATTGAGTCCCACATCGATGGATTAAAGGGTCCTTGGTCTCCTTATATGGTCTTGGATAATCCTCTCCTCATGAGTTAGTTTTTGAGGTTGACTTAGACCCAAAGTCCATTCTTTTATCAATGAAAAACTAACTATGTTATTAATTATTTTTCTTAATTAATATGTCATCTCAATTTAAAACGAATAATTTGAAACGAAGGGAGTATCTTATAAATTTAGTTGAAGTGTGGTAAAGTTGATTTGAATATCGTAATTATAAAAAAGGTAAAAATTACCATGGAGTTAGGAACCAATTAATTGCTTTAGTATTATGTCCAAAAGTCATGCGCCCTATGTATAACTGTAACTGGTAGAGTACTTACACCAGTCAATGCCTCTGACTGATTGAGTGTCGGCAATGTCCGTTAGTTTTTTTAAAAAATAGTATTACAGAGTGATTAATGGCTAATAATTAGTCCAGTAATTAAATATTAATTAATTATTCTGTACTCTTCTTTCTTTCCCATTATTTGCATAATACCAATATATACAAAAATGAACACCAAAAAAACTGTTCATATTTATTTTGTTGTATTAGTGTCAATGGAGTATATTAATACTAATAATATTAGTATGTGTCGATGAAGAGATGTCTTTTTCTATTTCTTCGCTGTCCCTTTCTCTTACCATCCGTTTCTTTTTTCCTATTGGTACCAATAGTACTGTTAGCAGTAGTAGTTTTATGTATTTAATTTCGTATTCTCTCCGTTTATTTTTATTTATTTGTGCTTGACTTAATATATTTCTTATGAAATAATAAATAAAAATAATTTTATAATATCATTCCTATTAAATAAGAAAATCGAGAATTTTTTAAAAATAATTTTTCTATCTTTTCAAGATAATGCTAAGATCTGTATATACTTCATTTTTTTAAAACTCACTTATGAAATAGATATTTGTTGATATAGTTAAGTGTCAAAAAATAAATAATATTTAATAATAAAAATAAATAGATATAAAAAGATAAATTATTTCTTATATTTTTAATTTTGGTCTGTCCAACAAATAATGCATCTTAGATGATAAATTTAAAATTATAAAATTTTAAAGTAAAATTTTTGATGTTTAGTCAAACTGAGACACTTAAATTGAGGCCCGTAGGGAATAATATATTTTATTATTTTTTTCTCCTTAATTGCCACTCTCTCATCTATCATACAATTACAAACAGCCTCTTCCTCTTCTCTTCTGTACCTTCCCTTCTTCATCCTCCCTCTTCTCACTTTGGTTCAACAAGTTTTAAGCTTTTTGGAGAAGAGGGGGTGGGTGGTTCAAGATTTGTTGAATGTCAGTATGTCAGAGAACAACATAATCATGAAGAGGCTAGTAAGTACGTTGGTTTTATTACATTTTTGTTGCTCTTGTTCTTTTGTTTTACTGCGGTTGTCTTGTTCTTTGACTAAATCTTGATTTTCATGCCTTTAATCTGACATTTTTAGTTGAAAAATTAGTGGGTATTTAATATTTTTGCTTAAAAATGGATTCTTGGTTCAATTGGTTTCACTTGTTTGTGTGTTTGTGTGTGTTGGGGGGTATGGACCTTAGTATATGTGCTTTGGATTGGATTTACTAGCAGGTTTTTGTAGAGATTTGCTTGATCTCTTGTATTATCTAACTAGAATGCTTATTGTTTTTGTCTACATTGTCTTTTCAAGACAAGTGTTTGTTGGATTCAAGATTTGTTTGGATGTTCTTTGTAATTACAAAGTTTTGATTTTTACATAAAAGAGTTGAAATTTATTTTGTCTCGTAGCACATCAATCCTGGTAGAAGGGATCTCATTGGGAAAACCACTAATGGTATATACAATGACTTGCTGAAGTGTGCTATAAATTATGAAAGCTGACCACGTTATAAATACATTCTTTCTCATTTGAACTTAACACTGATCAAGTACTGTAGTTGCTCAGTGTTTGGTGCTCCAATGAAGTCACTGTCTATTGATTACTAATCAAGTTGAGAACTTTTTTCTATAAAAGGAAAGAAATTGTCTACTTGTGTTCTTTCTACTTGTATTTCCTGCTCCTTTGTGGCATCAGCTTTTACATATGTAGTTGGTTTGTTCCTCAGCATTTTCTGTGTCAAATGTGTGTAAATATTAGAACTTTTTCAATGTGGTGATCTTCTTTCTCCATATTTTATTTTCTCGTGTTACATTTCTTCAACGAACGAATGTGAATGTGAAAAAAAATAAAGCAGCAGTCGAAAGCCTGAATTTTCTCTTAGTGAGATCTGCTAACAGTGAAACTCTGCAAAGTATGTTAGGGTGGAACCGTTACAATGTATCTCTGCTATGCTGATAGGATAGTGGCAAATATATTAGGCCGCGGCTTAGATTTTATTAGCTTACATGATAGTGAAAGTTTAGTCATTTAGTAAGATACTGGATAGTGAATGATTTACCATTTCTCTTTGATTTTGTTTCCAGGCAGTGCTACTTTTACTGTTGGTATGCAGTCACTGTACATTACTTAGTGAAGCTCAATTTGATGGAGAATGCAAGTTCAATAAGCATTTGAAACCCCGACCTCACAGCGCGTCCGTATTGGATTTTGGGGCTGTGGGTGATGGAAAAACAATGAATACTGTAGCGTTTCAGAATGCTATTTTCTATCTCAAGTCCTTTGCTGACAAGGGTGGAGCGCAGCTCTATGTTCCTGCTGGCAAATGGCTGACTAGAAGCATCAATCTTACAAGCCACCTTACACTGTTCCTGGAAAAAGATGCTGTTATTCTAGGATCCGAGGTTAGCCTCTGAACTTTGAGCGTCATCGTTGAATTTCAAATCAATATTTTTTGTGTTTTAGACAAAAGACTAGCCTAGTTACAACTAAGACAATTTCAGCTCTTTGTAATAGGGTCGACAACCATTGTTTTCAAGGATGAGATACATTGGCACTATGTAATTAGGATTTATGACTTATTATTTCACAAATAAAATGAATTCTTGATATATACATGGTAATTTTGAATGGAGAGGTTAACTACATAATATGTTGTCACGTCTCAATAACTCAAATTTTGGTAATGACAGTTTTAGCTGCATTATGATGGTTTAGATAAGTGCTTCAATTTAGATCTATAAGCATCTTAATGCATGTCATGGTAAATATTTTGTGTGTTCTCTATTCAGGATTTCACTCATTGGGATGTAGTTGAAGCCTTACCATCTTATGGCCGAGGTATTGAGGCACAATATGGAAGATACCGCAGCTTGATCTCCGGAAATAATTTAACTGATGTTGTAATAACAGGCAGGAATTCCTTCTTTGAGTGGTTTTATTAGTTTTATGTTGCTCTTTATTGTAGCTTTATGCAATCTGCTTATTTCTGAACAATTGTGCAGGTAACAACGGTACTATTGATGGCCAGGGCTCTATATGGTGGGAGAAGTTTAATTCCCATTCCTTAAATTATACTCGACCACACCTAGTAGAGTTTGTTAGCTCCAGAAATGTTGTTATTTCGAACTTGACCTTATTGAATGCTCCTGGTTGGAACATCCGCCCAGCCTATTGCAGGTAACTTGATTTATATGTATAAGGAGTTTGATGTTTCATCTACTTTTGCTTGTGGTAAGATCCGCGTTTGGCTAATCCTTGAGGAAATTTCCTTGTCTTGCAGTAATGTGGTCATCCAGAACTTAACGGTTTATTCACCACAAAACTCCCCATACACCAATGGAATTGTCCCAGGTTGGTTAAAGTAAAATCATTAATGTTATTAGTTTTAAATGTCCAAGCTAATTAAAAGCTGTAACCCTTAGACGTCACCAGTTAAAGTATTCATATATCTTCAAATATAGCTTTATCTTATCTGACAACAGAAAGCTTCCTCAAGCAAACGCAAAACAACATTTTTAGGATTAAAAATTTAGTTGTTCGTAAAGATTAAATTCTAGCTCTCCAAATACTGCTAAAAACTGAGTTCTGATCATATGAGCTTCCTTTAGTATCACACACAGGTTTCTCTAGATTCTAGTTGGGCAAATAAAACTGAAGTGGCTATGTTTCCTCATCCCTGAGTAGATATACATATGATTTTATCTTTGAGCTGATGTGAAATAACTAGGCCTGATGTTTCGTGAAAACAAGTATATCGTTCCCTTTTTTTTTATCTTGTTCTTCTTTTTTGAAAAGAAAAAAGAAGGATTGGTAACTCTTGCATAACATGCAACCTTATGTCCACTTTTCAGATTCTTCTGAGCATGTCTGCATTGAAAACAGCAATATTAGCATGGGTTATGATGCTATTGTTCTTAAAAGTGGTTGGGATGAGTATGGGATTTCCTACGGGAAGCCTACCTCAAATGTCCACATTAGACGGGTGAGGTTACAGTCTGGTGCAGGTGCTGGCGTGGCTTTTGGTAGTGAGATGTCTGGCGGTATCTCCGATGTGCTTGTAGAGCATAATTCCCTACATGACTCCCTTCTCGGAATTGAGCTGAAGACAGCAAGAGGAAGAGGTGGTTACGTCAAAGATATTCTCATTACAAATGTCGATATGGATAACGTGCAAGTGGGAATCAAGGCCACTGGTTACTCTGATTCGCATCCAGATGAGAAATATGATCCTTCTTTGCTACCTACTGTTAGTGGCATCACTTTTAAGGACATTGTTGGTACAAATATATCGATAGCAGGGAATTTCACTGGGTTGTCTGAATCTCCCTTCACTTCTCTATGTCTATCAAATATCTCTTTCTCCATTTCATCCGACCATTCTACACCATGGTTATGCTCTTACATATCCGGTTCTTCTGAAAACGTGTTTCCTGTACCATGTCCCGAGCTTCAAGGCTCATTTTCCAGTTGTTTTGCTCATCCACACCCATATACTGAAGTTGCAGTTTTATAATCCTACCCCAATTGGAACCACTATTCATTCATTGAACCTGAACGAGGCACGTTTCTTGTTCGTGTTCTGGTGTACAATCTTCCAATAAGATGCAAGTCAGAATCTTCGGTCTCATGGTTTCCCAAGTCCAACGTCAAAAAGTCTGGTGAGCAATCACTTCAACGCAGCAGATCGTTCCTGTGTACAGCATCCATCAGTTTCTTTTATTCATGTGTAAGAAAAGTTTTGGTAGTGCAGTAAATTCAGATACATTGTTCCTTGTGTCATTCTTCATTTGATTTTTTCTTTTACCAAATTGTCTTACATTTGTAAATTGGATTTATGGAGACTGCAGTAAGATTGGTTAATGCTCATATGGTTGAAGGGGTGTTATTGTTAATTGTCATTGTTGCAATAAAAGTTCCAGCCATTTTATTTAAAACTCATATGAATCCTATTCTTCATTCTTTGGCACTTATTATGTCACTGAACATCATGATGGAAAAAATTGTAATGCAGAACAAATTTAACGGTTCACGAATTTTGTTACGTTTGAGCTGAGGTTCTATAAGATCTTCATGCACAACACCTTCTCCAAACTTCACTTGTGGGATTACACTGGGTATGTATTGCGAAATTCGTTACATTCATTCCCTTTTTGTGTGTGTTCTTTATCCTTATCAATTTTGAAAAATTTGCACCCTATAACAACATAGGATTCAAATTGGATCCAATAAGCTTGTAGCCAGTGCTGATTGCTGCTGCAAAAGCAATCCAGAAGAATGTTGAAATACTTGAGCTTATTAGTTCTTCCAGCTCAAGAAGGAATCAGGATTTGATGCTATTCTCCAGCTATACAATGATTTTTTTTTTAAAAAAATCATGACGAGGGACAGACGCGACCCTTTGAGTGCGCAAAGGTTGAATTTCCCTCCAGTATTGTACAGCAGGATTTGAAGTTTGGGGGTGCACCAGTATTGTTAAAGGCGCGCATGAGTTCCGAATGAAGACTCAAATTTGTGTTGATCTCTCGCCTAGTTTAATGTGCAGTTTAGGTTCTAATTTATAAGATATACTTTCCCTTGTCAATGAGGCTTTTCTGAAAATACGAACACTAAACAATTGATATTTCACTTAATCCAAAAAAAAAAATCTGTGTTCATATATTTGTTATTCATGCTTATATTATTAGTTTTGAACTAGACATATGTTAATATTTTTTTTGTTAAATCTCACGCTTTATTTGTAATTTGTGCTTAAATATAATGGACCTTGAAGCTTTTTTTGCCCTTTTTTGCTTTTACTAAGGCGGTGAGAATTGTCTTTAAAACTAGAACTTGGTTGAGGAGAATAATATCTATCCATTTCAATTCGCAAGAATCAATAACAAATTCTTACAAAATAAAAAATTCATCAAGAATATAAGTAAAAATAATTATTTATCTATTTTTAATCAAATCCCATGAACTTAAACAGAAGCAAGAAAAAAGAAATAAATAAATTTTACACACAAACTTTCAAACAAGAAGTAAATATTAAAAGTAATTAACATTACCCAAACTTGAATAAAAAAATAAAAAAAATGAAAGGAAGAAATGTGTACCTATTAGCATCAAATGAAAAATTGCTCCTGCATAGCTGGTGACATTTAACTGTTTATAAAGGAAAAGTAAAATGAAAAAATCGAGAGACTCCATCAGGAATCAAACACGCGATGTCGGGCTAGAAGGGCGCCAACGTTTGAGTTCCAAATCAATGCACCCACACAAGTTTTATTATTGAGGGTGCACAATTAAATATATTAACACTTTAGTAGGATATATATATGTGTACATACATTTTTTTTTTAAAATTTACCGGGTGCACATGCACCCTCAAGGCACCACGTGGGTCCGCCTCTGGTGGCGGAGCCAGAATTTTTACTGAGGGGGTTCAAAAGTAAATATACGAATTAGTCAAAGGGGGTTCAACATTTACTATATATGCATAAAAATATTTTTGACCATATAAAAATAGTATAATTTTCCAACGAAGAGGGTTCGGATGAACCCCTGAATTATATGTAGATCCGCCACTGATATTGTAGCGCTTGCAAACCACACAGATGAGGTAAACCACATTAGGCAAGCCTCCTGCGATGAGTTTGATTGAGAAAACATGCAGCAGTTTCGAACCTGAGACCTTCCATTTGGGAGATTCCAACTTGGCCATCCTTACAGGTGCCTATACAAAGAATTGTTGACAACTAATAGCTTTCTTTAAGATATACTTATTACAATTATTATTGAGTTCATAGCACTCTCTTATTTCTAAGAAAATTTTCCTGGTGTTTGGCTAGTAAACGAAATTAGTAAAGAATATTTTCAAGAATGTCAGTAACAACTTTTCCTGGAGTTGGTATTTTCGGAGTGCCCGTACAAACTTCAGATAAAATATTACTACAATCGAATAGAAAATTGAATAATAACGTAACAAAATAAATATACATAACCATCAAGGTTGATGTACACGTCTTTTTTTGGGCATGTGGCAATGAAGGGATTCATTAAAACAGAAACTAAAATTTGAAATTTTATCAAATTCATCCGTCATATCTAACCATAGCTTTTGAAGTTCCTCCATTGTGTTCGCTCCCTGTTTCAAATTTCAATCACAAACTTATTACAAATAATAATAATAATAATAATAATAATAATAATAATAATAATACATGTGAAACCAGAAATTAAAAAAAAAATAATACTGAAGGAAAATTACCTTAGATTTCTCAGCTTCCATCATTGTTATCATTTCTTGCATAAAGTCGCAGAATTCCTGTTAACATAGTACTTCAGAATTAATATATAACTGATTACTTCTTTGCAGCATCCAAAACACATTCTAGCTACTTGTACTTCCTCTGCTTCAATTTGTTTGATATGATTCGGAGTACGAGGATTAAATTAACTAATGTTTAATGTGACTTCGAACGTTGAAATCTTTAATTTTCTTGTATAAAATTTATACATTTAGAAACTACATGAAGATTATTATAATTCATAACACTTCAAAATATCGCTCGACTGTCGAGAAAATATTAAGTCAACATTATTTAGAGATTGAAACCAGGGGAGATAATCAAGAGATGAAATAGGTCAGAAGCAGAAAGAAACTGACTTGATCATCATTAATATCATCTCCCATGAGGTGAAGCAACTCTGTGTCATATAATGATCTCTTCCTCTTGTCAGAAAGAACTGCAAATTGATATATATGGTTTATACATACAATAATTATCAGAATCGAGGTGTATTCAGAATTTTAATTTGATGAATTCAACATCATGCGATTCACAAACCCCATGCACTTTGTCAAATTATTTGTCAAAATTTTAGTACTAATTCTTTACCTATATGCACTGTGCACACCGCTCATGACTGAGGCCAGGCTAATAATGTTGATTATAGAGAAATTTAAGGAATGCTAATAAATATCTTAGACAAATTCTAGAGAAAGGTGAAATGTTAAGCAAAATATAATACAAGTTCACGTGGTACTCTGCTATTAATATGCTTATAATTTCGAAAAACAAACCTGTGAGGTTTATTGAAACAAAACTACTAATAAGCGGGGGCGGATCTACGATAGTGCGTGGGGGTTCCGGGAACACCCACCCGCTATCGTTAGGCTTATAATTACATTAAGAAAATTCTCAATAGATTTAAATATTAACAGGTGGAACCCATAATAAAGTAGTGGGATAGTTTAGTGGTAGGAGTGACAAACTTGAGATGTGTGATCATGAGTTTGACCCTCTGTGGAGGTTTCCTTTTTCCCATTTAATTTTTTCAGCTTTATTTATTTTATTAGTAACCCACATATTTGAAATTCTGGATCCGTCTCAGCTAATAATCACACAGAGTTTGGCATCTGACATGTAAGGTAAATTGACATACCAGAATAAGCTTCTTGAACTTGTTGAAATCTATGTTTAGCTTCTCCCCTAATGCATGGATCCTTCTTCATCCATCTATCTGGATGCCATTTCTCCAACCAACATACAAAATAAACCATAACTTAAAAAGAAAATTAAATATAGCACAACACACACACAAAAATAAAGAGTTAGATATTAATGGAACAAGAACATGGTAGTAAGACTATGATCAAAATATTGTTGAAGAATTAAAAATATACTTATTTAAGAACAAAAAATGAAAAAGCAAAAGATGTACTTATTTAGTAACGGAGAGGGAAAGAGTACCAGAGCAAGCTTTCTATAAGCACAACGAATTTCAGAATCTGAGGCTTGTTTACATATTCCAAGAACATCATAGTAGGAGCAACCTCCATTGTTGTTGGAAATAACTTCCATAATTCTGGTGAATATAATACTAATATATTACTACTCACTTGGTTTTAGTGTACCAAGGCAAAAAGTTGTTTATTTGCTTAGGTTATGGTGGGTGCAAAGAATGAATTTAATAATAATCACAAAAATCACATGAGGCTGAAAGGAAAATTTATTCATAAGAAGGTTCTAGAGCTTTAGTAGTGCTACTACTTTTTAGTAACTGCTTGGATTTCTTGGAAGTAATGTTACCCACATATTGTGGAAGTTGAGGAAAATGTCTATGTGGTCATTCTCTTCCTTCTAGAAATTTCTTGCATCTTATTGCTTTTCTTGTGGGGTTTGTTTTCTTGGGAGGAGTTTTGAGGGTTGATTGATGAGTTCAATATTTAATTAAGGAGTAAATGTGTAGTCCTAAATTATTAGCGATTTAAGTGAGTATAACTTTAACTCTATTTATTGATTTGAAGTACATATGATTTATTTAAACTAAATATTTAAAAGGAAAAAGAATTAAATATGTACTTAAATTTTGTAAAAATATTCGAATATATCCTCTGTTTTAAGTTTACCTCAAAAATGTCCTTACGGTCTAAGTTTTGGTCCATATATACCATGTTGCCAAGTTTTGATCTATATATACCCTGTTGCTGTTAATTATTTTGCTGGAATTTTTCAACCCCCCACCCCCTCTTTTTTAAGGAAATTATATTTGCCATGTCACTTCTTATTTGCCACATTACATATAATTAAATTCACTCCTTCTTCTACACATTAAACATTTGTTAAATACTCTCATCTACCTCATAATATCTTTGGATTTTCTCTAATTTACTGAAATTCCTTTGCTCTATTTTCAGATTCTTTCAGCAAAGGGGTTTCAGCAAATTAGAGAAAATCCAACGATATTGTAAGGTAGATTAGAGCATTTGAGAGATGCTTAATGCGTAGAAGGGGTGAGTTTAATTATACGTGATGTGACAAATAAAAAGTGATGTGGCAAATACAATTTCTTAAAAAAAGAAAGAAAAAGGGGTTGAAAAATTTCAGCAAAATAATTAACGACAATAGGGGTATATATGAATCAAAACTTGGCAACAAGGTATATATAATAGGATTGTTCAAAATCGAACCGCAACTGATAAGCCAACCGCAGAATTGACTTATTGGCTTATTAGTATCGGGTTATTAGATTAACGACTGAAAAATGAATTAAAATTTTATAGTTAACGATTTATCGATGCCGGGTAGATTACTCAATTTTCTTATTGAGTAAACCGTTAATCGATTAAGAACTATTATAATTAATTTTTACCATTAGTTATATACTTTAAAGTACATATTATTAACCCTAAAATGTAACACCCCACATTTTCGGGTTAGAATGCAAACTGTTGTCATGAAGCATGCAGACCGGAACCCAATGATTTTATGTCTATATATGTGTGATGATCAATACTATAGTGTAAAAATGTCCTCTTATATTAGTCTAGGTCATAAAAATCTCCAAACTCAAAGACGAGTTGAGAACACTTCTGTTGATTAAGTTTTAGTGAATAATTCAGCTTGGGTCAACTTTAAACGACCATTATTCCTTGTACATAGTGAGTTATGTGTCCTACCTTATATCAAATGAAAGATCTTTGAATCTTCTTTCCAACTCACTTGGTTTCACCTTAATCCAATATCGTAGCGAGAAGTTATGCCTATTTTACTCCAGCATGTCAGCCTGTCAATATAGTGACGACCTGAGCTGACGAGTCGTCACCTATGTAACGACTTATCAGCCTAAGTCGTCAGCCTTAGGCAGAAATCATCAATTCCAACTTCTAAGTGACGACCTGGGTGACGGGCCGTCACCTAAGTGACGACTTATCAGCCCAAGTCGTCACCCATGAAATTTAACAATTCCTATTTGAATTCGAAAGAGTATTTTGGTTTTTTCCCTCACCTCCCACGACTTAAATCATCAAAAACACGTACATGGCCATCATAAATCAATTTTAAAAACCCTTAATCCTCTCCACTCTCAAGAACAATAAAATTAGGGTTTCCTTTCAAGATCATCTCCCAAGAACAAGATTCAAGCCCTTCTACAAGAAAACGAAGAAATTATAATTCTCAATCCAAGAACATTCAAGAAGAGTCAATTCTCTTTCAAGATCAAAGCTTTAATGTATGTTAGATGTTCATCCATGGGCCCTTTTCACCCATGGAGTCTAAAAATCCATCTTTTATGTTTTAAATTATAAGATTACATGTTCATAATGATTTACCTCCATGAAGCTTTTATGAATTTCGATTATACATGGTGTTTACAATCTATTTTCGTTGAAAGCAGCCCTCACACATTTGAAGCATGAAATTTCATTGTTAAATCCCTAAGTATGATTTTAGTATTGCAATTATGCTTTTCCCACATGTTTTACTCATTCTCATGCTTAAGTCTATGAATTTCTCACCATTTAAATTTCAAGTTAAGATTATAAATTATTTCATGTGGAATACATTATAGAATGTTTTAAATGTTGTGGTTCTATATCATGTTCATAAGAATTCAGAATAAATCCTCAGTTTACGATTTTGTCATATGATCGTGCTATCTCATCATGTTTAAAGGTATTCCCATGTTTAAATTCATGTCTCCCATATGTTTGATGAAATGTCTCAAAGAATGGATTTTGAATATTGACTACATGTTATATCCTCAAAAGTTTTAGTATAATCTGGTTGTTATTGCTATCGAGTCCTGGGGGTTATGAATACCCAAAAACTTAGCTATTTACAGAATTTTAGTAGTTACAGAATAGTTCAAATAAATCATGAGTGTCATCAGTTCAGTCAGTTATTATATTTAATTAAGCTTAGATCAATCCAGAATTCAGTATCTTTTAGTTGAGAGTAAATCTTAGCACCGAGTAAACATAGGGATAGCGTCTCTCCCGTCAATAGGAATGAGGCACTTGTCTCCTCCGTCAGTAGGCATGAGGCACTTGTCTCCTCCGTCAGTAGGAATGAGACGTTAGTAGCAGTCCCTAAGTTCCAGACCTACTGCGCCATCGTATATTTAAGGGGTCCACCATTAGATAGGCATGACACCCTCGTCCTTCAAGACATTAGATTAATGGATCCACATAACCATTGTTAGTACCCGTGGCACGGTATTAACACCTTTCCAACTGGGGTTTCAGGTTAGACCCTGATAGTACATTAGGGCATATCGGTTATAGCTAGCTCCCACAGTTTCAATTCAGTATTTAGTATACTTTAGTTCAGGTTTGCATTGACCATAGCATTCAGTTATAAGATTTTAGTATTTCAGTTTACAGACTATTTTCAGAATCATGTTATATGCTTGGTCATGCATTCTTAGATTTTACAGCATTCATGCATTCATATTAGTTATCTCATGCTATTCAGTCAGTTATTATTTATGTACATAAACCCATGTATATTAGCCTAACCCTATTTAGCATACTAGTACATTCAAAGTACTGACCGCATACTCTTTTCTTGCGCTATGATGTCTTATATTATTGGTTCGGACTCACAGGTTCCCGACCGTACCTAGATATCCCAGCGTACCAGTAGCAGCAGCCGTTGTGAGTCCTCATGTTCTGAGGACCAGTTATGTTTATTTTAGTTTCTCAGTTTTAGCAGACAGTCGAAGTTAGTTAGGGGCTTGTCCCATCAACTCCTCAGTTATTCAGTTAGAGGTTTTCAGACTAGTAAAGACAGTTAGTCAATTTTCAATTGTTATTATCAGTGTTGTTTTGCAAATATTATCAGAATTATGACTTAAAACCTTATGAAAATTTTAGTTAAATTTCATAAAATAAATATTTTGTTATCAGTTTTAATTAGTGCTCACAACAGGTACCAGCTCATGGGTTAGCTTATGGTCTCTCAGGATCGTAAACATCATGTGACGACCAGGGTGTACTCTCGAGTCGTTACAAATATGGTATCAAAGCCTAAGGTTCTAAAGCATCCTAGAGAGTCTAAAAGCCGTGTTGAGTAAGTCTTGTGCATGGGTGTGAAGTGAGCCACACTTATGGACAAGAGGCTACAAGATGTTTTAGGAAAAATTTCCTTTCTTTCAGTGTTCATATCGTGCAAAAGAGAATAAAATCTATTTAAAATCTCTTCCTAATTCATCCATCCTTCTGTGTACAGAAAATGTCTCCCAGAAAAAACAACAGAAGAAGAAATGGAATCAGCCTGCACCTCCGCCTGTTTAGGAAGACCCCCTGAATGAGCATGTCTCTCACACCGATTTCAGAGCTGCTTTCACTACCTTAGATTATTCAGTAGTTTCTCAGAACAATCTGTAGGCTATTGTCCTATCTAGGCTTTTAATTCATGCTCAATAGAGTGAGGAATGGTGGCGTAGAAAGAAAGAGAGAAAGAATAAGAGGGCCAGAACAAGTAGTTTTAAGTCAAGGTCGGGGGTAGTAACCGCTCCCAATTTTGTCAGAAATTCTCAGCCCCAGCTCTGCCTTCAACCAGTGCACCAGTGCGTAAGTTTAAGAATTGCAGTAGAGATGGAGCACCAGGCTCTAAGTCATAGGGTAGTGGGAATAATTGTCGTACTCACCCGTTTTGTGGTGAATGTGGTAGGAATTATAAAGGTGTGCGTAGAGCTGGTAGTGATGTGTGTTTTGGATGTGGTGAGCCAAGTCACAGAGTGAGAGAATATCCTAAGGTTGGTCCACGGAGTCAGCACAGTCGTCCTCCAGTTCCATCCGGTCACCCGACTAAGCAGGGTGCCGCTTTCAGTATAACCAGTGGCCAGCGTCAGAATAGGCTAAATGCACTTCAGTTTCGACAGGATCAGGAAATTTCTCCTGATGTGGTTACGGGTACGTTACAGGTCTTTCATTTACATGCTTATGCTTTATTAGGCCCTGGAGCTTCTCTTTTTTTGTGCCCATATATAGCTGTCGAGTTTAGTGTAACTCCCAAAACATTAGTAGAGCCTTTCTCAATGTCTACCTTAGCGAATAAAACTATCCTAGCCAGACGGGTATACAGAAGCTGCCCAATTTCAGTATCCCAAAAAATTACTTCAAATGATTTTAAAAAATAGAGCCGTTCAATTTTAATTTTTGAATGAATCGATCATATAATGGAGGGGTAGTACCTTAGTTCTTAGGCGTTAGACGTGTTTTCAGAGCCCTTCCCAGAATCCTATGATAATAGATGGCCTAAAGTTAGAAGCATGAACCTAAGAGTTTAGCAGTAGTAGAGCGAGGATAGTGTTATCTGAATTCAGTAAATTTTTCATTCGTGGGGCTAGTTGTATGAAAGGTGAATCAGTAGGCTTGAAACAGCATAGCAAGAATTTAAGTTTGATGATTTGAAATTATATATTGTTGATGTTGGTTTAGTGGTAATTCTCGTGGTGTAGGGAAAATATAAGTTTAGAGATATGATATTTGTAGGCTATGAGAAAGTTAGTATAGTTCTTTAAAGGTTTGGGAAATCTATGATAAGTGTTAGAATCTAAGTTTGAATCTTTGAAGGTTGAGCTAATAGAAAGTAGAGTTGAAGCACTAGATGGTGTGAGCTCATGGTATGGTGATGCTCCTAGAAATTCTAAGTTATTCAGCGTTTAAGTTATTGTATGATGATGATTATCGGGGCTATAGAAATCTAAGAATTTCATATCAGAAGAAAGTACTAGCAGTGGGCCTTACATTATCAGGTATAGTCTTTTAGGGTAAGTATACTATTTATGTGCATTATTCTACCCCAGATTCTAGAGTAAAACAGTGATAGTTCAGTTTAGAGTTGTTGATTAAGTGGTTTGCAAATTTAGAATAATGGCTTTAAGCTAAGGGGGAGGTGGTAAACAAGTAACCAAGTCAGGCTCTCAGATCCTAGTAGTGATGTCACTATGCGTAGAAAAGCAGTAAGAGAGGATGATGCCTAATCCGTTCTTATCTCAGAGAAAGGTTTCTTATTCATCACGATATCTACTCATGCCTTACATGTCATCCCTATGATCATATCTCATATTCGTGCACTTTATAGAAAATCATATACGCTTCCAGTTCTTAGTATGAGGAGTTTTAGTTTGCTCAGCAGTGCGAATCATGTTTCATGAATTCAGAAAATCCAAACTCAGGTCATGAAGCTCATGAATCATGTATTCATGTTTTATAGTATGTTCAGTTCCAGTACTCATGCTACACTCCTAATGATCAACGAAATTCAGATTTTTGTCATGTATATCCTCAATTTAGATCTCTTAAGGAATCCATGATGTTGATATTTTATTCCATAGGCCTTATTTAAGTGTCAAGTTCTATATAATGTTCATTCATGATGCAAGTCCTCTTGTTTTAGCCTTTCAGTAACACTCCTTATGAAATGATGTAGCGATGAGCAATTGCTTAAATGAGAGTGAGTAAATATTTCATGTTAAAGAAAGATTGTTGTATGCTTTTTTTACACGAGGCTATAGTTATGAAGATAGGGTTGAATGTTATGTTGGTGTGTAAGTGCATAAATGCATTATGCGTTAGTAAGTGGCTAGTAAGAAGTTGTATTTAGTTGTTGAGGGGTAATCAGAATTATTTAGGAGGTGGGAAGTTATGAAATCTAGAGTGTATTAAGTTCATCACTCATGCTAGTATTATAGTATTATGTGTGCATTTTGTAGATTCGAGTAGGCTTGAATAGAGTGAGAGGATTCAGTTCAGCTCAGACTTTAGTAAGCAGAGTTGTCAGTGTTCATATGAATATTTTTAGTAGCCTCAGAAGAACTACAGTAGTGAAGTAGACAGTATAGTTAAGGGAGTATCTGAGGAGTATGTGTAAGCTTAAAAATAACAGTTTCATGGACTAAGGCATAGTGATTCTATCCTAGCTTATGTTTCATAGGCCTATGTTCCATGTTACAGAATTTTAGCCATGTTGTGATTTCTTATCCAGATTTCTTATTTAGACCATGCCCAAGATTCTTTACTCCCTAAAGTCATTAGAACTTCATAGAAAGAGTGTCGAAGAAATACTTTAATTAAGTGTATGCTTTCAGTATGAGTTAGTTTGTATAGCAGTAATCCAGATTAGCAGTCAGACAGACAAGTTCTTATGATTTTTCCGTCTTTTGATCTAGTTTTACTATATGAGTTTTATAAATATGTCCCTTCCAATAAAGAGTTTTTCATATCCATATGGATTGTGAATCCAGTTCAGTTCACGCATCATGCATCAGTTTTAGATTCCAGATATTCAGTCATGATTTAGTTCATAAGTGTCCCGTATATTATCTCAATCTTTTCTTAGTAATTTAGTCAAGACAGTATCATTCGGGGAATAAACTATCCCAAGGGGAAAATGTTGAAATACCTCGAGTTTTCATATCCTAAACCTCTAAACTTTTCTTCACGAAATCAGATCCAGTTGGGGGTAGTGGTTACCCAGAAGTTCACTCTCGTTTCTATCTCGGCCTTATAATAATTTTCATGTCATTGCATGTGTTATACTCCATTTTAACACGAGGTCAAAATAGCATACAACATATTGGAAAACTTCTAAGTTAAATAAAGGAGTCGCCACCTAATTAGTTCTACGATGAATTAGGACACCTATTATAAACTATGTGATTAAAATAAATAAAGACTTCATTTTTAAGGGCTGCAAAAACCTAAATTCTAGGTAAGGATTCTAAATTATCCTAAAGGGAAGAGATTAGGCACCCTAAAGGATCTGCTAACTACGATTAATCAGGCAAACTTAGATTAGATAATGAAATCAAATATTAAATCAAGAAGGATATAAATAAGGTATTAAGAAATATATACATCCTATTAAGGCGTGCTAAGATTAGAAGAATTTAGAAAAAGTTCATCCACTTGTCGAAAAATATCTAAAACGACTCATAAAAATATTTCAACCTTATTGTTGTCAAAGAAAGTTATTTAAAATTAATTCCTTACAAAAGCTTTCAACTAATAATTAAAAAAAAATAATTATATTAAGAATTCATTTTTTAATTCTAGAAAGGACATTTTTGCTTTTTAAAATTAAACTTCATAAAAAATAAGTTAATTATCCTATGCTAAGTGAATAGATAAAACAAATTATTTAAATATCTTGTAGCTTGAGAAATTTATTATTTATTACGATACAAATAAATAAAATATATTTTGTTTTGCCATTAGGAAACCTTAGAAGGGACTTGTGAAGTTTTATCTTTTATTTGAAATTAATAAAAATGAAATTTGATTTACCATATCTAAAATTAGTAAGGCCGACTTTCCTAGTACCGCAAAATTTATATTTAAGGGCTTTCCAAATTATTACCTAATAATAAACTAACTTGATTTTAAAGCTAAGTTACTATTTCAAATTAAAGAAGTATTAAGGAATTTTAACAAAACTTGACCATTATTCTAAAGGACATATTTTACCTACCAAATTTTAACTTTTAGGAACATTAAATTAATTACATAAGCCTAGTGATTATGCTAAATTTAAAACCTAAGAGACGAGAAGTGAATAATTGAGTTGCTATCACATTCAAAGATTCATATTCAAAGATTCACATTGAAATAAGACATACCAAATATAAAAAAAATAAAAATATGCGAGATATTAAATGAAAATAATAACGAGTGTCTAAAGAAGAATAAATCCGAAAGAGAGGGAAAGAGAGACTAGACTAGCTAGACAACAATGTATAATGCGATATTTTTGCTTCTCTGATTTGGACAGAGATAGGGTCAAGCCTTGAGACCCCAAATGCGCTCCCGAGTGTACATGTAAAGAAAAGGATAAAAATTAGTAGCGATCAAATAGCAGGGTAATGTAAGGACGTGAATCAAAACAAAAAGATATATACTAAATAAACTATTTTTAAGTCAAATCCCAATGAAACATGAGAACTTAAGAATGTTAACAGTAGAGATGGTCAATTTTCAAACTTAAAATCTCAAATATTAAACAATTGAAAATGATTACTTTAGCTATTCTACTACTCTTAATTTCATTTGCCAAAGTTCTGAGCATAAGTGAAACAACCAGATAAGCAAGAATGTACAGAGGAAAGCTAAAAAAAGAAAAAAAAACTGGAACAAAAATGCTAAAGAAAATGTTAGTAAGCAAGCTGCGATTGCTGAAAATGTCCCAAATAAAGAGCCTCCCTTTTCTGAAAATCATTATTTTAGATGTCCTTGATGTGTCAGAATTATAAGTCTATTACAAAAAGCAATCTAGTTTAGACTTTTAGCAGGTCCATAAGGTAAATGTTTAGTGACAAGTTTAATTTTTTTTTTTAACATAATTGACGAGTTTCTAACAAATTATTTTCTTTACTAGTTACTCAAAAAATGAAATAAGTTAGACGAGCAACGAGAATACATAAACGATTGTATTCTATTCTAGCAGAAGAGAGCACTCAGTAACTATTTTTATCACATATCTAACAACTATCCCAACAAGTTATATTAGACAGCCCCATAGCTAGATTTCATCAGAATGCTAACTTTACGATCAATTTCAGTGATTTGATACTCATGCTTATGCCATAAAACACTATGGACAACTGATAGTTTGAAAATTGCTCATACAACACATTAACAAGAAGTAGCTATGTATCATGAAGCAAAACAGAGAGAAAAAAAAAGGTTCTATATTTAGGTGATTCAAAGACCAAAAAGTTGAGGAAAATGAGCTTCAAAAATTCGTATAACTGATCACCAAAACAACCGCATATCCATTACGATCACAAATATAATCATGACTAAGTAATAAGGGTAGAATTTCACAGTAAATCAATAAATTCATAAACTTGACACCTGAAAGAAATTTATGTACCAAACTAAATTTTCGGAATCAACAACTACGTAAAATTGGAAGGGATTCACATAAAACTCAACTCCCAGAACCTAATTATATTCCTTATCCATGAAGGCAGTGAAAAACAACAATAATGAGACTTAGAATGAAATCATATATTTAACACACCAAATCAATAAAAGATGAAGGAGAAGAAGATGAAAGTAAAATCGGAAGGACCAAATTCATATGTTTAAGCATAAAACAACTATATGTCGAGACGAAGGACAATCAACACAACACATGTTATTGAACTCAATTTTTCAAGAAACGGATAACAAAATCAATCTAGTTTAAAGCCAAAACAAGTCACGTATTCACAAAAAAAGAATAAAATGGGCTAAAAAGAGAGATAAAAGGATCAATTTTACGTATAGGTCAACACGTTCTACACTTTCGACCAAACATAAACGCTTCAAGCAATATTATTAACTTTAATCCATATATTATTAAACATTTGAAGACGAAATAGCCCCACGCAGTGACCAACTCGAGTGAATCAGAAAGTGAGAAAAAAATAGCTTTTTACTTCGCAATTTCATGCTCAAAAAATAACTAATTTAACGATGCTTTAATTAATTTTCTCAAAAGTACACACACACACACACACACACACACACACATATATATAATTGAATTAACAAAAAATAGAGTGGATTTTGCAAAAGTATAATAATATAGTAAGTATTATGTTGATACGGTAACATATATTTATTTACTTATCTTATAAAAATAGTGAAATGATGATTTAACATATATTTATTTATTTATTTATTTATTTTTGATTAAATTTGTAAGATGTGATATTAATAAGAAAAACATAATTTTCATACTGTTAACGTCTATATATATATATATTTAAATGTTCAGAAATCCTAAGAATTGAGAAATTAATTTTATGAAAGGGAGAGTCAAAAATTGGGTGTCAACAGCTTGTCCCTCTTAGACCAAAGAGGATGAAAAGAGTCTTTGGGTGAAGACGTTGATGAAAATCAATTTTAGCTCGACTGGTGAATCTGATGAATTCTGGAATCGCTATACCCCAAAGGGTGGAATGGAGAAGCTTAAATTGCATGATTTGTGATTATGAATTCTACCGAACCCTGGTTTCTGAGATGCCTACATATCTCGGGTTTCGCGCGAATCAGGTCGATGTAGTTCAAAAGTTATGTTATGCAAAAATTTTGAGAGAATCTTAAAATTTTGTCCCAGTTTCAGCTTATTATGGTACTGGAATATGAGAATAGATTTGTGAAAGGGTTTAAACCTATATGAATTTTTTTTTGAAAATTGAGTTGAGTCGAGCTTTGGATCATTGACGTTGCTAGGGATGCTTGACATTCCGCTAGCTTGCCCTAGTTCGCTGCTTAGAGATAGCTCCACATTTGTGCTAAGGTTCCTGCAAAACTTAAACTAGATAAAGCAATTAGTACATAAATAGTAAATGCATTTAGCAAATTGATGAAGATAACGCCTCGGGCGTTATTTTACGCCAATATGGTCTTGCAACATTTGAAATAAAGCTTATGCAAAATGAAGTTTTAGGCTGATGATTCATGGGAATGATGCCTTTCGGCAGTGAAAATAAGGCCTTAAACCAAGTAGATTATGAAGATGAGGCATTTTCAGTCAAATGAAGCAATGAATTTCTACAAAGCATTTGTTTGGTGCATTCGTAAGCTTTGTGCGGTTATTGAAAAGTAATTGTGCAGTGCATTTGGGAGCAATTGTACAGTGCTATAGAAGAAATGTGTATTGCAAAAATAGCTTAAAGCGATTGTGCGGTGCTTTAGATGGAAAATGAAAGTGATGCGTAGTACGAAATAACTTAAAGCGATCGTGCAGTGCTGCAAAATAACTTAAAGCAATTATATAATGTATTTTCTCCCATGTAAAAACCATTAAAGCCATCTGCAATTCATTCTAAAAATGTATTAAAGCATTTGCGCAGTGCATGTGCGATGTATTTTAAAGCATTTGTGCAGTACATGTGCGGTGTATTTAGAGCGTATACGCAAAAAACAAGTTTTAGGCCGATGATTCATGAGAATGATGCCTTTTGGCAATGAAAATGAGGCCTTAAACCAAGTAGATTATGAAGGTGAGGCCTTTTCAGCCAGATGAAGCAATGAATTTCTACAAAGAATTTGTTTGGTGCATCCATAAGCTTTGTGCGGTTATTGAAAAGCAATTGTGCAGTGCATTTGGGAGCAATTGTGCAGTGCTATAGAATAAATGCATAGTGCAAAATTAGTTTAAAGCGATTGTGCGGTGCTTTAGATGGAACATGAAAGTCATGCGTAGTGCGAAATAACTTAAAGCAATTGTGCAATGATTTTTAGAAGAAATTGTAAGTTATGCATAGTGCAAAATAACTTAAAGCAATTGTGCAGTGCATTAAAAAGAAATGAAATCCAGGCATAGTGCAAAATTATGTAGTGCGTTTGTGCTTATGCAGAGCCATTAAAGTCATGTGCAATGCATTCTAAAATATATTAAAGCATTTTTGCAGTGTATATGTGGTGCATTTTAGAGCATATATGCGAAAATATGCTAAAGAATTAACGTAGTGCATATGTGGTGCATTTTAGAGTATAAATGTGAAGCAATTGAAATTCATATATTGTGCATTTCAAGCATTTGAAAAGTATTTGTGTAGTATTTTAAAGGACCTCTATGTAGACTAGCCAAAAATCATGTGCGGTGCATTTGCAATCTATAGAAAATCTTCATAATCATTTAATCAATATTACTATAAAGGCGCAATTTATTTAAAGGAAATTCAAACCGTTCGAGGTGTAATCCCCTTGAAACCTTCAAATGTTATCAAACTTGAGCTTCTACTATTCTTCAAAACATGCACTCAAAGAAAATTTGTAAGTTTGGGGGGTGGTTGATTTGTGTTGACTTTGAAGGTCTGGCTCTTGAGACTTCGTGCTTCCAACTTTGTTTGGACTCATAACCCCATCTATTCCAAATCTTGGCCAATAGATTATAAGAAAATATTTGATTGAAAAGCTATTTAAAGTAAGATAAATAAGAGTAACAAATAAAAATGCGCAAACCATAGTGGTAAAAATAAAAATTCTGCCAAACTTTTGAACTGTGACATATTGTGAAACAAAGCGAATGTCCCTTTTCCAAAGTGAATGTCCCCTCTTTTCAACTACTTGATTGAACCCATACTCTTCCATATCTCTTGATGTCTTCTTAATCATTTTCTGAAATGATGCCCTTGAAAACTGTCCCAGTTTTGACTTGATAGAAATGTTGGGATTCAAAGATGACGAGATCGAGCCTTGTGTAAGATGCCCATGTATTTTATAAATGGTATCAGGAAGAGCGTAGTTCATGAAATACTCTTAAGAAGTTTAGAAACTAAGGGCCGAACCCTCCGTGGGTTGCCTACGTATCCCACAGGAATCAGGCCGAACGTAGTTTATTACATATGAAAATAGAAAGGGAAAAAATAATTTTTTCTTTTTTTAATGTGAACGAGGCCGATGTAGCCGCCTACGTATCCGCCAAGGAAGTCAGGTCAACTGTAGTTCGCATTACAAGCAAAGGGGATTTTGGGGAAATTTCTACTTAATAGACCAAACCCGACATGGGTTTCCTATGTATTCCCTTGAGGGAACTAGGTCATTTGGAGTTTCATTACATAGAAAAGGGACATTACATAAGAAATAGCTAAAGACTTCTAGACATAGTATCTCTTAACAACATCAGTATTTATAGCTTTCGGCCACACTTCGCCATCCATTTCTGCTAGGATCAGTGCTCCGCCGGTCAATACTCGGTGAACAATATAAGGCCCTTGCCAGTTGGGTGCAAATTTTCCTTTAGATTCATTCTGGTGCGAAAATATGCGCTTCAACACCAATTCTCCCGGCTTGAATTGTCTCGATCGCACCTTCTTGTTGAAGGCTCTGGCCATTCTATTCTGATAAAGCTGCCCATGTCAAACTGGGTTCATCCTCTTTTCATCAATTAGCATCAATTGTTCATACCGATTTTGAATCCATTGGGCATCACTTAATTCAGCTTCTTGAATGATTCTCAAAGACGGTATCTCTACTTCTGTGGGTAACACTGCTTCTGTTCCATAAACCAACAGATAGGGTGTTGCTCCAGTAGAGGTCCTAATGGTGGTGTGATAGCCAAGAAGGGAAAATGGCAAATTCTCATGCCAGTGCTTGTAGTTATCAATCATCTTCCACAATATCCGCTTGATGTTCTTATTGGCGGCCTCAACTGCTCCATTTATCTGAGGATGGTAAGGGGTGGAATTACGATGAGTAATCTTAAACTTCTACCATATCTCACGCGTCGAGCCATTATTGAGATTAGCTTCATTATCTGTTATAATTGATTCTGGAACTCCAAATCAACAAATAATGTTATTGCGAATAAAATCTGTCACCACCTTCTTTGTTACAGATTTGTATGAGGAAGCTTCCACCCATTTGGTGAAATAATCGATAGCTACCAAAATAAACCTATGTCCATTTGATGCAGATGGCTCAATAGGGCCGATGACATCCATGCCCCAAGCTGCAAACGGCCAAGGAGAACTCATCACATTGAGTTCATTTGGCGGAACATGAATCAAGTCACCATGAATCTGACATTGGTGGCATTTTTGCACAAAGCAAATGCAATATGTTTCCATTTTCATCCAAAAATAGCCAGCCTGAAGAATTTTCTTTGCCAAAATAATGCCATTCATATGTGGCCCACACATGCCCCCATGTATTTCTTCGACTAACCTGGTTGCCTCCTGAGCGTCGACGTACCTTAACAATCCTAACTCTGGAGTCCTCCTATAAATGATTTCTCCGTTTAGGAAAAAATGATTTGCCAATCTTCGAAGTGTTTTCTTCTGAATGCTATTCACGCCTTCTGGATAGTCTCCCTTCTTGAGATACCTTTTGATGTCGTAGTACCAAGGTTTTCCATCCAGCTCCTCATCTATTTGAAAATAGTATGTTGGTTGGTCTTGTACATTCACCTTGATAGGATCGATGAAATTCTTGTCTGGATGTTGAATCATAGAGGACAAGGTGGCCAATGCATCTGCTAACTCATTCTGAATTCTTGGGACATGCTTAAATTCAACCTTTATAAACTTCTTGCGCAACTCTTTCACACACTCTAGATATGGAAGAAACTTCATTTTCTTGACACTCCATTCACCTTGTGCTTGATGAATTACCAAATCTGAATCTCCAATGACCAACAGTTCCTGAACATTCATGTCAACAACCATTCTAAGACCAAAAATGCAAGCCTCGTATTCCGCCATATTGTTAGTTCATGGAAATCTGAGCTTTGCCATGATCGGATAATGCTGTCCTGATTCTGAAATTAGTGCTGCCCCAATGCTAACTCCTTTGAAGTTTGCTGCTCCATCAAAGGACATTCTCCAACCTAGATATTCTTTTGAAATATCTTCTCCAACGAAAAGAACTTTTTTCTTTGGAAAATAAGTTTTAAGAGGCTTGTACTCTTCATCTACAGGGTTTTTGGCAAGATGGTCAGCTAAAGATTGTCCTTTGACCACCTTTTGAGTGACATAAACAATGTTAAATTCACTTAGCAGAATCTGCCACTTTGCTAACTTCCCGGTAGGCATGGGCTTCTGAAAGATGTACTTGGGCGGATCCATTCTGGAAAATTGAAAAGTGGTGTATGCACACATGTAATGCCTTAACTTCTGTGCAATCCAAGTCAGGGCACAACATGTATGTTCCAATAATGTATACCAGGCTTCATAAGACATGAACTTCTTGCTCAAGTAATATATTGCTTGCTCCTTCTTTCCA
>NC_061113.1:27180983-27183774 GCF_002878395.1 Capsicum annuum | reverse complement strand
CCGCAAAATAAATCTTTTGTTATTAGTTTTATTCAGTGCTCACAGCAGGTACCAACTCATGGATTAGCTTGTGGTCTCTCGGGACCTTAAGCACCGTGTGACGATCAGGTTGTACCCCCGAGTCGTTACATAAAGCTCCATTTAATAGTCTACCCTCCTTAAAATTAATCAAATCAAAACATCTCTCTTAAAGATCAAACCAAAACAAGTTATTTACTCTCTATTTTGGACTTTCGATTATGACAAGAGAGCTACATGTTTTATTAGCTAGCTCACAGGCATCATAATAGTTATATGACTTGCGAGTTGAATTTCTTGCTGATCTACAAGCTCGTTAGTCTTGAGTTTGGACCATATTAGACTAGTCTTCGCTTCTAACATATAAATATGTATACTTGAAATATATTTTGATTAATATTTGTCAAATAATTGCTTATATCTATGCTCCCTCAAAATTTAAGCTTTTAGCATTTTTCACTGTGATTTAAATTATAGAACTATAAGCTTACATAGAGTAAGAAAAATGATTTTGTGGGAGATCAATATATTGGTGAGTGAATTGTAAAAGTGAAAGAAGGGAGCATGAAATGGTTGAGCCAATACACCGCTCGTTAACCATCCAATAATTACTAATTCGAACCGAACCAACCGATATCTTATTGGTTGGCTAGTGAATTAGTATATTTAAAAGTCGATATCCGATAAGTCAAACCGTTAAGCATATTTATCCGGTTGATCTTCCCGATAAGCAACCCTAATATATGAGCCAAAACTTGGATGAAAAAGACATTAGTGAGCTAAACTTAAAACAAAAGATATATTTGGATATTTTCCCAAAGTTTAGGGTCTCAAGTTATTATGATGATCAATTTATGAGTTGTATCCAAAAAGGAAAATAAGAATTTTGTTTAATTTTGAAAAAAATTGGTCTAATAAAATTGGTTAAAAAAGAGTTGTCGATCCCCGATTGGGGACTCAAAAATCAACTCTCGATCCCAACTCGAGCTCCAAATCGAGAGTCAATTCTCTATCCCAACTCAGGATCTGATCCTGGTTCTGCTACTACCCATAACCTGACTTGAAACCGAACTCAAAACCCAGACCTAGCTCCAGACCTTAAAACTAAGGCTCTAATCTAGGACTCGATTTCCAACCTTGATCTGAGACCTAGCTCAAGGCATGACCCAGAACCCAAATCAGAGACTTTGACTCGAAACCCAACTCTCGACCTCAGTTCAAGACCTGATCCCGAGGTCTTGACCTAGTATTTTGACCACGGGGTCCCAACTCAACCCTAACCCCAAGCCTAAGACCCGGCATGAACCAAAACAATTCCAACTTTGAAGCTCAAATTTGCCAACAATAGAGCACTTCCTAGCCTCTTTATGGACTTATGGTATGATGTGGAATCACAAGGAGCTCACTATTTCATGTTCTATTATGACCATTTGAATTATCAAATTTGTAATTTTCTGTTAGAAAATTGGATAAATCCTTTCCTTTCTTGTATAACTAGAGGTGCATGGCCCGTGTCAGCATGGGTCCAACACTATAAATATTTTTTAGCACTAAAATTTGATATTGATGAGATACAAACATAAATGTACATTGATTTAATTAAATATTATTAATTCTGATATATAAATGACTTATAATAATTAATTAGGGGTAATATAGTAAAAAATATTATTAATTCTAATGCATAAATGACTTATAATAATTAATTAGGGGTAATATAGTAAATCACGGAGCAATTAGGGGTAATATAGGCAGACATGTCATCTATTTTTTTAATTAAATATTATTAATTTTTTAATATATAAATAACTTATAATAATTAATTAGGGATGATATAGTAAAATTACGGTTAACGCAGTTGAAACAAACGTCATAAATATCTATTTTTTAATTAAATATTATTAATTCTAATATATAAATGAATTATAATAATTAATTAGTGGTAATATAATAAAAAATATTATTAATTCTAATATATCAATGACTTATAATAATTAATTAGGGGTAACATATAAATCATGGAGCAATTAAGGGTAATATAGTAAATAACAAAGCAGTGGTCGAAACCAAATGGCTTATAATAATTAATTAGGGGTAATATAGTAAAAATATATTATTAATTCTAATATATAAATAATTTATAATAATTAATTAGGGGTAATATAGTAAATTACGGAGCAATTAGGGATAATATAGGCAGATATGTCATCTATTTTTAATTAAATATTATTAATTCTTTAATACATAAATGACTTAGAATAATTAATTAGGGAAGATATAGTAAAATCACGATTAAAGCAGTTGAAACAAACGTCATAAATTTCTAGTTTTTAATTAAAGATATTAATTCTAATATATAAATGACTTAAAATAATTAATTAGGCGTAATATAATAAAAAAATATTAATTCTAATATATAAATGACTTATAATAATTAATTAGGGGTAATATAGTAAATCACGGAGTAATTAGGGATAATATAGTAAATGAAAAAGCACTGGTCGAAACCAGTGCAGGCAGAGACATGTCATCTAATTTTTAATTAAATATTATTAATTTTTTTAATACATAAATGACTTATAATGATTAATTAGGGATGATATAGTAAAATCATGGTTAAAGCAGTTGAAACAAACGTCATAAATATCTATTTTTTAATTAAATATGATTAATTTTAATATATAAATGATTGATAAAATTAATTAGGGATAATATAATAAAAAAATATTATTAATTCTAATATATAAGTCATTTATATATTAGAATTAATAAT
>NC_061113.1:27167247-27180883 GCF_002878395.1 Capsicum annuum | reverse complement strand
GATGATATAGTAAAATCATGGTTAAAGCAGTTGAAACAAACGTCATAAATATCTATTTTTTAATTAAATATGATTAATTTTAATATATAAATGATTGATAAAATTAATTAGGGATAATATAATAAAAAAATATTATTAATTCTAATATATAAATGACTTATAATAATTATTTAGGGATAATATAGTAAATCATGGAGCAATTAGGGGTAATATAGTAAATGATAGAGGGTAATATTGTAATTTAACTTTTTGAATAAAATATTATTAATTTTTTAATACATAAATGACTTATAATAATTAATTAGGAATTATATAATAAAATCACGGTTAAAGCAGCCGAAACAAACGTTATAAATATCTACTTTTTAATTAAATATTATTAAAATGACTTATAATAATTAATTAGGAATAATATAATAAAAGGGTGTAATATAGTAGATAATGGGGGTAAAAAAGGATCTCAACTAATAGAAAAAGGATCTCAACTTTTAATCATGTCTTTAATCTACCTTTGCCTTGATTGTTATCATCAACCATTACCTTGGACAAAATAAAAGTAAGAATCAGAGAAAATTAATGGTTTCATTATCAACTTCATTTTTTTACTACAAAGCACAACCAAACTAAATTGAATATGTGCAAAAATATACATGTCAAATACTCAACTGTGCCATAAATTGTCATATGGAAAGGAAGTACAACCTTTGAAGATCTTCACACTGCTCTCTACCAAAAGAAGATGAACTCTACCAATCTAATGATATAAAGATTACACGCAACAGAATTATTGCTTCTTTCAGATAAATCAAATTACACATTTGAAGAGAAAAATCAAATAGGCGGGGGAAGCGAGAGACTCTGTTAGTAAAAGCAAAAACAAATCTCTCATACACTTCCCAAAATGATAACAGCAAGGAGGAGGGGGGGGAAATAAAAAGAATTGGAAACAGCTTGGTAACACCCCCTACTACTTCCTGTTTCCTGCTTTTCGCTTGATTTCAGTTGGCATGGCGTGCCTCCCATTCCGCTGAGGTGTGTGGCCAATTCCATTAGTCTTTCGTGATGGTGAAGGCCCTACTTTGTAAGGCATGTTCCTGCCACAATCAGTTTAAACGGAATGGTCAAGATGAAATGAGCCGACCCTTGCTAGTTTATAGATTGATTGATTGATCAAGTATTATGTTACTCTTCAACTGCAAAATAAATCACAAAACAAGGCGAACAAGAGACTAACCTTGTTTCTGAACTCCTCGCATGCTTTGCATTTGATCTCTGGATCTTCGACTCATTACCATTGGTGAAACTGTTTAGCTTGGAGTTGTTGAATTGCCAAAGCAAATCTGGCTCAGACGAATCACTGGTTGTGGCGTCAAATTCTTCCAGATCATCAGCAGGAGTGATGTTGAAGTGTTCACTCAATGGGAAAAGATTATTTGATTTTTCTTGGCATAATTTAGATGATTCTGAAAGATATTTCTGAGCAAACGCATCAGACATGCCATTTTCAGATTCCCAATATCCAAAGGGCTTCCCTGCTCCATGGATAGAGTCCTGTTTGTTCACCATGACTTTGTCTACCCACTCACCTGTGCCCGTGTCTTTATCATACCCCTCGTAGTTTTCACAAGGACTGTTGATTGGTGGCCAGGGGGGGGAATTTACTAGTAATTCATCAACATCATAGCTTGGCCTCTTTTGTCTGAATGCTGAATTACTAGATATCTGCATGTTAGTACATGTCAAGTAAGGTCTTGCAGATTGCAACCACATCAAAATGGATGATCATAAAAAAAAATTCACTAATGGTATCTTTTGATCTAGTTTTGGTATAAGCTTTATTCAAGTCTCGTGCTCTTCCACAAGTATTGCTGCACCTATTAATTGTTTGAGCTAAAACACCACTAGTAGACTTCGATATGCTATTCTTTTATTAAAGAGTTTGTATCGTGCTATAAATAACTGCACTTTGAGAGAGAACCAATTCTAGAGATTCTATCTACCTCTATGTTGCCTACATCGTCCATTGGTCTCCTCTGGACATTTGAATCGGCTAGAGCTTCTCTTTTCTGTGGGGTAGATTGAATGGGTGATGGCGGCATGCCACATGGACTGCTCATTACCTTATGCTGCATGAGGACTGACTCCTCTTCTTTTTTTTCTAGGGCTGCTTTCAGAGTTGCAATCTGATAAAACAAAGATATTGTCCTTGAGAACAAACCGATCTATGGAAGGAATATATTTTTATACTAGGAACAAAAAGCAATTAAGAAGGTAAAAGAAAAAAAAGAAAGAAAACCTGTTCTTTGAGCTCTTTGACATCTGTAGAGTCTTTATTTACTCGTGCAGCGCCTAGTTCAACAGTAGAAACACGTTCTGCAAATTTTAGTGTGCTAATTGTTTCTCCTACTGCTTCAGGTTCAGGGCTTATGTGAACAAACATCAAAGTTTTGGCTTGCCCTCCTACAAGAAAGTCACATCCCAAAAACCAATCTTTACTGGACGGAAAGAAAACAATCGAAAGAACAATCGAGCACCATCATTTAGGTTAAATCCTACCTAGTGAGTCTTGCAGAAGCTGTGTAAGTTTGCTGTTACGGTATGGGACATGTGCATTCTTTTGGGCAAGAGCAGAGATAACATCACCCAAAGCTGAAAGAGACTTGTTAATGTGCTGAGCCTCTTTAAGTCTGTCTCCTGTTACTTCAGATTTGTTCACTCTCTCACTTCCTGCAAGATCAACCAAATGCATACAACCACGGAGAATAGCTCCAGAAGCCAGGTCTCTTCCCTGAACATGAACAGTTAGGCAACTGCACATTCAAAACCAGACAGAGTTAGCATCTCCACTACAAGTTTCTTGCGAAGCACTAGAAAGTAAAGTAAGAGAAAGGATTCTGCATTCAAACCTGTGGGAGCGGCTGCTGCGGTCGTTGAGTGCTGTTGCACCCACTGAACGATTCTTTTGCCCTAGATTCATCAGATCAATAACATCACAAGTTGAATTTACACGAACCAAGCTGGCATCTGGTACAGTTAGTCCTTGAGAAGCATTACGGATTTCTAACGTAATTTTGGGTTAAGGAATGCAGGAAGTTTAAGGACGACGTGTTGAGAATGAACATGTGTGTAAGATCACATAGCTTGAAGTTACTTAAAAAGTTCTAAAGATACATAATGTTTGTTGCCAAACATTCAATACGCCCAGAAGAAGATAAAGATCATTAAAACATAAATGACAAGATATTGAGAAGGATATCTTTTGTTTACACCATCAGAAACTAGGAGATCCCTAACTTGCTCATTGTATATCTCGATCATTTGTACAGAAACATCATAGTGAATTGTATCCTTTCTTTGTTCTGCGATAAGGAATAGATCACCTAAAGCCCTGTAGTTAACTCCTTGACTTTGTTCTGTGAGATTCTTAGGTCCCGTCTGAATACAGCAAACGAGTTCTTAGCACATACACAACAGAGAGAATACAATTTTACTTGTGATGGAAATACTTCTCATTATAACTAACCATTGTGTAGGTTTTCCCTGATCCTGTTTGGCCATAAGCAAAAATGCAGACATTATAGCCATCAAGAACTGATCTTATCAGTGGCTGTGTATCAGAAAACACCTCGCCTGCCAAAAAAAGTAAGAAGTGGAAACCACTGATGAAAGCTGAGAGATAACAGAATTAAAAGTATAGCCAATCTTTATAAAAGGTAAACATAAGTGTCATTTTACCAATAATTACAGGTACGACATTCTATTTTCCTTTATGTTTGACATTTACCTTGAGTTGCGGAAGATCTAAATACTTTATTGAAGTTGAAAGACTTTCGCCCTCTGCCATTCTTTGATGGAATACTGATTGTAATGCTACCATCTTCTATGTGATCCACAGAACTAGCACAATTAGATTGCCCAGGCAAAAAGGGTCTTACTCGACAGTAAACCCTTATGCTACCTAATAGAGCAAAAATAGACAATCCTCGGTTCAAAGGTTGAATAAGAGATGAAGAAAGGCACAAACAATGTGGTCTAACACATAAGAATGTTACCTTTAAGGTCCTGAACTTGATTATAGAGCTTGCGATTTTCTTCAAGAACTCTATGATAACCTGAAGCTGCATGAGCTAGGCCATTTATGTGAATGCCTACAATTGCAAGATATATTTAGGTGGAAACACTCAATCTGAAGGAATCCACTAAAACCATGGGGTCCCCAAATAAAACAAGCCAAACAAAAAATTGTGTAATACTCCTACCAATATTATACATTTCCTCGTGAAACTTCTTCTGCATGAACTGCATACCCGCTTTGGTAGTCAAAAGAGTTTGCTTGAGGTTCTACAATAGGACAGTAAAGCTCATAAGAATATACGGGAAAAATTGAATTTTTCATGTTCTGGGGTCCAATCATACCCTGGCGATCTTGATCCTTACCTTAATGTCTCTCTGTTGTTGGTCAACAATGGTGTATTGTTTCGCGTATCTTCTTTCAAGTTCTTCATCCGGGAAGGAGTCCACTTTCTTCTCTAGGATCACGTTTCTCTGGTCAACCTGATTGAGAAGGAAGAAAAAATTGCAAGTATGAGGGATCATGTCTTTCGGACACAAAATTATACTTCTCCAATCAAAATAGGTGCATATTGTCCTTTAGCAAGATCAGCAAAAGTAGACACATCACCTTTGCACAATCAGAAGTATGTCTCACGAGGGATTTGTCACCACGAGAACCAGTTGAATCATCCGTAGTTTCTTTACACTGATGGAAGGATGTTTCATGGTTTGTCAGAGCATAAGATGATGCATGTAAATAACATCAAAAAAATAAAGAAACTTTTCTGCTTTGTTTTATTTGTGTAGAAGTCTGTATTGTAAGAATGAATCTAAAGACGGAGAGCAATAAAGGATTTTATACAAGCATACAAATGGAAAGAGAAAACAGAGAGAACTGAATTAATAGTGACTACTAGGGAAGCTAAAATCCATCTTCTACAAGTGAATAATCTTTTAATTGAGTAGATAGACAAAATAGATAAACCTACCAGTTCAATTTTGCTTGCAACGCGATGCTCAAATTCCTGAACAACCTTCTTTAATACCGACTCCACAAGCTGTAGCATGTAGAAGATTGCTGGAGTTTAGAACAAATGGAACTAGATACCAAATAAAACCACAGATAATAGCTAATAACTTGCCAGCAGTTTACAGGAGTTGAACTGCAGGAGTCTGCAGCTACCACCACATGCATATCATAGTTTAGGTTAAAACAAAGATTTCATAGCTTTAAAGTAAATGGTTATGGAGCCGGGGGTCTATCGGAAACAGCCTCTACTTCATCTGACTTAGTGTATGGACTGCGTACACTTTACCCGCCACAGACCCCACTATGTGGGAATACACTGGGCATGTTGTTGTAAAGTAAATGGTTATGGAAATTGTTTTTCTAGCTACAACAGTATCTACTATCTAGTTAACATATTAGCGGAAAAACTTCTGGTGCAGGACTTGATGGTCATGAGTTATTTTGACAATACCAGATGAAAAGAATATTAAAGTCATCAGAGAGGACATCAACAATATCTGAAGAGCTAATGTGTACATTGCTTTAAATTCAGAAGGTCAGTATTTCTGATGACGAGGAACCAAACGATACTAAACTTGTGATTTAAAAAATACACGTAATTTACAGTAAAATCAAGAATGAAAACTCAATACTTTACAGATGTCAAGCTAACAAGGAAAAGCCAGAGTGACTAGGCCGGGGTTACAAGGACTACAAGGCTAGAGTTATATTCTACCAGACAACAAGATCATTTATACACTTAATAGTAAATTAACATTTCATCTCCAATTTCCCCCAAAAGAAAAAATTTCCATAATCAACTCAAAAAAGAAAATTCAATGCCAGGAAATAACTTTTTATGAGAAATAAAACCTCAGGTTAGTAAAATGTTAGAAATTGTTTAAGTTCACTTGATAGTTTTTCTACTAGTCTAAGATAATTTAAGGATTGCTTGACACTTCCCACTTCAGCTGAAAAGATTGAACAATTAAAAGTAATTTGAAGAAAAATGTATGTGCAAGAAGATTGAGGCTTGAGTAGAATTACTTCGACAATACATTACAAAAATCTAAAATGGAAGTTTATCAAACTCAATGAATTTCAACTTACATTAGGAACCTCTTCTGGCTTCTTATCAGTTAGAATTGCATGAACAAGCATGCTCAAGGAAGAGCTGGACTGTAAAGAGAAGAGTTGATTAACGAACGTCCATTGAATTCATTATTCTCAATGCATGTAATGCTTTCCTCAGTCAAGCACAGGCTACCTACCGCTTTGTTATCTTCAGGTTCGATGCGTGCACCATTTATAGGTTTCTCGTACATATTCCTTGACAAAGAATTTGTGAATGGCTCAGAATTTTTCCGCACAATCTGTTTCACTGATGCATTTGATTTTATATTTCCACCAAATTTCCAGGCTCCAGTACCACCTTCTTGCTTCCAATCACTGTAGGATTTAAGTCCCAAAACACAATTCACAATCCTTGATGATTTTCCTCCCTGATAATTGTCAAGAATGCAGTTCTATCATTCAATGACTCCATACTTATACAGAAGTTCCAATAACAACCATGAGTATGCCTATACAACAATACTAGGACCCAATTTACTAAGAGTCTCATTGATTATAGACTACTTTGGACCCCATCAAATGCACTTAAAACTTACCTGCTCCAGATCAGATGCCTCAAACAAAGGAATCCCCAATTCTTGCACAGCAACCAAAAAATTTCTGACATTCTCAAAGTACTGGTATGCAAACAAGGCAGCTCCATCTGAGTTAATTGCAGAGTCACATGAACTTTCAACAACCTGCAGTAGTTGATCAATGATAAAGGTCAATTCAAGGTCGCCAACAAATAGGTCCATTATCAAGAATCTTCTTTAACTTGCAATTCTCCTTTGCGAATGATCAATTCTGATTGAGGGATAGTTGATTTACTTTATTACGATTTGAGGGTGGATTGAAATTACCTTGGGCACAGCTCCAGGTTGGATTTTATTGAGTACATTGCAAAGGATCATTCCACTCCTTAAACCAAGCCTGAACTCCTCCTCAGATGGTTCAGCTGGCAAACTTTTAGCTCCCACAATTCCAACTATCTTTCTTATCCACGCAGCTGCATCATGCCTCCTTATTGCTACAATTCAAACATAGGATCATCATATCATCCAACATGCTAGCAACATTGAATCTATATATCCTAATTACTAATGATCAGCCACAGAGTAAAAGAGACAAAATTATAAAAATCAGGAGCAGAATTTACCAGCTTCTTCTGCTTTACGGGCATCTAAATCAAGATTTCTTGATCTTGATTGGCTGTTGTTCCCATGCTGCTGAAGAACATCTTCTACCACAGACGTCACCGAGAAAGACAATGCTCCATCAGCCGCCATTTTCTCGCTCAAACAGCTAAAGAATACACCTTTATCTTTGTAACAACAAATTCCTAAACATCAAAATCCTCAAACTTCCTCAAGAACCAACACAACCCCACTTAGTAATTCTCAAGAAAGAACCAAAATGAGAAGCCAGACATCAAAATCCCAAAAATACAACAAAACCCCAAGTACTAAATTCTCCCAAATAACTCAAGAATGATGAGCCAGACATCCAAATTCCCAAAAAACCCAAGTAATAAATTGCTTGAAAAACCCAAGAATGAGGGATCAAACATCAAAATTCCAAAAAACCAACACAACCCCACTTAGTAATTCTCCCAAATAACAAAAACCCAAGTAGTAAATTCTTACAAAGAACCCAAGATTTAGGATTCAGAGCTCAGAACAAGATCTAAACTGATTGAAAAAGTAGAATAGAGCTCAGAAATGACATACAAGTAAATAAAGATACAATCTCTTTCTGAAATCTTCTTCTTGTATAAACTATAAACTAGTAGTAGTAGTGGTGGTGGTGTGTTATAGACTACCCTTTTTTCTGCTTTTTTTCCCCAACTCACCTCACCTCACCTCTATCTATGCCCACGAAATGCAAGAAAAGCGCTTTATTTTTTGCTTTATACAAACACAAAGGAAAAAACTGCTACTTTGAGTGGAATTTGTAATTGGTAGAACTATACAGCTACGTAGCTCCGAGCCTCATACCGAACCCCATTTAAACTCAAACTCCATTCTCTCTCAGCGCGTTGTGTGGAGAAAAATATTTGAATCAATTAAGAAAGAGGGCCACTGTTCTTGGGCTCATTTGCTCCGCGAGATAACTAATCTGCAAATTAATTTTAGGATAAATTTATTTATGTTTGGGTTGAGATAAAATTAAAAGATAATATTCAAGATTAGTTATTTTAAAATTATAATGTTAGTTTATTTATTTAAGATTAGTTATTTTAAAATTACAATGTTATTTTTATTTCGCATTGATAATCGAAATAATAATTTTAAAATAACTTGTTTCTCGACCAAACGAGTCTAAGTAAAAATATATGAACTACTCCTTTAGAATACATAATTCACACTATTTGGAGTAGGTGGATTCAAAATTTGAAGTTTATATATAAATTTCTACGATGCTTTTAAGTTAATATATAATAATAATTGATTTAGAGTCAAATATCAATACAACATCAACAATAATAGCATACGACCAGTTTCCTACCGCTTAGTGCGCTGATAGTAGGAACTAAGAATTAGTCTCATGACTGTCGATTGTGAAAATATCTTGGGAAACCAAAAAAACAAAATAGCATACCAGTGAAAAATATCTACTCTAGTTTAATGCATATATAAGATTTGGGCAAAAATTACTCAATTAAGATTTGAGCAATTGTTACTTTTATTAATAATCATTAATAATCAATTTATTTTTCTTACTTTTATTTTTCATGCCTTTTTAAAAAAAATTGTCCTACTTTTTTGATGATTTATTAATTTTAATTTTTCACATGACATATTTTAAATCACAAAATTAAATGGCATGGTATGTTTTAAATATTTTTAGTTAACACAACACAATTCAAAAATCTGTTTTTACATTTTAAAATTTCGTGTGAAATCAAAATTAAAAAAAAAAAAAAAATTAGAATGGAGGAAATGCTAAGGAACCAATTAGAACTGTAGTGAAGTGATGATTACTTAATTTTTAATCGAAAATTTCGAATTTGCAGATTTAATCGAATCCATAATGAATAGTGAGTATTAAGTAAAAATTTTAAATAATAATAATAATAATAATAACAAACCAACCCAGTATATTCCCACATCGTGGGATTTGAGGAGGGTAGAGTATACGCAGTCCATACCACTACCTCTAAAGAAGTAGAGAGACTGTTTCCGATAGACCCCGGCTCAAGACAATGGACAGTATATATAGAAAACCAAAAATATTGAACACTGTCAAACAAGGATACCAAATTCCTCCTACCTACTATCTACGACTCAACCACACACTTTAACCCTTTATCCTAATGTTTTTTTCTCCATACCTTCCTATCTTTGGTCATGTCCTCGGTCAGCTGCAACTGCTCCATGTCACGTTTAATCACATTCCTCCTGTATTTCTTCGGTCTGCCTCCGCTTGAAACCGTCCAAGGCCAACCTCTCACACCTACGAACCGGGGCATCCGTGCCTCTCCTCATCACATAGTCAAACCATCTCAACCTAACTTCCCGCAATTTATCCTCCACCAACACCACTCCCACCTTCTCCCGAATACTCTCATTCCTAACCTTATCAGCCCTTGTAAAACCACACATCTAATGCAACATCCTCATTTCCGCCACCTTTAATTTTTGAATATGAAAATTCTTAATCAGCCAATACTTCGCTCCATATAACATAGGCAGGCCGGATTGCAACTCTCTAGAATAATAGGGAAATTGTTATACGTAAATTACTTATTTGTACCTTTATCTGTAAATAGTTAATTCTCGTATTGCTAAAACATGTATTGTAGTCCCATAATTACCCTGCATCGGCGCATTATTTAGTTAGTTTAGTTTTCTTTAAGTAATTTAATTTAATAATAATAATAGCAATCTTGCTTGGTAGACAAACAAATAAAGGTGCATCATGTGATGTCAAAAGTTAATTAAGGGAAAGGAATTTTTCTTGAGTAAAGATGGTGATTATTGCCCTCCTCCTTTTTCATTAGATTCTTACCACAATGTAAAGAATCCAATGTGGCAGTAGACGAGGCAAAAGGAAAAAGATTTAATGGTGAGTTTGAGTGAAAAAATATTTTCTTCAAAATAAGTTTATTTTTTATTTATTTTATAGTGTTCGATAAATAATTAAGAAAATATTATATTATTTTAAAAAGTATTTATATATAATCTAGCGAAATATTATAGGAGTGGATGGGATGAGGAGTGAGTTTTGGAGGTAGCGCGGGGTGGATGATCAATTGGTGGGGGTCGGCGGCGTTAGATGGTTGGGAGGAAACAATGAACTTGAAATGTCAGGTATAGAATTCAATTTTTCTACTTTTATTATGAAAATTATTTTTCTCATGTTTAAGAAATTTATTTTTTTAGAGAGAACGTTTTACATGATATTTTGAACTACTAAATATGAATTGATTTCCTCCCAATCAATGATGTGCTCGGCAGGAAGGAAAATGTTCTTTTACAGAAATATTTTTTTGAAAATTGAGTAGTATTCTTATATATATAGTTGGTAAATAAAAATAATACATTACAATAACAATATACTCAGTGTATTGTCACAAAGTGAAATCTGAAAAGGGTAAAGTATACGCAATTCATATCATTACCTTAAAGAAGTAGAGAAATTATTTTCGATATACCCCGATTTAGGAAAAAGACCAATATAACAAACAAAAGATAAAAAAAACGTACAACAAAATAATACAAGAAACAAGACACCCGAAGATTAATATTATAAACTGCCTATATCCGAAAATACCAACAACGCCAAAACACTACAAATAAGAAACTACAAGACGCATGCATAACACTATGACTACAGGTACAACTACACATAAAGCACTCCTTCCTATTAGTAAGGACGCACTCCTACCCACTAACCCACTATCCTAATTTGCATCCTTTGCACTTTTCTATCAAGGGTTATGTCCTCCATAAGTTGCAACTGCTTCATGTCGACATGCCTAATCACCTCCTTCCAATATTTCTTCGACTTACCTCTACTCCACACGAAACCACCCATACACCCTCTCACACTTTCATACTGGGGCATCCGTACACCTTCTCATCACATATCGGAATCATCTCAACCTCACTTTCCGCATCTTATCTTCCACCAAAGCCATTTTTATCTTCTTTCGAATAATCTCATTTCTAACTCTATCTCTCCTGGTAACTCCATACATCCATCGCAATATCCACATCTCTGTCATCTTCAACTTTTAGATTGGGAGTTCTTAATCGGTCAACACTCCACTCTATATCCACTTCTCTTCATATATTGTTTCACTAGTCTCCCCATGAAGTGAATGACCTCGATTGTCGAGCGACCTGGCATGAAACTGAACTGATTCTCATAAATTGTCACGATCCTCCTCAGCCTCAACTCTGCCACCCTTTTGCAAACCTTCATAGTATGACTCAACAACTTGATACCCCTATAGTTGTTGTAGCTCTGTATGTCCCCCTTATACTTATATAATGGAATTATCGTACTTCATCTCCAAGTTTTGGGCGTCTTTGTCATCCTAAAAATGATGTTAAACAACCTTATCAGCCACTTCAAATCTGGCCCGTTCGTGTTCTCCCAAAAATTCACTGGAAACTCGTCTGGCCCAATATAACATATTATTTCAAAAACATTTGTAGTTAATCTATACAAATACTATAGTCTATGGGGATAGATAAAGTGCAGGACAAAATCAGAATTTTTATTAAGGAAATGCAAATACAAAAAACTAAAGAGAAAAGTAATTTTAACCTTGTATATACTATTGAATTTTTTGCCTAAGGGCTTGGGCTAAATCCTTGGCCTTGTTCCCACTTGGCTCCTTGGTGGAGTGTTAGGGATGAGGGAGAATTCCACACGAAATAACATCTATGAAACTTGTTTTTTTTTTTCTCTCACCAGGCAAACTTTGTAAATTTTTAAAAAAACTTATTTTCTTACGGAGAAAATATCAACCAAATGTGAAAAAATTGAGCTTATACCAAAAACACACTAAGGGCTTAGTGTGTTTGATATGATGGAAAATATTTTCTGAAAAATGTTTTTCAATTTTTCCTTGTTTGGTTGTAATGAAATGTTGGGAAAATATTTTCCACAACAACTCATTTTCCTCAATTTGATGGAAAATGACTTTCCTCATGGGCCAAGGGAAGTCATTTTCCAGAAAATAACAAATGTGACTTATGACCGCCACCCCCACCTCTCTTCCCCACCCCAACAACACTCATATTCACATGACTAAAAAAATTCACATTTCTCAAAAATTTACATTATTTGAAAAAAAAATTCATTGTGCTTTACTTCAATTTTTCACTGCTTGAAATAAAAAATAATGAAGTCCGAATTTTTTTCATTTTCAATATTCGTTGAATGTATTGTTATTTTTATATTCATGGAGGAAGACTTATCTATGTTACTTTTGCTAATTGTATATTTCATCTTTTCATCGATATAACTTGTTTCACGATGTTGAATAAACTTGTCGTTCCGTTATATTTTTATTGATTATAGTATCTTGAGATTGTCCTGACAAAATGTTGAAAAGTGTCTCTTATATTTGCTAATTAATAATTGCTTAAATTTAGTGATTGTAGTATTTTAGTATTCGATATTGATATTATTTGTTATGCTTAAATTATTTCTTACAAATTGTTGAGTTGTTAGAGGCGATGATATACTAGTTAACAGTTAGTAGTATTTTCTAAAAAATATTTTTTTACTCACCAATCAAACACTAGAAAATATTTTTCTAAAAAAATATTCTCTACTCACCAACCAACCACCATAAAATATTTTTTGAAAAATATTTTCTACTCACCAACCAAACGTGAGAAAATAAGTAGAAAATCAACTTATTTTCTAGGAAAACATTTTCCATGAAAAATATTTTTCATCGTACCAAACACATCCTAAATGAAATTCCAAAAAGTTAGAAACAAAAATTATTTGATACATAATTCTTACAGGAATGGGTCTTTTTATTTTTCAAGAGCATTGTTGGACAATAAAATTGTCGAGATCGAAAATAATAATCGAGAAAAATAATGCAACAATCGATTTATTGATGTCAATAAGTGAGTGTTACAATCTCTATGATTCCTCTGATTCGCCTTTTCAACTATGAATTCAAGGGCTTCGAGCTTGATCTTGAACTTGACGGATTTGATCTTGACTTGTGCTTGAATCCAAGGGCTTGCTAGCTTGTTCTTGAATCTTGCGGTCTTGATCTTGAACTTGATTTGAAGACTTGATGAACTTGATCTCGACTTGTACTTGAATTCAAGGGCCTTTGTGCTTGTTCTTGAATCTTGTAGTCTTGATCTTGAAGCTTGAACTTGTTCTTGAATCTTGAACTCTTGATCTTGAAATCTTGAGCTTGTTCTTGAACCTTGAACTCTTGATCTTGAAATCTTGAGCTTGTTCTTTAACCTTGAA
>NC_061113.1:27123937-27167147 GCF_002878395.1 Capsicum annuum | reverse complement strand
TTGAACTCTTGATCTTGAAATCTTGAGCTTGTTCTTGAACCTTGAACTCTTGATCTTAAAATCTTGAGCTTGTTCTTGAATTTGTAGAGAAATCTGCTGCTTTGATCCATAAGCTCTCTCTTGCTTCTTGTTAAACTTGTTGGTCCCTTTTTTGAATTATGAGGCTCCTATTTATAGTTGTAGGAAGTAGAGAGTCATGATAAACATGAACTTCCTTTGACCAATCAGATTTAAGTGACATGACGTTTCTTATGGGCTTTTAATTTACTGCATCATTTTGACATGTGGCATGTCCTATTGACTCCTTCACATGACTTGGCATGCCACGTCATTTGACACGTGGTGCTTATTTGGGCCTCTAGAATATGAAAATATCTTGGGCTTAGTAAAGTGGGCTCATCATTTGTAGCCCAAATCAATGGGCTAGCCCAATAAAAAATTGAACTTTAATTAAACCCATATATGTTTGGACTTAAATAATTAGTCCAATTATATTAATCCGCAAAATTTATTTGGGACAATATATTTTAAATTTAATATAATCCAAATTTTGTACGAATTTAAATTTAATAAAATTGGATCGCCCACAAATGCCCCCTACTTCAAGACTTGTCGAGACATTTAATATTTTGGAGACTAACCTTGAAGTATGATTATTTATGCATGTTTCTTTCGTGCTTCAACGATCCTCATACATATGAATACCTTATTCAAAAATTTAAAGCCGAACCATATTGATATTGCCTCTCAAAACTCTCGCATTTTTTCCATGAATCTATACACTTAAGACCTATTGGTGAGGCATAATATCCAATTTCAAACAGATTTTGAAAGACTTTTTCATCGCCTTACTTAATCAGGAATAAAACTCTTCCGATTTGAACTTAGATTGGAGAAGCAAAGAACCTCCAATTTGAATTTGTATGGGAGAAGGAAATAATCTCCAATTTGAATTTGGAGATGGAAGCTATTCTAATTTGAATTTATAGTGGAGAAGAAAACAATCTCCAATTTGAATTTGGAGATAGAAGTTATTCCAATCTGAATTTATATTGGAGAAGGAAACAATCTCCAATTTGAATTTGGAGACGAAAATTATTTCAATCCGAATTTATATTGGAGAAGGAAACAATCTCCAATTTGAATTTGGAGATGAAAATTATTTCAATCTGAATTTATATTGGAGAAGGAAACAATCTTCAATTTGAATTTGGAGATGGAAATTATTTCAATCTGAATTTATATTGGAAAAGAAAACATTCACCCTACAACTCTATAAAATGAGGTAGTTTCCCCACTTTTTCAGTATCAATTTTGGGATTTCCAAGTCATTAATAATATTGAGGTAAATTCTTTTGCTCCCACTTTTCTCTTATTTTTGTCACTTTTTTTTTCAGTACAGCATGTTAGTGATATAAAATTCATATCTCATTGTAGGATTATTAAAATCATAATTCGTTTAATGTTTCAGAAACTAGACTTCAAGATCTACAATATATCCAAAACTCAGAATTAAAATATTTTAATATAATTCTTCATAATTTTTTGACCTGAATTTTATCATGCTGAAAATTTCAGATCTACGCACCTCTATTAAAATCTTCATATCTCAATGTAGGAATGATTAAATCATAAGGAGCTTAATTTTTATGAAATCATACTCAAATATATATAACATATCCGAAATTCATGATTTAATACCTTCAGCATTATTTTAGACAAAATTTTGAAGTTGACTTTATATTTTGCTATGCTGAAAATTTCAGATCTGCGCGTCATCACTGAAACTTTCATATCTCAAAGTAGGAGCGATGAAATCATGAATCGATTAATTTTTTTTGAAACTAGACTCAAAAATATATAACATATCCAAAATTCATGATTTAAAACCTTCAGAATTATCCTAGATAATTTTTTGAAGTTGCCTCTGCCTGCTAATAGGTTTTTAATTTCAGATTTGCGTGGCTTCACAAGACAAATCATATCTAGGCGTGGGAGTGTTGAAATTGTGAGTGTACTTTTTCCGTTGGAAAGAGAACTCTAATATTTACAATACTTTTGGTAGGCGAGCAAACTCAAGGGTGTAATTTGATCCATCTTTGCCGATCAAGATACTCTCCATATTTAGGTAAGCATTCATTTTTTTTTTTGTTCCCCCCCTTTTTTTTTTTTTTAGGTGAACTACAAGTTTTTGCTCAAGATAACGCCTTTTAGATAAATGATATAGTCTTATGATGCAAAGGGATAGATATCCTTTCCTACCATAAGTAAGGTAATCCTAGAAGGTAATCTTATGACGCATAGGGATGACTATTTGTCTCCGTCATAAGAAAACGTAACTTTATGGCAATCTTATGCCGCATAGGGACGACTACTCGTCCCTGCCATAAGAAAGGTAACTTCGTGGTAATCTTATGGCAAAGATAAAGGTAAAAGGTAAAGGGTAATCTTTATGGTAGTCTTATGGTAGAGGTAAAGGGTAATCGTTGAAGACTTTATGGTAGTCTTATGGTAGAGGTAAAGGGTAATCTTATGGCAAAGGTAAAGGTAAAGGGTAATCTTTATGGCAGTCTTATGGTAAAGGTAAAAGGTAACTTCATGGTAGTCTTATGGCAAAGGTAAAAGGTAACTCCATGGTAGTCTTATGGCATAAAGAGATGACCATTCGTCCCCGCCATAAAAAAAGGGTAATTTCAGGGTAATCTTATGGTGCATCGGGATGACTACTTGTCCCGGCCATAAGAACAAAGGTAATTTTATGAAGATTGAAAGGTAAACTCAAGAAGGTTAGAAGGATTTAAAGACTTCAACTTATAGATCAAAGCACCTGATGACTCCAACTTTCAAACTCTAAAAGCTTCAATATGGAGACTTGAAGACTTCAACTTATAGTCGCAGAGCATCTGAAGACTTAAACTTGTAGACTTCGTGAACTTGCAGGTTTCAATATGGTGAAGTTGAAATCTCCAACATAAAGACTTAATGAATTTGCAAACTTCGACTTATATGCATAGGTTATTTGAAGACTTTAACTATCAGACTTCGTAAACTTGCAGGCTCCAATATGGTAACTTGAAAGATCCAACATGAAGACTTAGTGAATTTGAAGACTTCAACTTATATGTATAGGTTATTTAAAGACGTGAACTTGCAGACTACAATATGGTAACTTGAAAGCTCCAACATTAAAACTTAGTGAATTTAAAGACTTCAACTTATATGCATAGGTCATTTAAAGACTTCAACTATCAGACTTTGTGAACTTGCAGGCTCCAATATGGTAACTTGAAAGCTCCAACATGAAGACTTAGTGAATTTGAAGACTTCAACTTGTATGCATAAGTCATTTAAAAACTTCAACTATTAGACTTTGTGAACTTGTAGGCTCCAATATGGTAACTTGAAAGCTCCAACATAAAGACTTAGTGAATTTAAAGACTTAAACTTATATGCATAGGTCATTTGAAGACTTCAATTATCATACTCCGTGAACTTGCGAGCTCCAATATGGTAACTTGAAAACTCCAACATGAAGACTTAGTGAATTTGAAATCTTCAACTTATATGCTTAGGTCATTTGAAGACTTCAACTATCAGACTTCATGAACTTGCAGGCTTCAATATGGTAACTTGAAAGCTCCAACATGAAGACTTAGAGAATTTGAAGACTTTAACTTATGTCCAAGAAGCTTATACTTCATAGGGATCTACCCCCATTAAGTCACCAACACTTGGTGCAAATCTGAAGATTGATGATGTTAAAAATCTTTGAAGATTGAATTTTTTATATGAGGGGGAACATGTATTTTTTTTTACACTCATGAAACTGAAATCAGAATAAAATTCCAAGTGCCTACGTACCTCAATGAAGAGGATCAAGTCACAACGTAGTTCTGGGGTGAGTTTTTTTTTTTTTTTGCGTCCTAACTTTTGCCTAGGCCACCTCTTTCAAGGTTTTCAACCTAGCGAACATTTTTTTTTAGCCGTTCACAGTTACTTTTGCGGGGTAGGAGTAGATATGCAGTTTATACTCGTGCCTTAAGGAGAGTCATCTTCCTGCAAGGATAGTATTTATTTAAGAACTTGGCATTGATGGGGCCAATCCTCACGCCATTTGCATCAATAAGCTTGTAAGCACCATTTGAATATGCCTCTTATACGACGTATGGTCCATCCTACTTCGGGGTGAATTTGCCTGCAGAATTCTTCTTACTGCAAGGACTTGATCTCCAACTTGGAAACACCTCAAGCAAACCCTTTTGTTGAAAGAACGAGATAGCCGGGCTTGGTAACATTCAAGATTTTGTTAAGCCTCCAGCCTCTTCCCATCAAGAGCTTCTAACTCCGCAAGACGCAACTTAGCATTTTTTTCATCGGTGAGCCCTTCTTAAATAGTCATTCTCAAAGAAGGTATTTGATGCTCAAGTGGTAGGACTGCTTCAACTCTAAAAGCAAATGAGTATGGGGTTGCTTACATCGGTGTACAGTAAGTTATCCTATACGCCCATAAAGCTTCTTCCATTCACTCATGCCATTCTCGTTGGGACTTGGAGATGACCTTCTTCAACAAATTGTATAAAGTCTTATTGAATGCTTCGACTAGACCATTGGTGGCAGCATGGTACATAAAGGACTTGCGCTACTTGAAACCAAAGAGATCACAAATTTTGTTCATCAGCTTGTTATCAAAAGGTTTTCCATTGTCAGTTATTATGTACTGAGGAATTCCAAAGCAGTAAATGATGTATACTCAAATGAAGTTTGCAATATTTTCCTTCTTTACTTCCTTGAGAGCAACAACTTCGTCCCATTTTGAGAAGTAATCTGTTGCGGCCAAGATGTATAAGTGTCCACCAGAAGATTTGGTAGTAGACCAACAACATCCATTCCCCAAGCATTAAATGGCCAAGATGCTACAGTTGGGTGTAGTATCTCTGGAGGTTGATGTATGAAATTTGCATGGAAGTGACAAGCTTTGCATCTTTTAGCATAGTCCAAGCAGTCTTTCACCATCATTGGCAAATAATATCCCATTATTTTAATATGAAAATGGAGCTTCGATCCAAACTGATGCGATATACAAACTCTCGAGTGCACTTTTTGCAAAGCTTGAATTGATTTTTCCTCTTCCAAATACCGCAAGAGTACTCTTTCAAATTACCTTCATTACAATATGTATTTGTAGTAAAGGCAGTGAGGTGCACGACGACGAATGTCAGTCTTTCTCCTTGGATCTTCTGGAAGTATTCCAAACACAAGTAATCAATGATAGGTTGTCGCCAATCCTCCTTTATAGCTTCATACACGGAGACGAGGTATTCAACCTTACCTTTTACGTCTTCGTCTTTATTTGATGGAGGTACTACCCATTCTTGGCGAATGGTAACTCGTGTCTGATTCGGAAGAGTTAGAGTTGAAGCTAAAGCAGCTAGGGCATGAACTTACTTATTTTCTTTCCTTAGCACATGCTGAAGGGTTACTTCTCCAAGCCATCCCATCAACTTTTGTGCATAATCATGATATAGTCTTAACTCAGGCTTCCGAACTTTATAGCTTCCCAAAAGCTGCTTGATCACATCAATTGAGAGTTACCAAAAACTTGTAATTATAGCTGCTTCATGTCGACAGCCATCTCAAGTACGAGTATGAGAGCTTGATATTCAGTAATATTTAGAGCAATGATTCATCAAGGTAAAAAAGTAGGGAATGACTTCTTCTTATGAGTGACAAACACTACGCCAACACCAGCTCCATCTCGATGTGCAGCACCGTCAAAGTACATTTTCCATGGAGATCTAACTTCAACAGCCATTGCATCTTCATCAGAAAGTTCATCACCTAGCTCCCAGTCATTAGGTATTGGGTAATCTACCAAGAAGTCAGTCAATGTTTATCCTTTTATAGCTTTTTGGGGAACGTACACAATCTCAAACTGTTAAAATTAAAGGTACAACCTTACAAGTTGGTCACTGAGGACTGGCTTTGACATTACAAACTTGATGGGATTTGTCCTAGACACAAGACGGACAACATGAGCTTGAAAGTAGTGTTTCATATTTTGGATAGAGAAAGCCAATGCCAAACATAACTTTTCAATCGAAGAATACTTCAACTCATTTGGTGTCATCATTCTGGTCAGATAGTAAAGTGAGTTTTCTTTGCCTTCACTATTTTTTAAGCCAGTAGTGCTCCAATTAAGCTCCCTTGTGCCGCGATATAGAGTATCAATGGTTTCCCAGGTATGGGTGCCGCAAGAACTGATGGCTTCATTAAGTATGATTTGATACTCTCAAAGGCGTTGCTATAAGTTTGGTCCCATTTGAAGGAAGTATCCTTTTTCATGAGATGACTAAATGGTTGATATTTTCTGGCCAAGTTTGAGATGACCTCCTTAAATATGCTAACCTTTCTTGAAGGCTTTTTAATTCATGAATATTTTGAGGCACGGGTATCTTCAAAATTGCATCAACCTTAGCTTGATCAATTTCAATTCCTCGATGTCGCACAATGAAACCAAGAAACTTTTCAGAAGTAACTTTGAATGCACACTTCAATGGATTCATCCTAAGTTAATATATTTGAAGTAACTCGAATACCATTCTTAGGTCTTTTAAGTGGTCGTATCTATTTCTTGACTTCACCACTAGATCATCCACGTAGCATTCAATATTTTTGTAGAGTAGGTCATCAAAGATATTTTGCATAGCCCTTTGATAAGTGGCACCTACATTCTTCAAACCAAAAGGTATCACCTTGTAGCAATAAATACCTTTGGGCATACGAAATGCAGTGATTTCTTCATCTTTTGGTGCCATGCGGATTTGGTTGTAGCCGGATGAACCGTCCATGAAGGACATTGCCTCATAACCAGTGGTGGCATCAATCATCAACTCTGGTACGGGGATTGGAAAATCATCCTTAGAGCATGCGTTGTTGAGATCTCAAAAGTTGATACAAACTCGAATTTGGCCATTCTTCTTCCGTACTGGAAATACTTGAAATCCACATGGGGTATTTGACTTCCAGCTTTAATGAGTTTATTAACTTTATTTTCGATCAGTGGAACCAACTCTAGCCTAAAGCATCTTTGAGCTTGCTTAACAGGACGAGCATCATACTTGACCGCCTACTGATGGACCGCTACTTTCAGATCTAACCAGGCATTTCCTTATAGCTCCAGGATAAGACATCCACATATTCTTTGAGTATGTCCATATAAGCGATTTCTTCCTCCATCTCTAGAAAAACACTTAAATAAGTTGGTCTTGGTTCTTCATTGGTTCCAAGATTAACTTCTTTCAAGGGATCTATTATAGCCTTCACTCCTTCTTCAAGTTAAAATGGAGCATCTTTAGTGTCTTCCTCCTCTTGAGGATCATCGTTGTTGATGGATATGTGGTGACACCAAAAATTATCTTCCATCTCTTCATCAACCTTCATTTGAGATGAGGCCTCATTCTCATTATGGGCCATAACATGATATAAGGAGCCAAAACTTTCTTCATCTTCCTCACATTCATTGGTATAAACTACAATATGAGCCTTTGTTTTTAACACCTTGTTGCATGAAACTACCAGTTTTGTTTGTCGCTTCATTCTAGAAGGAATCACACTTTAGAAATCCTTTTGTATTTTAAGTTAAGAGTGCATCATCATGCTTTGACGACTCCTCTTACACTTATTATTTTTCCTCTTATTTAGAGGTCCCAACCTTTTAAACATAGAATTTCTTGTAGTTGACCCTCCAAGTCAGTCAAATACAGAGAGTCTTTTATTAGCAGCAGTGGATTCTTCTTCCACAGTAATGTAATTACTGACTGCCCTTCTTATGGAGATGTAAATTGGAGGTGGCTGCGTGTATCCTAGGACTTCATGTGCCTGCCTGGTTGTACCCTCCGATGGAAGTTTGCCCAACCTTAATGACTCATTAGGATTGTATCCAGCCTTTATAAATAGCTTATATGCATTTGGGTTAAAGCCTTCTTTCGTACGCTTTGTAGGGAGTGTCATATCTTGTGGCAGATTTTGATCCACAGATTCTTCAAGAAGTCTTGAGGATGGATTTATTGCATCAATCTTCCTGATAGGTAAAGTTAGCCCCTTTAGCACATTATCTTAGGAATTCGATGGGTGATCTTTCTCTTTCTTTACCTTCGGTACATAGCAAAGAACGGGAGTTGCCTTCTTTTTCGTAGAAGCGACACTTTCTTTATTTGAAGTGGAGAAAGGATTCTTGGTGTTGACTTTTTTGACAGTCACCGCGACCTTCTTAGATGAAAGATCGTCACACTTGGTCTTAGTGACATCTTCAACCCTTTTCTCATCCATAACATGCTTCTTTAAGTAGAATTTTGCATCGGTAAAATATGACTCAGCTTCAGTAAATGGCTTGTCATTGGTAACTATCTTTCTTTCCACTCCGCAGTCGATGTACTTCAAGCATTGATAGTAAGAGGACGAGATAATTTTGTTCCCGTACACCCAAGGCCTACTAAGCAATATATTGTATAAAGTTTTGGCATCGATCACATGCATCAGTGGGTTTGATTGAAAATCATCTATAAGAATCCCTAACTTGATACATCCCATGGCCCTCTGGCCCGCTTGGTTGAAGCCTTGAATCATTATATGACTTTCGTCTAATTCGCTAGTAGCGATGCCAAGTTTTTTCATCGTCCGGATAGGTAGGATGTTGACTCCAGATCCCTCATCTATCAATATTATATTGATCTTCTTTCCTAGAATTTGACCCATCATATATAAGGGATGGTTATGTAGGGTCTCACCAAGCAGAAGATCGTTATTTGTGAATGTGATTTTTGTATCACACATATGTGCCTCTTGTCCAAGCGGTTCAGAGGATGAAGGAACTTCTATGGGTATATTTTCACCCTTTGCCCCCTCTTTGGCAGTGTTAAAACAAGATGTCTCAAGATTGACTTGGGCAGTCTTTCCACGGAATCAACTCAGTAATAATTCCTCTAAAGTCACCGGTCGTCGAGGTTTCTGGTGGCGAAGCTCCATCACCCTTTTCTTCTTTGAGAGTTTAATCAACTTCTGTTTCCTTGGTTTCTTCACCATTCTTCTTCCGATTGGCTGCTCGTACGTCTCCTTTCGCAGACTCGTCTTCTTGTGTCTGGGTCTGGTCATTAGAGTCCAACCTTCATCATCATCTTTGTTAATTGAAGACCTATCAGGCTCTAATATTTTCTCATCATGCTCTCCGACACATATTTAGACTGGGTCGAGCGAGCCAAAAGTGATGGATATTTGATGAGAACTGGTCGTCTCATCGTCGAAGAAGATCTTCTTCTCTTTTGCCAGTTGCATGACTTTATCTTTAAAGACAAAGCATTTTTTCAGAGGGTGACTAATGAGCCTATGATATTTGCAATAATTAGGGTCATTGGTTCTTCCAGCTTCATTGGGACGCTTCATCTCTGGGATTTCAATGAGTTTATAATGAAGGAGTTCATAAAAAATCTCAGCCACATCAGAGTCAAGGAAGGGATATTCCTTTTCTTGTATCTCCTTTAAAGTTTTTTGATTTGGATGTGCTTCAGAAGTTGTCTTCACACTTTGCTTCTTGCTCACCTTTGTGGTGACCTTCATAGGAGACACGTCAATATTTATGGACTCCTTGTTATCATTTTTGGGGACAAACTTGCCCCATCTTTCGGGTTCTTGCTTATCCTTTCCCCTTCGAGGGTCATGGATAAACGCTCCTTCCTTTCCAGCAGAAGACATACTCAACTCCATGTCATGAGCACGAGTAGCTAACTCTTCAAAGGATTTTGGTTTAATTTCTTGTAAAATATAGAGAAGCCCCCAGTGCATTCCTTGGAAGCATATCTCTATTGAAGCTTTACTGAGCCTATCTTTGCAGTTTAGACTCGCATTTCTTCATCGATTGATGAAGTCAATGACTGGCTCATCCTTTTTTATTGAGTATTTGTGAGCTCTATCATGCTTACTGCACGCCTTGTGCTATAAAACCGATTTAGAAACTCATGTTTCAATTGCTCCCAACTATCGATGGAGTTAGGCTCGAGGTTCGTATACCAATTAAAGGCATTTTTCTTTAGGAAAAGAACAAACTGTTTGACAAGATAATCTCCGTAAGTTTCAGCATTATTATATGTCTCGACAAAGTGTACGACATATTGTTTCAGATTACCTTTGCCCTCAAATTATTGAAATTTAAGAGGTATTCTCGCAGTGTAGGGCTTGGCATACGCAAGGGAAGACTTGGTGACAACATTATACTTGTCTTTGAGGGTCCCTTCAATGAATTCCCTCAATTGCCCAATCAGGATCATTCCTTCAGCAGAAACTTACACCTCTTTAGTCGGTGGTATTTATTTCACAGGATTTTCTATCTCATGAACCTCTGAAGCTTTTCTCGGTGCACGGGTAGATTCTCCGTCTATAAAGCCTTCCACCCTAACCACTGTCTTATCAATCCTAGACGCTTGATTCTGAACATAGTTGGTCAGGTCTTCAATTGCCTTTTTTAGATTCGCAAGTTGCTCCTCCATAGACGAGACATCAGTTACCATTGCTTGCATAATCACAGGAGACGTCGGAGAGTAATATGGATTATCGCATAGGTTGATCTTTGAAGTGCTCAACTTATGCGGTGTAAGTAGAGATGACGCGTTTGTTGAACGAACATCGCTCTTTGGGCCAGAGTATTTGGAACCAGAATGCTCAAGTAGAGCAAGAGTCTTCTTAAGCGATTCTGCGACACTGCTTCCTCCTTTCGAAGCACTTGCATTGGACTTCATTCCTTTTGGGGTTGAAGATCCAAAAATTGAAGTTGGCACGGACAACACTGAATGTGTTTGTTGTCCTAACATGTTTTTCTTACTCCTCGTGACAGCTCCCAAGCTCCCGAAAGTAACACAAATGATACTTTCTACTTCGGCAGAGAACCTTGAATCAACAGCCTTGGAAGCAGTTGATTGAGAGTTGATCTTCTTGGAAGTCATTTTGGCATTCTTAATCTTCAAAGTCTGAAAAGTTGAGATGAGAGGTAGAGATCGTCCCACTAGGCGTGCAAGAATTTGTTGGACAATAAAATTCTCGAGATCGAAAATAATAATCGAGACAAGAAAAATACTACAACAATCGATTTATTGATTTCAATAAGTGAGTGTTACAATCTCTATGATTCCTCCGATTCGCCTTTTCAACTATAAATTCAAGGGCTTCGAGCTTGATTTTGAACTTTAACTTGAACTTGACGGATTTGATCTTGACTTGTGCTTGAATTCAAGGGCTTGGTAGCTTGTTCTTGAATCCTGCGGTCTTGATCTTGAACTTGAACTTGATTTGAAGACTTGATGAACTTGATCTCGACTTGTACTTGAATTCAAGGGTCTTTGAGTTTGTTCTTGAATCTTGTAGTCTTGATCTTGAAGCTTGAACTTGTTCTTGAATCTTGTAGTCTTGATCTTGAAGCTTGAACTTGTTCTTGAATCTTGAACTCTTGATGTTGAAATCTTGAGCTTGTTCTTGAACCTTGAACTCTTGATCTTGAAATCTTGAGCTTGTTCTTGAACCTTGAACTCTTGATCTTGAAATCTTGAGCTTGTTCTTGAATTTGTAGAGAAATCTGCTGCTTTGATCCACGAACTCTCTCTTGCTTCTTGTTAAACTTGTTGGTCCCTTTTCTGAATTATGAGGCCCCTATTTATAGTTGTAGGAAGTAAAGAGTCATGATAAACATGAACTTCCTTTGACCAATCAGATTTAAGTGACATGACATTTCTTATGGGCTTTTAATTTACTGCATCATTTTGACACGTGACATGATCCTATTGGCTTCTTCACTTGACTTGGCATGCCACCTCATTTGAAACGTGACGCTTATTTGGACCTCTAGAATATGACAATATCTTGGGCTTAGTAAAGTGGGCTCATCATTTGTTGGTCAAATCAATGGGTTAGCCCAATAAAAAATTGAACTTTAATTAAACTCATATATGTTTGGACTTAAATAATTAATTCAATTATATTAATCCACAATATTTATTTGGGACTAATATATTTTAAATTTAATATAATCCAAATTTTATACGGGTTTAAATTTAATAAAATTGGATCGCCCACAAGCATCAACAGCAGCTACATTTTCAAATTATTCAATTATTTCTCCCGTTACTATTTCTCAATAATTATTCACTTCAAATCCTAACTAAAAAACAAGTCTTTATCTTTTTGAAGCTATACATGGATGTTATATTATAAAATGAAGTAATAAATTATTGCTATTTGAAATTTTTAAAAAAATTAGCCAGCAGAAAACGATGAATATGTCACATTCCAAACAACTTAATATCACTGTTTATTAGCCCACAAAAGACCTTAATATATACAACTGTTGTAGTTGAGAATTTGTTTCCCCCCTAAATTACATTCAAAAAAAACATTTCAAAACTTTGTTAAGTCAAGCTGTTTTATTATTGCATAATATTCAACTACTTTCCTACCTAAATGAATGACTAGATTTAATTCTTAGTTCAAATTTGGATATCAAATTCTTATTCATTTGAATACAAATTTATTCCTGTATTTAAGAAGTATAGTACATCAGTTATTACAAGTCATAAGTTTTTGTGAATAAATATTTTGAAAATTGTTTTTATAGAATAATTTTTTAATTTGTTTGAATTTTACTAGTTATATATAAACTGCTGATGTGAAGTATGCTTCACATGTTATTTGTGTTGTTGATTATGTAAGGTGGAATTGAAACTATTTAAACTTTTGACTATGGCGATGCAAAAAAGAAAAAAATGTACTGACGTTTTTCTACATCTAGCAAGTTCGACATAAGTGATGGCACGGAATTTAAGAAATAAGTGATGATTTTATAAAGTTTACAAAATTGTCCATCTTAATATTTCCTTTTTAGTTGACTTTTTTTAATAAGTGGTACCTACTACGGATAAAATGAGAATGATATCATTATATAATTACCAAAAAAAAGAAAGATGACATTCTTTTTGGGACGGACCAAAAAGAAAATAACGACAACGGAGGAAGTAATACATTATTATGAGAACTTTAAAGCGTTAAAATCTTAAATCCACTATTGAGAAAATATGACCTTTTTTCAAGATAATTGTAGGCGAAGCAATGATATATTATGAGTTATGTATTGTCTATAAAAGATATTTTAGTGGTTTTGAATAAATTATTTATACATATTAAGTAGATTTTTTAAAATGAATACAAAACGATTATATCTCGTTTGGTACAAGGAATAAAGGATAGTTAGTTTCGAAATTAATTTTAGAATAAGTTTATCCCATGTTTGGTCGGGATAAATGTATGAGATAACTCATGTTATTATTCCGAAATTATAGTGTTATTTCGATTCTATCTTGAGGGTCAAATATCTAATCTCGAAATAGTTAATTCCATAATAATTAATCTCAAGTTAGAAATAGTTAATTCCATAATAATTAATCTCAAGATAACTTGTTTTCAACCAGACGAGCCCTAAGATTTTGTCAATTCGTAAATTGAGCTATAGCTATGCCTCTGCCTTATAGTTGTTTAACATCTGTTATGCTTTTGCTTTGTTCTTTAGGACATCCCCTTTTCTTTTAAGGCACTTCCTCTTAGTGTCACTCTATTGCTGTTGTTCTTCAACATCCCTTTACATTTTATCCCTTTTTCTATAAGTCATGCTTCTTCAAAATCATCTCACTTGCCCAAAAAGACATAGCAATTTAAAGTGTGACATTGAGACGAGAGCAAAAGACCTAATTTTAGGTATGGCAAAACGGTGCGGGGTAGGGCCCTGCCCTGATCACATTGCCCTCATGATGCCTGTCCCGGTCCGACTTAAATACATTCAGACTCGTACAACTAGCACAATGAATCAATATAGGAGAAATTGACCGAGAAGCCTAAGCTAACCATTAACTGCAAATGAAGTCTAGTATTCCTATTATCGTTCTACACTCACACCGCTTCATTATCATCCCTATCTAATTTCGCTTGTTTTACATGGTTCTCAAATTAACATCTTTGATTTATTAGTTCAAATAATATTAGTTATCCACTGATAATATTGTTGTTATTATAGTTCATCATTTTGATTAAATCAAATGAAAGGTCTCATTTCAGAAAGCTAATCAAATAAAATTCCAAAATCTCTATCTTAAATATTGTGCCACACTTCCTACCCCTCAGTTAGGCATAAGGTAACCATCAAATTTGTTGTTAGACGGTTACCTATATTAATTAATCCATTAACAAAATTAACCAAACTTAATTCAACAAATTCTGCCCTAAAATTTCATTGGAGTTACCTTTTAAAACCTTAGAAACAAAGCATCATTAACGCTCCAAATAAACATCATTATCCCGACATCATTAACTAAATAGTTTAAGAATCTAACCTAAATACATTTATATTATATACTGTATTTTTTTTATAATAAGTAATACTCGTTTTATATTTGAGTTAATGGTCGAAACAAATTTGAATTATCATTTTTTTACAAGTTTCGTACCTTGAATGTCAACCGATTCTGTTTTGTACCTGAAATATGACATCTATATATTAAAGCACGACTCCAATTTATTAGGCCATCTATCAATTGTTTCCTTTTTCTACGTGAATTATCACTGCCTACACGATTAAGCAAGGGTGGAGCCAGCGGAAAATTACACTATTTATACATGATTAAAATTATTTTTTATGTATATATAGTAGAAATTGAACATCCTTTGACTAGTTCGTGTGTTTATTTATTCATATTTTTACCCTCTTGAAATCGTAGCTCCACCACGATGACTAAGTGTGTTTTAATGTATAGATGGTGATGATTTAAGTGGAAAAATAAAATAATTGTTGATAGTTTAAGTAGAAAAAAATTTGATAGACGAAGGATAAAATTCATAAAAAATGATAGTTGGTATTTCTAATCAATATGTATTTCTTTTTATAGTTATCATTTCTGTATATTTTTTAAGAACGATTACTTGTAGTTATTGTTTAGGTGATTTGATAGTATTTCTTTCAAGGTAAACTTTTTGATTAATCAGTTGGGGATGTGTTTTATTGGTTAGTGGGAAATTTTATTTATAAAAAATTGTGTTGGACAGGTCTTGCTCATTTTTCATCTATAAATACGCAATAATCTAATAAAACAGTCAATAAAGGCGTATTGGTTTTTAGCTAACGTTCGAAATTTTCAAATAAGTGGCTCGGAACCGAAGCAGATAGGTTAGGATATGGTACACATGAAACTTGTGATGTGGTGCCCACGCGTTTGTAGGGGCGTTAAATTAGGCTATAGAAAAGTACATTTGACCTACATACCTCCTTTAAATTTAGGATTTATTAATCATAACTTAGAAATTAACTTGCCAAGAAAGTCCAAAACTTAATAAAATAATAGTATGACGCACTAAAATTTTTTTGTAACGAAATTTGGAGAAGAGTCGAATTATAAAGGTTTATAATATTGTATCTTATTTTGCATAAAATAAAAATAAGGGTCAATACCAAAGTTGTGGAAGGAGAATACATAAATATTTTACGAGGAATATTATTTGTATAAATCAGATAAATTCTTTCCCTGGTGAAAGTATTTACTTAAAATTTCGTCTGATTTTCTCTCTCCTGATTTTGGATAATATACTTATACATTAGGTCGACCTTCATACATTGCTGGAATGTATGAGAAAACTGATTAGCCTGTATTTATGGAAAGAGAGATCAGATAATATCTTTCTCTTCCTTAATTAACGTCATTAATTACCTATCATTATGTGGTGTATGATTAAATATAGTAACTGAAATTTAAATTTAAAAAAATCTTAAACATCACAATTAATTTTCTTCTTTGTTGCATTACGTTCTGAAAAAAAAAAAAGGTCGACATCTGCTTTCTTCAATTATCCAAAAAATCAATATGAACATCCCCATATTGTTGCGTCATTCGAATATTTGGGAGTCGAAAATTATTTTTTAATCCTACAAAAGTGACACAATTATTGTTTCGAAAAGTATAACCTTCTTGAAATTGATTGCAACAATCGCGATGGAATTGAATATTGATGAAGTTCGTAAAAAAAATTAAAGTAAAATACATTATTGAAGGCAATTCGTCTCTAATTATTATAAAGAATGACAATGGAGTGAGGGTTTACATCGTTGAAGGTAATTCATCTCTAACGTGCAGGTCACAACTGATGTACCTGCGATTTTTTCCTAAGTCAAACGTAAACAAGGTAATTTCATTATCAAAATGATGACCCTTTTTTTTTAATAACCAATTTACAGTATACCTGCAAACAATCTGGAAAATTATTATTACTTTATTTGAAATTATTGTTTCTTGTTTATTTCTAATTTATTGTTTGTAATTGGTATTTCGTATTTTTATTTTGCTTGAATAATTATAATTTATAGTATTATGGTACATATCCTTGGCGGAGTGACTATTTTTAACATATGTTGCAAATCTAATTCTCATACCTTTGATTTTGAGAATTGGTTCTAATTGTATTTCATTATATACTCAGTATGAATGATGAAAGGTACCTATGTTATAATCACCTATGGAATGTATTATGTTACTTATGTTATACATAAAAAGTTGTTTAAAATATCTGAGGTATGAAATATGATAACTTTTTAATTAAGTGTTAAGATTAAACTATCGTGCATACTTATGTATAAACTGACTCATACATAACTTCTTGCATATATAATAAAATTTATTTAAAAGTAGCGGTATTAATTCTAATGTATAAGGATGCATTATATTATTACTTGTATAAGGTTTACACATACATGTTTACCTGTTGTATGAGGTTGTTTTTTATTTGTTTTGGCAACATACTTCTACGTATAAGATTTCATTATAGCTACAACCAAAACAAATAAAATACCTCATATAATATTTTTATATGTATGTGCAAACCTTATACTAGTAATAATATAATCTGAACAAATGTATAATGATATTAATACATAGTCTGAACAAATGTATAATAAGATCAATACAAAATTTCTTTACACGTAGCAATAGAAATTGCAATGTATGAGGATGCATTATACATGTATTTCATTCTATAATGGTATTCATAATGTATAGTATTATTGCTTAATGTATAAGATGTTTCATACATAGCTATTTTAGTATACTGTTTTTTCCAATCATAACAGTATTAATATTTAAGAATGAGGGTTCTTTATAAATGTAATTCATTGTATATCGACAAAGGTAATGTGTAATGTTATTATATAATCTTTTATATATTAGTTAATGTAATTCATTTTTTATAATGAAAGGTATGAGAAATATCATAGCAAATATCAATGCAAAAAACTGAATTAAACAGAAACATGAACCTATTAAACGACGCTGCTAAAAATACACAACATATGTATGTTTAAGCAGTTCCAATAGAGCAATAAAAGTATAATCATCACCAACATCAAAGACTCACAATTTTTGTAATTGTTTAACCTCCAATATATAAAAGAATAATATAAATATTTTCACGCTGAACGTTTAAGAACTGTGCTATTCTAAAGTGACCATGGCAGTTTAATCAATTGTCAGAACATAACTATTCCTTGGACGCGGAGGATCGTCATTATCACTTGTTTATCCTTCAATTGCCTTTTTGACCCCATAATTTCAAAGTAAAGATGCGCAACATACATGTTAATCTTGTACGTCAAACCCAATTAAAGGCACTTTCAGCCCTTCACTTAATATCTCTGCATATGCATCAACAAAAAAGTCATAGTCCCTGAATTTGAAATAATATTATTATTTAACAAGCCGTTAAAATATTTTACATGTTTATACATCTTATAAAGTAAAAAAAAAAAAAAACAAAGAGCACTTACAAACTAACAGATGTTTGCTGAGTTATGTTTTGCACATAATCAACATCAAATGGGTGTTGACTGAGAAGTTGAGTGCGCTGACCAAGCTTGTCTTAATATAATCTTATATAGTTTCACATATATGTGTACGCCTTATACAAATCAGTACATAATTTGAATAAATATATAATGAATTCTTATACATAAAAGTATAAAGCCAAAAAAAAAAAAAATGCAACCTGATACAATAATTTCACATTTATGTGTGAACCTTATACAAATCAGTATATAATCTGAACCAATGTATAATGAAACCTTATACATAAAAGCAGAAAGATAAAAAAAAAAAAAATACAACCTGATACAACAGTTTCACATGTATGTGTAAACCTTATACAATTAATAATATAGTATTAATACATGTATAATGAAATCTTATACATAGAATCATACTGCCAAAAACAAATAAAAGACAATCTCATACAACAGTTTCACATGTATGTGTAAACCTTATACAAGTAATAAATATAATCTAATACTGTTTTACATGTATACGAACACCTTATACAATTCACTATATAATCTTAACAACTACATAATAAAATCTTATACATAGAATAGTGCTACTAATACATATTTTAATGATAACTAAACATTCGGCAGACGTGGTCGTCTAGAATCATCAACTTTTTTCTTACTTGACGATTTTGGAGCTTTCCTGTTTGAACTTGAAACAGCAACTTCCCTCAATTTGTTCATTGTTACTGGATCGTTTCGGTGCTTCGAACAGTTCTCTGCGAAATTGGTTCTTCATAATAAAAAAATCAGGAACGAAACCAACAATGGGAATAACAATATGCGATCAAACTCCATTGCAAAAAAATTTATACTTTACGGGTTAACTAATTTCAAAAAAATAGCAAATAAAGCAAAGATCTGACTTTGAAAACTATGAAAAAAAAAAAATCAACTTTTACAATGGTACTGACTAACAAAAGCGAATACTTTGATAAGTACCTATATGAAACAAAGAATAATTCGAATCCAGATTTGATTTGGTAAAGTTGTAAAAAAAACATAATTTGATTTGGTAAAGTTAAAAAAAATTGAATACATGAATTTCAAATTTCAACTCTCACAATGCTATTGAATTACAAAATCGGATTCTTTGATAAGTACATACATGAAATAAACAAAAATTTGAATCCAAATTTGACTTGGTAAAGTTAAAAAAAAATCTTAAAATTAAATGAAGAAGGTGAACTTTGTTCAGTTAATGATTCATAACTGAACAATTTGAAATTCCTCAGATCACATTAGCTTGATTGTAGACATAAATAAAGGAGTACAAATATGGAGCAAAAATTGATGCACTAAAATATGAGCAAAAAATGATATTTTGATTGTATGAGGGGATGAGAGAGAAAAATAAATTTAAGGGATTTAAATAATTACTTTAGAATTTTTGTAATTTCTTTTCAAATATGCGATTTTATGTAATAGTAATTTTTAGATATTTTATTTGGACATCAACTTTTATCATGTATTCAATTTTTAAAAATTTGTGTGTGGTGGGTCTATTGAATTTGGAACAACTTCATATGTTTGATGCATGAAATTAGGCTTGACAAAAGCTTCACTTCAAATAAAATATTTGAATGTGATTGAAATACAAGAATTTTCTTTGAAGTTTTGACAAGAATCATATGTACAAACTTTAAATAAAAGTGGCTGAAATTCAAGTTAAAATAGGTGACGTTCACAAAGAAAGACTGATTTTATTCACATATGATTAACTAAGTGCAAAAATGATTGAAATCTAATCATATATACCATAAGTTAGGCAAAACTAGTTAACTTTGACCAATATTACACTTCAAACTTCCTTTAAATGATATAAATTGTGATTAACATTTTAAGATGTATTTCTTAATTAAATTTAAAAAATATTATAAAATATAATTTATAATATTTTTTTATATAATTTCTAAATATGTAAAGTTTATTTTTTAAAAAAAATAATTTTATTTAGTTTAACTGTAAAACTTAATTAGATTAACTCACGAGAAATAAACAAAAAAGCATATAAATAAAACTGAAGAGAGTAGTAGCTTTATTTTGAAATAAATAGACGTGCAAATTTTTTAGGAAGTACGAGTATGACTTAAGTGATTGACCCCAAAATATTACAATGCACTTGGACGGAAAAAATAAATAAAAGAAGCAAAAGGAAGGCCTAAGGTGATACTCATTTAGTTTTATACTCTCTCCCCGTTTGTTTTTATTTGTTACTAATCTTCTAATTAAATTTTTAATTTTACTTGTCATTTTAACATATTAAGAGAAGACAATTTCTTTTTTTCTATTTTATCTTTAGCATTAATTATTTTTTCTCTAAATAATTTTTGAGACACAATGTAAATATCATTCAATATGTACTATGATAAAATAGTCACGTTATTAATTATTTTTCATAATAGATGTGTCAAGTCAAAATATGAGAAGTAAAAACAAATGAAGGGACAATTAGTTAAACACATTTTATTTTATATGGTGATTCAAAAATAAAAAGGTAGTTTTACTAATTCACCTCTTAATATAATTTTAGAGAAGTTTACAAACAAGTGTAAAGGATTAATTATATGGATAATATGTGAAAATTTTAATTAATGTTATTTAGTAAGGTGATCAACTAATATGTGATAATTATTTTTAATAAAATGACAAATTAATATGAAATAGAGGGAATAATAAGATTATTTGCAGATTTAGTTCGTTAAGAATGCACGAGATACACAAACATTAATTAAAGTACCTAAATATTTCGAATCTGGAGAATTTATAAAGGTTTAAGATCTAACATCGTGATAAAACAGTACCCCTTATGACTAGATATCCTATCCCTGCGATTAAACTAAAAATATGCATTAGCAATTAATACATTGCAATTATGAATTAAGTTATTTCATCACTTTTATTTGTCATTTTTCCGCTTTTGGAGGTGAATCTACTTGAATTTTAACTAATATTTTAAAATATATTTTTTCATCATATTAACACAAGATGGATTGCATCTTTACAGCATTTTCCGTATAGTTTTCGATCATCAAAATTTTAAATTTTAAATATTAAATTATACACCTTAAAATGTTGATCAAAATTCAGGTAAATTGACCTCAAGATGTGAAACAACAAGTAAAGGTGAACGGAGAGCGTATGTAGAACAGTGTTTTGAAAGGCGAAGGCGTGAGGCGAGGCACGTTACATAGCACGGGCGAGGGCATTTTCAAATAAATCATCATAATATAAAAAAAATATTACATTTATATTTGAGAAAGATAACAACACAAAAAATAATATAACCGAGACAATCTCTAAAATCGAAATCAACATTCGCCTCCACATTTACTAATCATTCCTGCTACATTTAATATTACACTTATTATTATTTATACTTCCTCCGTCCCAACTTGAGATGACATATTGATTAAGAAAAATAATTAATAACATGCTTAGTTTATCATCGTACCCCTATTCAATGATTTTTACATTTTAATTTGAAGAAAAAAGTAATTAATGCAAAGATTAAAACATGAATTTTTTTCGGTTTTTCTTGATTAATGAAAAAAGACAAGTAAAATGAGAAATCAAATTAAAAAATTTGAGACGGATAATTTAGGACGGAGGGAGTATATTTCAAAGAACGATAATGATAAAAATGAGTGGTTTCCAACCAAAATTAACTATACATTATCTCTGTCACAATATTCACAAATAATACTCCTATATATTCTTAATAATTATAAATACTAAAGGAATTATAATGTATTTTACCAATCCCTCGTTTTATTATTTAATTACATAATTGTATCTCTTGGTATATCTGCTAGTTTTGAAAGCCTTCACGGGCTGAGCAACAGTGACTTTTGATGGCATTTATACTTTTTCACATTTAAGCAATCATGTTCCAAAACGGGCATCACGGGAGATAATTTGACAATAATTAAAAATCTCCAACAACATTATTTTTGGAGCTTAAATTTCGTCGTGTGGTATATTATTCAGATTTTTCTATAATATTTATTTGATCTATAACAAATATTTCAGTTTGACGATCATATTTTTTTTAAATCAATTTTTTATGTCATATTATATATATTTTCTATAATAGAATTTTGCTCTATCAATTAATAAATATCCAGACAAACGGTGTTGTTATAAAAAGTTTTAACTAATATATTATTTGATTAATTAACTTTCAATAGTAAGTAAGAATTTATAGTAAGATTTGATATGGTAACTTGAAATCAAATTAAATAAGAACTTGTTACATATTGAAGGAAATCACATACAAATACACACACCCCCACCCCCACGCCCATCCCCCACCCCCAACCCCAAACCAAACCAACCTAGTCTTGCATTGGTGCCCTAAAAAGTGAATCAACTACTCATAAATCATATAAGTTGACCTATATAGTTCATTGCTAATTATATGCTTGTGTCACTTCTGTTGGTGGATTATGCTATCTTATCCCTAACCATATTATTATATTATTATTCACCCCCCTCCCCCTCGCCAACCCAACCCAACCCCAACCACTCCCATTATTTTCTTCTACGATCATGACGTTTGAATCAGTTTGTATGCACGTTAACTAATTTCATGAGATACCTACTACCCTTCACACGCATAAATACCTAATAACTTTGTCCACCAAATCCGAATAGATGAGAAGATCTCGTCTAATATTTTTGTTAAGAAAATTTATAGAACAAGCAATCCAACTTGTCATCAAAATTGTGTCACAAGTTGTTGCAATTAAGTGGAAGGAAAAAAATAAATGAAAATTCTTAAGAGGGGCAAAAAGAAGTGTTAGTAATATAGAGCTTTCCTAACATGGTATTGCTTTGCTTTGGAGTTGGCCCAACTTTTGGGAATGCCAGGGCAAAAGTTAAGAGGCAAAAAAAGTGAATGTGATTAGCAGTGAAAATCTAATTAAACCAATTTATGTTTAACACTAATTAGTATTGTATTATCTAATAATAAATTCAATGCATCTTCTGTTTGTGTAAATTCATTGTTTCCTCTAATTTGTCTCTGGAATTGCTATATATAAGTCGAGAGTCTAGTGGTAACATTTGCATACACTTTATTCTTCCTTGACCTCACTTGGAGATTTCACTATTATGTTGTTGTAATTGTAAGGATATTAGTTAGTAAGTATTTATAAGGTTCATGTACATTATGATAAAGAGATCACAATTTAAATCGTAATATCACTAATTGAAGTTTTATTTATGTTGTAGTCATTACTATCTAATTGAATTTGCTTAAATTAACTATATTATGGTATGATTATATATTAAGAAAAATCACAGGGAAGAAGTTGTCCATTTCGAATAACATCATGAAAGCCATAGCACTCCTAACATTTTTTGCCACTTGTTTATTTCACTTTTGTTATTTCTACTTTAATTTGCCCACCGACCAAGACATGAATTATGAAAGGGTGTAAAAAGCAAATTGCCCACATTCTCCTTTCTTTTTCTTAAAATCATAGAGGTATTACAATGACTTATCATGACCAAAAATTATTACTAGTAATTGTTGAAAGAATTCATAAACTTTCATGATAATACTAATAATCTTAAAAGTTTATGCACTAAATTGAAACCCCCGCCCACCAACCCACCCAATTGACCGGTGGTGTTTGGTCGAAAATTTCAATAGATAGTTACTTTCTTTTTTAAAATATTGTACGGGCGACTTCTTGAAACCAATAATAATAATATACAGCAACTATATAACAACTATTTCTATATTTGTGTATGTCTGATTCCTACATTATGAGTTTTCAATTACAATTGTGTTTTGAGAAAGGGTTGGAGAATGTTGAAGATTTCTGTGATACCTTGCCTATAGCATATATACTCTATTAAATGGTGATGAAATGTGTGAAAGCAATGAAATTAGAAATCGTATAAAAGGTTTCTCCTTTTATTTATAATCTTGGATCCATCAAGGGATTATTTTTCTTGGAAGAAATGAAAAAGTTGTTTGACTAACAAAGGGTGTTTTGTTAAGATGCAAAAATGAAGAAAGTTGGATAATAATTAATAAGACTTAAAGCAAAAGATGAACTATCTCAACTACAATTTGGTGAAGTTGAAAAAATAGGATCACTCTATTCTAGGATACACAACTTTAAAAGAAAGCAAGATTAATCCTACTTCTATTTTTTTATATTATAGTAGTTTCTTATATGTACAACAACACAAGTTCAGTATAATTCAATATTTGGGTCTGAGGAGGGTGCATGGTATTTTTACTAACAAAATCACATCTCGTAAGGGCAATCTCTTTGGTTATGAATGCAATGGCGACTAAAGAAACTGAAAAGAGTAGTCCCTTTAATTGTGGGGCCTATTCATAGCCTTATGACCCTTATCTCTATCTTATAAAAATAAAGAAGATATTTTCGATAGACTCTCGGTTCAAGTAGAATATATCAAACTCAAATATAAAAAGAAAGTATAGTAATGATCAAATCATGCTTAAGGTAAACGAGATGAGCGATAGCAAAACAACAAACCAGACTTAAATGAAGCAAAGAAAACAACAGATAATAAAATCAAAGAATAAGATAATAGAAGGAAAAACTAGACAATGCTAAATGTATAAACTTTCTATCTTAGTTCACATTTTACATACCATCCTATCTAAAATCATATCCTCAAACCTCGGTTATCTCTAGTATATATTTTTTAAAATTTCATTTCACCAAAGAATTTGATGTCTGAATTTACACTTGGCATTAGATTCTGCTGTGACCTTGCAAATTTGCTTCTTCTTTTTTTTCCCTTTTACAATAAATGGACATTTCAAAGAAAGTTGTAAGATATTTCAAGAATGATGTGACTTTGGTCCTGGCAGCTAATCATGTATTGGGATTCTTTAACACTCAGAGTTATTTAAATATCAGAGGTATTTGTTCCTTGAGATATAATTTTTCCCTTTTAAAAGGTAGATTCTTCTTTGCTTTTCAGAAAGTCCTGAGACAAGTTCTCATCCAATTTCACAGGGCCAGCACTTCATAATACGAAACTAGTCATCCTTTGATTGTAACAACACTCAACATCTGTGTATATAAGTTAAACTCTTTCAAATAATCTCTCAAAAAAAAATTTGTCAAGCAAAACAAACATTATAAAAATCTCTTATTTGCCGTAAATGATGATAAATTACCTGATTTTTATACAAACGGGCCAATAACAGTTATCATATTATTTGTTGATGCTATTATTCTTTTTTCCATTATTTTTAATATGTTTCTTTTTTAAATTATATTTTCTTCTCATATCTGATTTGATAGTTTGACTTGAGCAAGTCTATCTAAAAAGCTATAACTCTACCTTCATAAGTTTGATACTCAACTTAGGAGTCCCACGTTGATAAAAACATAGAAGAAATGTTGGGTATATAAATAAGTAAGTCTTACTCCCTAATAATGCATTTTAAAGTTGTGCGGGCCTAGGCCCAAAGCGAACAATATCACTAGTGGGCTGGACCGTTACAAATGGTATCAGAGTCACTCCTGTGTCAGCCTTGCAGCGGGCCTAGACTCAAAGCGAACAATATCACTAGTGGGCTGGACCGTTACAAATGATTGCAGTCCTGAGTCTAGACAAATTTTATTCGGTGGGGGCATACCTCAAACTATATCGGGTTAGGCCCTTACAATAAGGATAAGGTTGTGTGCTCAAACTATATTAGGTTAGGCCCTTACAATAAGGATAAGGTTGTGCACATCAATACTCTTCTCAGACGTTACTTGTGAGATTATACAAAAAATGTTAAGCTCAAGTATGTCATCGAACTATTAGAAATGACTCATCTTTGTTATTCGTTATAAGTTTGACTCATCTATGCCAATGTCACTGAAAGTTTGGCTCACATATATCACTGCCATTACAGAAAGGTTCATTCGTGTCATTATTTTGTCATTGAAAGTTTGACTCATCTATGTCACTGCCATTACAGAAAGGTTCATTGTGTCATTATTTTGTCATTGAAAGTTTAGCCCATCTATGTCACTGCCATTACAGAAAGGTTCATTCGTGTCATAATTTTGTAACGATAATTTTTACAAAATCAATTTTGCTACGTGGCCTCTTATTAGAGGTCTGTATTATCAAATTCAAATCAATCAATATTACTTAAATAAAAAATAAAAAATCAAACTCATTACTATAAAATTTGATCCACACTTATTAAAATAAAAATGGGACTTATTAAAAATAAAAATCTGACTGATTAAAAATAAAATCAAATTCATTAATTGTGTCAGATTTTATTTTAATGGGTATGATTTTTTATTTGATTGAGAGAAAATGGTCTGTTATCCCCAACCTTTACCTCAAATCCCAACTACACACTCAACCTTTAAAGGTGACCTATTACCCCTGAACTATTTTAAAGTGGAATTATTATCTCCCTGAACTATTTTAAAGTAGAATTATTAAACCCCCCAAAACTGACAACCAGTCATTGCAAATATGGTGTGATGCACGCGCTGCCATATCATGCCACGTCATTTTTTATTTTTTTACTCTAAAAAAAATTTTTAACATTATTATTTCCCAATTATTATTTTTCTTTCTTCTTCTTCTTCCTCTTCTTCTTCTTCTTCTTCTTTATTTCTTCTTCTTCTTCTCCAATTCTTCTTCTTCTTCAATGGCACCCAAGAACTCATCAATGACAATTATTATTTTTCTTTCTTCTTCTTCAATTCTTCTTCTTTATTTCTTCTGTTTCAGTTCTTCTTCTTCTTCTTCAATGGCATCCAAGAACCCATCAATGACATTTCTTCATTAATAGCATCCAAGAACTCATCAATGGCATTCAAGATTAACTTATCATCCTCATCATCTCCTCATTCAAGAATTCAAGTTCTTAAATTTTTTCAAGTTAATTCGGGTTCAATGGCATTTCTTCTTCAATCGCATCCAAGAACTAATCAATGACATTCAATATTAATTTATCATCTTCCTCATCTCCTCATTCAAGAATTCAAGTTCTTAATTTTTTTCAAGTATGACATTTCTTCTTCTTCTTCAATGGCATCCAAGAACTCGAATTATGTGAGAATGTTGAATCAAAAAAGTTGAATGCTATTGATTACGTGAAGCTGAATCAAATGTTGAATCAAAATGTTGAATCGAACTACGTGAAATTCATCAAAAAAAAAGTTGACGAAATTTTGAACTTTCCAACGCCGTCACTGTTCATCGGCATTTCACCATTGAAGCTGCACCATTGAAGACATTGAGGAAGAAGAATAGAAGAAGAAGAAGTCATTGAAGAAGAGGAATAGAAGAAGAAACCAATATTTATTAAGAAAAAATAATAATTATTAAAAATAATGACGTGACAATAAAAAAATAATGATTTTAAAGTGAAAAAAAGTCAACTGGCGCGTGTAGTCACGTCCAGTGACACGTCAGCAACTGGGAGGTAATAAATTCGGTAAAAATAAATTCAGGGGGGTAATAGGTCACATTAAAAGGTTGAGTGTGTAGTTGGGATTTCGACTAAAGGTTGTGGGGGTAACATACCATTTTCTCTTTGATTGAAGTAATATTGGTTGATTTAGATTTGGTGACGTAAACTTCTAATAGGAGGTCATGTGGTAAAAATAGTTATGCAAAAGAAAAAAGGATCAAAATTGCCCCTCTAATTTGAAAAATTTGCTAAATATACCCTTTATCATATCGTGAGATTAAATTTACCTTTCTACTTTGAAAAATTGGCTAAATATACTCTTTGTCATATTTTGGGGTCAAATTTACCCTCAATGTCATACTTTGGGGTAAAATTTACTCTCGTTGTTAAGAAAATTTTCACATGTACCTTTCCTTTAATAGAAAAGGCTAAATCAGCATTAAATGCCTCATTTTTTAAAAATAGAACACATTATAATCTAACTTTTCTAATTCGACTCGAGTCACAAAAAAGACACAAACAAATATACCCCTCTCAGTTTTGTTGATCAAATTTTCCTAATGAGATTAAGTCACTGATTATTTATCAATGCATATCTCCTGAAAAATGGATCTGCATCAGTGCAAACACATAAATATACCCCTTTCCCAGTTCATGAATCTGCATCAGTGTAGTACTCATGAAAAATGACACTTAGCGATTAAATGCAACAGATTAGGCTCACTAGATATTTCTCTGAATGATTGAGTTAAGATGTCTCCGTATATGTCAATCGTGACATCTCTTCATTCTTATATCTTTATATACGATTTGGATCTATACAAATTTTTCATTATGTCATTTGCTCAGAAACATAATCCACTGACTCTAAAATTTAAATGCAATAGAATTGCATACTAAATTTTAAAATTTGAACATAACTGAAACGGTAACAAAGTTTGTAATAAATACTTTCTCTAGTTCCATGCTTTTGCTTATCCTATTTTATTTTACTTTTTGTTCATTTATAAATAACCTACCAGCATTATTCATTGAAAAAATTCAACCAACAGAGCTGAAGGAGAGTTATATATATTTGTTATTTTTTGTGGCTCAAGTCGGATTAGGCGAGTTATACCAAGATGTGTTTCATTTTTTTAAAATATATCATTTAATGTGGGTTTGAGTTTTCTGTTAAGAAAAGATACATGCGAAAAATTTCTTAACAACGAAATTTGATCCGAAAGTATGGACATCGAGAGTAAATTTCGTAGCAAAGTATGATGAAGGATATATTTAGCCAATTTTTCAAAGTAGAAGAGTAAATTTGACCTCAGAATATGACATTGAGGACAAATTTGACCCTAAAGTATGACATCGAGGGTAAATTTAACCCCAAAGTATGATAAATGATATATTTAGTCAATTTTTAAAAATCAAGGGGTAAATTTAACTCTTTTTCCTTTGTAAAATCACCTTTGCAAACTAATGACATATATAAACATCTCTATAAAGACAGTGGCATAAAAGAGTCAAACTTTTAAAGACGATGACATGAATGAACCAAACTTATAACGCATGGCATAGATGAGCCATTTTAAAGAATTCGATGAATTTTTGAGCCTCTTCCTCCTTGTTCTTATCCTTCCTCGTTGTCTTCGGCTACTCAACTTGTCAGATGAAGTCTGGGATGAAGAATACTAAGATTGATATAAGCTGGAAAGCCCAAAGAGAAAATGACTCAAAAGTTCCACTAATATTCAATGTCTCAAAGCTCAGTATAATTTCTAGTCTTCCTACATTTCAATTCCTTTCATCATCATCATCATCATCAATTTCAGTATAACAATGGGATCGCAATTTGTTTCACAAGGGCTAAAATGGCTTTTCTATGTTTGCTATACGACGGCTAGCAAGAAGATACACAATCAATGAGGAGATTGCTGCAGACGGACCAGTGGCCTCGCTCAAGGACTTGATGAACTAAACTGCCTCGACTATGGTGAATCCCGAACCATCCTGACATCCTACAATGTATGAGGATGAGGATCAGGGGGAAACACGGTTACTAGGAAGCGGTGAATCATCTCAAAACTGGTAAATGTGATAACAGCTGCAGGGGTAGTCCGGATTAAGTTGGTTGCACAACCTCGGTAAAAGCCTGTGATGCCGTCTTGATAAAAGACTTTCTTAATGCAGTCAACTACACCAGAGTACCGTTTTTCAGAATGGCGACCCTGTTCTTGAAGTCTTGAACGTACAACCTACAATGGAAGTTTCAAAGAATAATTCCAACAAATGCAAAATCTACAGTGCAAGTGTTGCAACCATAAATTGACCAAAAAAACAAAGACCGAGAAGGACAAAAGATAAACACGGGTGCTTTCCCAGCAGAGACAATTTGGTCGAAGAACTTAGACTTGCAAAATCTCTGTAGTATTATATACCAAGATGTCATAGGGTATACCACTTTATGTTTAAGTTAACCATTTAAAGAATTAAAGTAAATTAACATTGCAACCAACGTAACATACCTCATGAGGATATGTCAATGTCGAAGCAAATATTTTCGAAACTGATGATGCAACGGCAACATCAGTGGCCCCAAGTTTATCCGTTGAAGTGTTAGCTGACATCATTACAACAAGCCAGCCGATTCAGACACGATGTCATCATTTCCAAGAGGTAGAAAACAAATTTAAAGATACTGAACTGACTAGAACTGAAGGGATAAGATATGACTATAAGTGAGTAATCACCTCGCTTGGCCAAGTAATGCTTAATTTGCTCATAAGTCGGAAATTGGATAGCTACATGACTAATACCAGCCAAAGCAGGCACCAGACCGCTGTCCACCACAAAGCAATACAAGTCAGCAAAAATGGTGACCTGTACAATTTCAAATATTAAGAGCAACAGATTCCAAGACAGCAAACGCTGACCTGTACAACCCACGAATGCCCTCTTCACACGCTATTCTCCTTAAAGCAGATAATGTACCCCTGTAAGGCTCGAACCCTATTCTCAGTCCTTGAGTCTACAGAGGTTAGGCAAATGAGTAAGGGTGAGAATATGATTAATGTTGTGTTTGGAGTGCATTTAGAAACACATCTTTAACCGTTATTACAACAACATACCCTGTGTATTCCCACCTAGTGGGGTCTGGGGAGGGTAGAGTGTACGCAGACCATACCACTACCTCAGGAGAAGTAGAGAGATTGTTTCCGATAAACCCCGGCTTAGGACCGATAACAATATAACAAACACAAAAGATAAGTGCATATAAACTAGTATGGTACGCAAGACAAATTAACAGTATAACAAGCACAAAAGATAAGTGCATATAAACTAGTATGGTATGCAAAATAAACTAATATGGTATGCAAAATAAACTAACACCGCTAGCCACGAACAAAAAACTCCAGACACAGAGGAGCGCTCCCCTACTACTACCGATGCACTCCCCCCCCCCCCCCCGCCCTCTAACCCTCTACCCTATTCCGCGTCCTCCACACCTCGTATCAAGGGTCATGTCCTCCGTAAGTTGTAACTGCTCCATATCATGCCTAATCACCTCCCTCCAATATTTTTTCGGTCTACCTCTACCCCGCCTAAAACCATCCATAGCCAGTATCTCACACCTCCGCACTGGAGCATTAGAGCCCCTTCTCATCACGTGCCCGAACCAACATAACCTCACTTCTCGCATCTTGTCCTCCACCGAGGCAACTCTCACCTTTTCCCGAATAATCTCATTCCTCACCCTATCTTTCCCAGTATGTCCACACATCCATCGCAACATTCTTGTCTCCGCCACCTTCAACTTTTGGATGTGAGAGTTCTTAACTAGCCAACACTCCGCTCCATACAACATAGCCGACCGGACTACCACTCTGTAGAACTTACCTTTAAGCTTCGGGGGCACCTTCTTATCACAAAGAACTCCCGAAGCGAGCCTCCATTTCAACCACCATGCCCCAATACGATACGTGACATCCTCGTCAATCTCACCATTGCCTTGAATCATAGACCCCAGATACTTGAAACTCCTCCTCTTCTGAATGGCCTGAGAGTCCAGCTTCACAACCACTCCAGCCTCCTGCGACACATCACTGAACTTACACTTCAAGTACTCCGTCTTGGTTCTACTTAACCGAAATCCTTTAGACTCAAGCGTCTGTCTCCAAATCTCCAACTTATAATTAACTCCACCCTGAGTCTCGTCAATCAATACCACGTCATCTGCAAATAACATACACCAAGGCACCTCCCCATCCATCACCAAGGCAAATAAAAACGGGCTAAGAGTCGATCCCTGGTGCAACCCTATCAAAACTGGAAAGTGCTCCGAATCTCCACCTACCGTCCGCACACGAGCCTTCGCTAAAATGGCATTATTCTTTAACCATTATTAAATGGCATAATTAGTTGACTACACCGGCCAGCTAAAAAGATATTTTTTAACCATATACTTTTACAACAAAAGCACATACACATTAATTAATCAACTACATGGTGTAACAATTCTCACCACTACACTATCTTCATATTCCCTACAAAATAATAGAAACACTGAACATGGAACATTGTACTTGTTGATATAAGCCCTCCACCAACTTAGGCATGAAAATGAGGCTGGGCCAAGGCAGGTGAGAAGTTAGCTTGGCTAGCAATAGGCCTACCCCAATGTCTAACTTGTCCTGTTTACCACCTTCAACTCCCCCGCGCACTCGCAATTTCTTACTTCTAAACAAAGTAGCCTGCTTAGAACTAAAAAGACCCATATGGGCATGAAGTACTATTTTCAGTATTTTGAACTTCCAAGTTAAAAATTAGAAACAGAGCTGGGAGCCAAAAGCAAATCGAAGATTGGGGTGCTTAGAAGGACCTTCTTTTGGCAGGGTAATGAAGACAAGAATAAGTATCATTTAGTCAAATGGGAGGAGATGACCGATAGCAAGAACATAGGGGGTGCCGGAATTACAGAGATGGATTGGCAAAACAAAAGACTAATAATGAAGTGGCTTTGGAAATTTGCACCTTCTGAAAATGCACTGTGGAAGGAAGTGATTACTGCTAAATGGTCTGGAAGATAAGTGGATGACAGAGAAGATTACTACACCATATGGTTCTACTGTATGGAGATCCATCAAGAACTTATGGGACCTTGTATTGAGTAGATCTGATTTCAAAGTGCGCAATAGTAGTCAGATATCCTTCTGGAAGGATAGATGGTGTGAGCAGACATCTCTAAGCCGGTCTTTCCCTGAGTTCTTCAGACAATGCCAACTCCAGCAAGCAACTTTAACTGAGCAGTGGACTGGACATGGGTGGAATTTTCATTTTAAGAGAAATTTAATTGACTGGGAAATGACAAGATTTACAGATTTTATGGGGAATACTGCACACATCAACAACCTTAATGAAGAAGCGAATAGTCTGGTATGGAAGTTAGAGGGGAGAGGGAACTTCACAGTAAACTCAGCCTATAGAGATTTGAATGTAACAGGTGTACAGTAATCTAATCAGGATGGCCATGGAGAATGATCTGGAAAACCAAAGTACAAGGTAAATTGTTTTTCCTGGTTACTAGCTAAGGACGCGCAGTGTTGACCCACGAAAACCTGAACAAAGAAGGTTTTCATCTGTGCTTTGGATGTTTTCTGTGTGAAGAGCAAGCAGAGACAATAAACCATCTTTTTTTGCATTGCAAGTGGACTGATCAGTTATGGAAGATGTTCATCAATATGAGGAAGATAATATGTGTGAAACCAAATAGTATCAAAGGGGTTCTAAAGCATTGGAAAAGTGATGGCAATGCAGCAAAGAAGGAAGAGAGATGGAAGATTGTCCCAGCTAGTATTTGGTGGTCAGTGTGGCTGGAACGAAGCCAGAGATGTTTTGAAGGGAAGCAGCGCAACGCAGCAGTTTAAGTCAAATTGTCTAGCTCCGTATTACGTTTGGTGTAAACAGTCAGTGATAGAACAAACAGAAGCAATTAATGCAGCTATTGACTGGTTGTAATTTAGGACCTATGTAACTACTACAAGACTTTTGAAGGGGACTATACATATTTAAATGTAGTATACCTGTGGATATTAATATAGACTGTTACCTTTTCTCAAAAAAAAAAAAAATAGAAAGAGAGATTAGGTTTTAATGTGATTTCAAGTGAAATATTTCATTAACAGATCTCTAACTTACACAAAATTCTTTTTCAATGGAATTCAAATCTCACATTTGTTTTTACCAATTTCAACTTCACATCAAGTATTGTCCAAACGCCTACTAAACCACAAATGAACAGTGATAATTAGGCTGACTTGCAAGGAAGTAGGGATGGCAATGGTGCAATGCGGTGTGGGTTTTTTCTAAACCCGCGAATTTTAAAACCGCCCCGCATCACCTTTAAACCCGCCCCACACTCATACCCGCACCGCACCGCCCCACATTTTTTCTTTTTTCTTTTTTGAAAAATTTGTAACTCTGCTTAAAACCATAATATTTTTAATACTAGGAAATAGTAACAACCAATTTCAATTATATCACTTTTCACTAAGGAATTACCAGAAGAGTAGCACTTGCTTAAAACCATAATATTTTTAATACTAGGAAATAGTAACAACCAATTTCAATTATATCACTTTTCACTAAGGAATTACCAGAAGAGTAGCACGTGTACAAGTAATGATCAAATATCAAATTTTCATTAAGATGAATAAAGAAATTAAAAAAATTAAAAAATTATTTATTTGTAGTGTCATACATGTTGTTTTAAGCATCATAAAATATTAAGTGAAGAATATATATAATTTTAGGTAGATTTATGAGAATAATACTAATTTTTAACTTTTTTTTAGTTTAAACCCGCATATACCCGCAACCCGCCCCGCACCATTTAAAAAAAAAAAAACTTACTTAAACCCGCCCCACACCCGCACCGCACCCACAGTCTAAAACCCGCAACGCCCCACATAGCCTAAAACCCGCACCGACCCGCACCCGCACCGACCCATTGTCATCCCTACAAGGAAGACTCAAATAATCTTTCCAAAAATCATATACATGCACGCAACATTCAAACTTAAAAAAATTTAATACTAAAAAAAATAACCAAAACAAGTGGATCACAACCATTCAGAAGCAAAGAGAAGAAAGTATACACTAACATTTTTTATGAGAACTCTTCAACTTCCGTTTTCCTCTTGTAGAATAAGGCAAAGTCACATTGGTACGTCTTTCTCCAGAAATCCTCTCGCTTACCTGACCAATTCTATAGTTGATAGAAGAAACGCAGAAGGCCCTTCCAGCTGCTTTATTATTTGTAGTTTTTTACAAAATATTGTTCCACTTCATACCACAAAGTCAATACCATAAACTTTAGTAAAGTCTCTACTGTCAGACTTGGCTTTAGATTTAAAAGGATTATTACCAACATCTTTAGCTCTTTCCCCAAGCAACACAAAAATAACAGATCAAGCTAAATATTCTTTATTTTTTTTAATGGAAATGCATGGGATCATATAGGATTGAAAGGATTACAAATCAAGCTAAATATTAAAATTCAGATTCATAGAACACACCTGAAGACGTGTCTTCACAACCCAGAGAGGATTTGTTGCAATTGTGGTTGCAGCTCCAGCACCAGAAGCAGCTAACATGTTTGCACCTACTGAAAGTTGATGACTTCCATCTACTACAACCACCAAATGGAAAGTATTTACCAATAAGTGAAATGTAGTTTATCAAAAAATAATTTGAAAAGCTAATCAGTCAATGGAACAACATCTTTGAAGAAAGAAGGTCATCTACTGACCATCAGAGCCAAGAAAGTTTTTCAGCTGGTCATATATAGTAAAATACACCTGCAGAAAAGGAAAATATCTGTGAGATCACTCTTTATATAAACTTAATTACTTCTCCATCAAATAGAGGAAGTCATGATCAAATTTTTAATGCTAAGCGCAGAAACATGATATTGTAATAAGAAATGAAGCTCGCAACTTCAATTTTAATTACTGGAAGAGAAACAGTAACTATTAGCCTCCCTTTGTCACCATGTGCAGCCAACACTTAAAGAGTTGAATAAATGATATGTTGATATGCAAAGAAATACAGAAAAACTCTCAGAGATCTTTACATTGGAACTAATAGAACTAAGGAGATTCAGAAGCATTGCGAGAGTGTTCGAGTTATAGCTTACCCAATCCACTTTCCCATACGAACAAAAATGAATGTGACAGACAAAAAGAATCTGAAAACGACAAAACTACCATCATTTCTTTGAAGATACCTTTCTGTGAGAACGGTTTGATCCTTTTTTCTACTTACGCATTGCTCACCGCTGTTTTCGCAATTTTAGTCTAATTTCAGGGACTTAGTGAAAGTAGCATTAATATTTTACAGAAAAACAATGTCCTTTTAGATAGGTTATAGCACCAGAAATATAATGCACTTGATTTTTCACTAGATGTTAGTACAGTGCGTGCATTCGTAAGTAAATCGATCAATCAGTCAACCCACGATAGTTAGGATCGGCAATATAGATCTTCTAGAGAACTTCACTTTATAAGTAAGAAAAAAAATTATAGCAAAGCCAAGCACTAAGATAGTGTTGACATAACATAACTATGCATGAGCTGGGCAAAGCTAGAGGAAAATCTTTTGGAGGCCCGCAGCAATACTGACGTGCAAATCGTTCTCTCCCGCTACATAGTCTGTTCAAGTTTAACAAGCTATTGAAATATATTGTAGTTTCTTCTTCATAGACATTTTGTAAAGTTCACCAGAACATTAACAAGCTATGATATTCATGTTTTAGACTAAAATGACAAGATGTAGCTTTACCCTCAAAGCATCATTAATTCCTTTCTTTCCACATCAACGCATGGAATGTTTCTCCAAATCTTCGTCACTCCAATTCTCATCTCATATCCCATCCAGGCCCAAATACTTCTTTGATGATCCGTTAAATTATCCATTTCTTCCCGAAATTATTTGTCTAAAACCAGGTATACAGTTGAGTAGCAAATTGGCGATGCAAGCAAATGTGCTTCTTTACTTCATCTCCTTACACACACCTCGCATCTACCACTCATCATACCTTTTCTCAGTTTTTTTTTTTTGAGGGGGGGGTCAACTAACTTATTTTCATTACCAAAAATAAATGTTGAAGGGTTTCTGGACAAAGTCCCAGAATACTAGCTCAGGTCAAAGCATCAAACAGACAAAGAAACATGACTCGCAAGGTGGCCGAACTAGGATAGAAGTTGTGTTCTCCATAGTTGTGAAGTGAGACGGGCTTCCTTTACTATCACCAAACTGAAGCATGGAACTTTGTAGAAATGTAATAGCCCAATTATTTTTTTGAGGCGTTTTCGGAGACGAAGAAAAGAAATTGAAAGTGTGAAAGTGTGTGACCATCTCATCTAAAAGCTTACGCTTTTAGAGAGAGCACAATATTATTATTTAGTTATATTCTCAACACGCCCCCTCACGTGCGGGCTAATTTTTTTTTCAATGGGCCTAGCATGTGGAATTTTTTCTTTTTTTTTTTAAAATAAGGGGTGGCGGTGACTCACTGGTGAGATTCGATCTCGGGGCCTTTGCCTACTCTGATACCATGTTGAAGTGTGTGACCATCTCATCTAAAAGCTTAAGCTTTTAGAGAGAGCACAATTTTATTATTTAGTTATATTCTCAACAGAAAGAAAAAGAGTAAAAAACATAAGTTGCAATATATATATAAACAAATGAGAATAGGGTCGCTTCAATGATACTGCAGGACCTTTATGGATCAATAATCCTGGCAAGGATGGTCCATTATGAGTCCAAAACCAGCCCTAGATACCTCCCTTGGCTTAGACGGGCATTCAACAGGACTTCCGGCATAGCCTGGACCATCCGCATGGATTATTCTCGCCCTACCTTAGTATCACTGGGTGTAAGATTCTTATTAAGGAATTAGCACCATTTTCTTGTTAGTAGTTTAGTGTGTCATAATTCAACACAAAGATGTTTAGCCTCTCATTTAGGCTAATCAACAATAAAGAAAATAAAATAAACGACAGAAAATTAAAATGTACCTTTTAAGGGTTGTGACCAGAGCCTTTATAAGATAGTAAAGTTACAAACTTTTATTTCTTAGGAAGATTTTCAGGGGGGGGGGGGGGGGGGGGGGGGTTTGAACCTCCTCTTTCTAAATAAAAATGGATCCTTATGTAATGGATCATTCAAGCAAAAAGACAAAATAAAACAGTAGACATAACCAAAATATGGCCGACAAATAGAAATAAGAGTCCAGTAAACCGCAACTTGTTTATCAACCAATCACTAAATAAAGAAACAACAAAAAGTTAACGCGCGAAAGCTGAGAGAAAAAGTAAGTCTAAATTAGGAACAAGGAGATGGGACAAAAGCTAGTAATTTCATTAGGTTCCACATTTTATCTTTCCATACTGCCCCATCCTTATAGCTATCCATAAAAAGCAGACTCTCTAGCACGAGCCGTGTAGTAAACAACCTTTGCTCAATCCAGATAAAAGAATAAAGAGACTGCACAACCAGAAGTTAGTTTGATGCTAAAGTTAGAATTGTAAAATAAACTGACTCACCGCCCAGTTTGGAAGTAATGCCAGCACTGTTGGGGAAAGCCCTCTGTACATTCCACGCAACCCCTCCCTTTGAAATATCTGCTCCAAGCTCCCAACTATAAGACTACCTGATTAGAAGAAGAAACAAAATCAGCTACAGCTGATATATTCACCTCATAAAATTCCGCTTCTCAACTCATCCTTTCATATGTTTAAGTGTGACTTGATGATAGATAATTATCTGTCCCAATATAAGCATGCATGAGTAAGTGTCAGTGGTGGATTTACAATGTTGGCAACAACTGCTTTCCATCCAAGCTATATATCAGTTAAACCATTTGGAACAATATACACTTACACTGAATCCACACTTATCACCACAAAGTAGTGAGTTAAGACTCTGAATAGTGTGTGGCAGATATTAAGCACAATCAAATGTGTACCTAGAAAGATGCTTGATGGAAGATGGAAGATGTAAGAACCTCCACTACATCAAGAATCATTTTAACAAATCAATAATAGGTATAGAATAAGGCATTACCTCTAACGTTAGCATTTCCTAGCTTTGGCACCCCATGAACCTGCAACCTAGTCTTAATAACATCTAAAGGGCACACAAATGTAGCAGCAATTACTCCTGCAACATATTAATTTCTCAAATCAGACCAAGCCCTTGGATCATGTGTCAAAATTCCATACATTGAAATCAGAATCCTTCCAAACTAATCAATCAGACATAAAAAAGAAATTCATATCCATATATACATTTAAGCATATAGATAACACTCTGTTTGGATGGTTGTTACATGTTGTCATAATGCATCGTATTGTAGTATTGTGTTGTGTTGTATTGTATTGTATCATGTTGTATCATTTTAATGAACACAATGTTTGGATAGAATGCATATGTTTCCATTGTTACATAATGTCACACGTCTAATAATTTGAAGGATAGAACTACAAGGAAAGTAGGGTACAAGAGAAAGCTACTATAAAAAGGTATGATGAAGAATAAAATATGATTATTAAACACTAAGTGAAGTCAAGATGAGAAAAAAATTAGGTAACAACATGATCATACCAAATCAGTCGTTACACAAAATGGGACTTTTCATCATTACCTAACAATGAATTTAACAATATGATACAACAAAATTTAAATAACAATCAAAACAAACATTATACCTAAACTAACAATACAATGCAATACAATACAATAGGTAACAACCATCCAAACAACCTCTTGGAGGGGATCTTAGTAGCTTAGTTGGTTAGTTACCTGAACTCTCACCTCATTGGTGAGTGTTCGATTCCCCCAACTTGTAATCCTCTCCACCATTTCCCCTACCCCTAGTCACGATGTAATTCGACGATAGATCTTACTTATTTGTAAGGAAGGATTCAAATAGAAAGTAAAGAAGATGTTACCAGCAGCAGCACCAGCACCAGCATTACAAAGTACACCTTTAGGAGTAGGACCATGAGCAGTATCAGCAGCCATTGCTAAATCTAAGACAATTAATAACCACCAAAAAAACACCTGCAGCAATGTCAAAAACTCCAACTTGATTCTTGGGGTCCTCTTTTAAGAGGCTGATCACACAAAACCACAGTCGCATGGCCAGTAGATATCACTCAAAATAACCAATTCCAACAACCCAATTATTCAAGATTGAATTGCCCCCCCACCAATTTTTCTTCAAATCACTAAAGGGCCAATTCGAGATTTGATTTTTGTCGTCGTACGCAAAAGCTGCCTCGAACACCACCACGATGATCAAACAAAAATCAACTTTTGACTTTTTCAAGATTTGATTCTAACAACACGGTTATCAAGAAAAATCAAGATTATCTTGATTTTAGTGAGGTAATCAAGATTTGTTTTTTCTTGAAAAGGGGTTAGTTCGATGAGATCAAAGAATTAGTTGAAACAAATTTGGCAGATATTGGGAGAGGGATAAGATCATCAGAGTACGTAAGTAACTGCACACCAGCTCCCTCGCACGCTTGCAGTGTTATACACCACACAAAAACAAAACTCAGATGGGTCCTCTCTCCTTTTTTGCTTCTTTGGGATAAGTGACACATTTTCTATTTTCAACATTTTTCTTTGCACTTTTATTCTGTGGCTGCTCGGCGCTAGCTTTTTCCACCAACCAACTACCAAAGTGACTTCAATTTCATTGTAATTTCAAATGTTTCCCTAATCTTTTGTTGATTACTTACGAGATTTGAGAAGATAAAAATGGTCTTTAGGGCTTCATTTCTTTTATTTGTACGTATGTAATAAAGGTCTGAATGGTTCGGAGGTTAGATTATTATTATTATTATTATTATTATTATTATATTTATTTTTATTGAATTTAAGTATTTAATTAATTTGAATAAGCTTTAAAAAAAGTCTAAACTTGTTAAAATTGAGAACTTTTTTGTAACACTTGTGTTTCTTGTTATGTTTACGCCATTTTGTCCGTTTAGTAAAGCTTAGAAATCAAGTCGATGACCAATAGATTGATTGAAAATCGTCTCGAATAAGTCTCAAAACTTAGGTAAAAGTTTTGGGCATGTGAAATGACCATGGCGACGTGTTGGCTTGCCTTCACCAAACTTCAGAATGTAGGATATTAGCCCCCAACTCTAGGGGTAACGCGCGTTGCCCTGTCATTGCTATGAGGGTCGAGGCATACAACACATTCAATTGTTGTGCATAGGGGTGTACAGACCAAACCGTCAAGTCAAACCGAACCGACGAATCAAACCGAAAAAAAAAACTGACTTATGATTTGATTTGATTGGTTTGGCTTTAGAAAAAAAACCGATCATTCTTGGTTTGGTTTGGTTTGGTGTTGACCAAAAAAAAGTCAAACCGAACTCGAATATATATATAAAATATTCAAACTTTTTTATACATAAAATATTAACTAAAATCTACTTTTTAAATATTTTTTTCAACTAGTTTTAGTAATTTTCAATAATTTGAAAGTAGATGTAGATATATATTTAGATTTGGATCTTTAAGTTGTAATATTTGTCCATTAATTGCTAATTAAATTATCCAAAACCCAATATAAACTTAAAACCTAAATTTTTCACTCTTCATCTCACTTTTTAGTTTCAAAAGAGTTTTTCACTCCTCATTTTTTCATAATTGTGGTTTTTCATTAGTACATGAGTGAAAACATATTTTATCTAATTTTCGATCACAATATAGTTGTAAAAACTAAAGATTATAAAAAAAAAAAACCGACTAAAACCTAAACCGAAAAAATCAATTTTATATTGGTTTGATTTGGTTTATAATTTTAATAAACCGACATGATTGATTTGTTTTTTTTAAAATAAAAATCAAACCAACTCGACCTATGTACCGCCCTAGTTGTGCATGCACATTAAGCTTCTCACTTCATTTTATTAAGGGTGTTTTCGTCCTATCATTTTAAGGCAATCAATTTCCACGACTCAAAACCTCTCGTCAGCACAAATAACACTTACAATAATCAGCGTACAGCTCCTATTCTCACTCAAGAATCTCGAGGGTTTCAAGACACAAATCTCCAAGCTTTAGGGAAGGGATTGAAAATTCTGATAGCTTGTTCTAATTAGAAATTAAGTTAATGCTTTGACGACAGATATTCTTGAAGTTAGTTTCTTTACCTCTTGATTGTAACTTTTGATTCTCTATGTGAAATAGTAGAAACTCCATAAAATTGAAGTCTTCCCTATATTTTTGAATCCCTATCTCATGACTTTAAATTTTATCTTAAACCTTATGAACATATCTTAAGATTTTGAAGTTATTTCATGTTTTACAGAATTATTTCAATATTTTTAATGAAAATTGATTTGAGATTTTGAAAGTTACTTTGCGAAAGTTTACAAATTTCTTTTATGCATGTTATTAGAGTTTTAAAGAAGACCCGTATTTTTGGAGCAAGGTTTGCCAATAGTACAATTTATGATAGAATTTGAGCAAAGACTTACCAGTATGATTATCAATTTATCTTAAATAGTTAATGTGTGTGTGTGTATACTATTTATCACCAAAAAGAGTATGAATTTTGTATAACACGTGCCCAGAATTACGTATGCCAACATTGGATAGGATTGCTTTGCAAGATCATGATTTTTCTTATAACAGTCCAAAGAGGCTTAATATGAATCTATAGTTTAAATATGTTCTACACCCTGACGAGGTATATAACAATTCTCCCAATCAAGTTAGAGATTGAATATCACAAGTTCACGTGGTGTATGTCGGTTATAGAAAACTCCCCGATAAAAAACGATTAATATTTTAATTATATTGAAGTATTAGTTGTGGCACTAGGCACTTGTTTTGAATATGTTTTATGACATTTACGTACAAATTGCTTATTACAAAATTTCAGTATCTCGTTTTTAGTACATAACTCAGACAATTAGATATTCGACGTTTACATGTTTTCAACAGTTTAGATATTTGATTTACTATATTGTTTTAATCTTTCATTTTACTGATGATTTAGTTATTCAGTATGTTATAGCTTAGTTATTTAGCTATTTTTATGATTTTGCTATAAATCGTACTTATGTGCATTTTCCAATCTATTAGACATTGGTATTGTTTCAATTCAGCTTTATTACATATCATACACACCATGTACTATCGTCAGTTGGAGATGCACTATTTTATGATGCAGATTCAGGTACTCAGGACCGCAGCCAGACATTTCATTACATCTCACACTTCCTCAACTTGTGGTGAGTCTTGTTTGCATTTAGAGGATTAGTTATGTATAGTTCAATCAATAGTTTAGTAGTTCAGTTTGCTTGAATAAAGGTAGACTGAATACCTTTCCCAGATAGATATTATCTAGTTCAATTGCTTAGAAGCTTCATTAGTTAGTTGAATTATCATTTTGGTTGTATTTAGATCCATATGACTTAAAATTTCATAATTTGAAAGTTTTTTTTTATTATTATTTTGAAAGCTTATTTCCCGCTTTATATTTCAAAATTTTCGCATGTTTTTAAGTTTATCTTTTAGCAGTATGCTCAAGTCACTAGTGTCTTCAGCTTTCGGCCACACGGCCACACCCATGGTATGCTTGGGGCATGACAACTTTTAAGTTAATTTAACTTTTATGTATTTAGATAAAATGAATTAAAAGAAAATGCTTTTAAGCACTTGGCCAAATTAATAAAAATAAATTAAAAGTCATCAGATAATTTTTGTCTTATAAGTTAAAAGTTAAAATCAATATAGAAAACTCTTACCGTGGTTTG
>NC_061113.1:27120939-27123837 GCF_002878395.1 Capsicum annuum | reverse complement strand
CATAGAGTTAGCCGGTCAAAATTGACAAAAAATTTGGAGTGGTATATTTATTTTATAATGAGAAATGCCAGGTCATATCTTGCATAGAATGATCAAATTGACCATCTTTATTTAAATTAGTTTGAAAGCGAGAAATTTTAACACAAAGTTTGAATAATTGAATGTAATGTTTCTTCAATTAATTAAATTATTATGAATTCATTTAACACGATAAAGCCATGAATTTGCTTGAGATGGGTTGAATATTATGAGATAAATAAAGTATGAAGGAAAGGCTGATGGGGATATAACAAATTTTAGCAATTATTTTTAAATATAAATAAAGATAAAGATAAAAATGATCCCTTTTCATATGGTTCATTTAAAAAAAAAAAAAAAAACGACACTTAAAATACTTTGAAACATTAAAGTTTTCTTCCCCCAAAAAAAAACATTAAAGTTACATCAAATATCACTTATTTGTGGTTATTAATTAGTTGAATGTATCAAACTCATAAGTTCACAGTAATATTTGTGAAGTATAGAATAAATGTTTTTAGATGACAATTCATGCAGAGCCTGAGGAAATATACAAATATTTGATCTAATAAATATTACTATGGTTAATTTTTTTTCTTATCTATAAGAAAAAGAGATGGGAATTTTTTTTGTAAATCAAATATTTACCTTTCTTAATTATCATGATATTTTACATGTTATAGCACGCGTTCATTAAATCAAATGTTTATCTTTTTTAATTATCATGATATTTTACACGTTATAGCACAAAACGTAAGTTGACTAAAGTCATAACAATTATTGGATAAACTATTATTTAAATAATATACTGAAATTTTTATAATTGTATAAAACATAAATTTCGAAATATATCTGAGACCACTAAGATAACAGATAAATGGTCTATGTAAAATCGTTGGATAAGTCAAATTAAGTAATTAACTCTGCAGATTAATTTCCTATATAATAAAAATGAGTGAATTCAAGATTTATAAAAAAAAAAAAAAAAATTAGCACTTGAGTTTATACTTTCAAAGGAACATTCTTGAAATAAATAATAATTTACACAATAACATATAATTATTGTTTATTGCTTTTTACCCTCGTAATATTTTTGTGAATGCATCTTTCTTAATAAAATTGTTTGTGGTTGTGGACAAACTGCACTAATTTAATTACCTTTAATAGCTTTTGATTTTTTAATCATTTGAAATTCATTAGTGCTTAATTATTTATTGCTATTACTTGTGGTATATTAGTAATTGACTGATAGATCATTTTAGACCCACAGTTAATGATCTTTTTTCTTTCAATGTTATGGTATATTTTAAAATCATTTCATTATAATAAAATATTTCTTTTCTCGTGCTTCTTTTGTTTATGTTTATACATAAATAATTGAAGTGACCACATATATTAAAATATCATTACTGTAATATTTTCAATATATATAACATGAAAGAACCTTAAACACCACAGTAATCAAACTATTTGTAATCAATGACTCCTTTGATGAACGCGTTCATCATTAAACATTTTAATCATATTATTTTTGTGTATTGTTTTTTGCATTGATTTTTTAAAATTCATTCGTTTTGTTATGTGCTTACATCTTCAAAAAGTTTCCAAGTAACATGACTATTTGTTTATATGTGTTAAGAATCGGGTTACTTGAATAAATTAGAAAATAACGTGGAAGCAAAAATACTAACATTAAAGACAAGAAATTCAAGGTAAATGAAATTTGAGAATAAAATTCTCAATTTTGAGATTAAGTGTTAAGAATTCTAATTGTTCTTAGTATTCAAAATTAGTGAATTGGGACTAATTATGATACTAATAGAGTTAATTCAGAAACTTAGATCAAAAATGATCTAGACCTCTATTTAGAAGAAACTAAAGACAATAATTCGTACAAGACTAACTATTTTCTTTAATTAACTTTAATAGAAATCAAATATATCAAGTTAAGAATTAAGTTTACCTCCTAAAGAATCGTTCTGGTAGGGTTGCAAGATAAATTCGTTGTCACCACACACAAATGTGTAAAGAAGAAAAACATTTCAAATAATATTAATCATCATCTTGTTGAAAATAATAAAATTCATGCCTATATATAGGAAAAACCTATCCTAAATAGCATGAGATTCGAATCCTACTTTTATGAAAATAATAAATCTAGAAAACTATAAACTAAGAAACTTCAAAACTAGGAAAATTTAAATTAGAAAATTTTTAAACTAGGAAAATAATATCAAAAATTAATCCTTAACTAAATGAGAAATTTTTTCAAATTTAATCAAAATTAATGGGCTCAATCTTCTTCTGTTTAGGTTTGGACTTGAATCGTGAAATATATATAGCACTTAGAGCCCGTTTGAGATTGCTGTTACAAAACTGCTTATTTGAGAAGCACTTTTATAAAATAAATTTTCAGAAAAGTGCTTTTGAAAAAAAAAATAATTTGTGTTTGATAAATTCGTTTGAAAAGTGATTTTGATAAATATATTATGTTTGAATAATCTTTTTCAAGAAGTGTTTTTTGAGACAAATGACCAAAAATGAGGACATGTATTAGTAGACTTTTACTACTACAATCAATTTATAGAGAAAATTTATTTTAAATATCTATTATAATATTTTTAATTAAAATTTTATTTTGATTTAATTAAAAACTACGTACTCTAAAATTTTCAATTAATATTTTATACATTAAAAAATATTAAATAATGATATATTACTTAAATAATTTAAATATTATTTAAAAACATCAAACAAAAATGAATATAAAAATGATTCCATAAATTAAATCCTACATATGAAAAAAATTATTTAATATTTTTTAATGTATAAAATAGGGATATTTTTGTCATGAAACAAAATAATTTTCTTCGTCTGCTT
>NC_061113.1:27098483-27117939 GCF_002878395.1 Capsicum annuum | reverse complement strand
ATAGGGATATTTTTGTCATGAAACAAAATAATTTTCTTCGTCTGCTTCTGCTTTTTTTGAAAAGCAGAAATTTTCTGTTTCTTCTCAAAAGTAGAAAAATTGCTTCTGCTTCTTTTTAAAAGCACTTTTGCAAGTTTGTCAAACAACCTTGTTTTCAAAAAAATTATTTTTTCCTCAAAATAAATGCTTATTTTAGAAAATAAGTAATCCCAAACAGGCACTTAGCTCATGCTTCTTCATAATTTTTGAACTCGTTCTTGATCTCTTCTTCCATAATAAACATCTTCTTGATTCACATTAACGCACATTGATCTTAATGTAAATGGGCTAACCTGAATGCTATCATTCCCCTCTTCTTGAAAATACTTCGTCCTCGAATTTGAATCTTATAAAATCTAGAAGACATACAATAGTAAACAACATCTATTACCTGAAAACAACAGTGGTAGAAACAAAACAAGACAGTGACCATGCGTCCATTTAACCCAGTTAATCCTTCCATGTATAAATACATCTTTATAAAGCATGTAGATATAATCATCCCAGTAGAAAATTTTCTTTCTTGTATGAGAACAACAAGATTCACATATAGATGACGTAGGAAATGATACGTGTCTCTCCAATTTAGCTCTATCAATAAAGTACTCTAATGGTTTTGTCAAAGACGATGTAAGCTCCATAGAATATGTATCAAATTGAATACTTTTATGATATAGCCAAGCATCATCAGTTACATTTTTCAAAAAAAAAAATCACATAAAACATATTTACATAAGCATAGGAATTTTCAAGAAGGTTCGAAGAATCTGTAAATCTCAAAATAGAATCTCCATAAAATTCTAAGTACTTGCTCAAATCCTCCATTAAGGAATCATGAATAGGTTCAACAAAGGGTATTTGATCACTAATATCATAATAATCATGTATTTCCTTATCATTATTAGCAAACATCTTTTTAACCTTACAATCACCAAGACTTAAAGAATTATGTCTTATCCCATAAAAAGAATCATATTTCAATAAGTCATCACACAAAAATTATTTCAAACCTAGAATAAGAAAGAAAGAATCATCTAACTCATTCACAAACTTCTTGCTACAAACACCACTCCTCTTCTCAACAAATGAGAATTCATATTCAACTTCGTCGTACTCAATTTCAAAAGGCAACGAATTACTCATGTAGTTAAACTTAGAATTTGCAATTAATAACTTATTATAGAGCAAAATATCATCGTTCTCAAACTTAATAAAGTCACCAACATAAGAATTAAGAGTGTAGTTCAGCACCTCCAAAAAGACCTTAGGTGTTTTAGGAATTTCAAAAACGTAGATAAATCAATCATACACACTGTACTTGGTCTTATGTAGCAAAAAAAATAATATTACCTCATTTTTCCTTGCTCATTAGTGTTAGATTTACATATACCTTGTTGGATTTCTTGTCATAAATCTTATCTTGGATAAATCCAAAATAATTCTCTTTGCCAATCTTATTCTCATGAACAAACACTTGCTCAGTGAGACATGTAGTTTCAACCACCTTAGTATTAAGTTCATCCAATGAAGACTTTTCAGTTCAAACTTTTTCATGAGTATCTACTGTGGGGTCCAGCCCATAAATGCTAAGAACAATTTTTTCAAACTATGAAAAAATATTTCAATTTCCTAGCAAAGAGAAAATCAACACAAATATTTTTCTCAGTTGCAAATATTGACTTGCAACTTCTATGTATGTAAGTAATGACGTTGCATGGTCATTATTTTTCTATAAAAGGAACTCTTAAGCTCATTGGTACTACACACCAAACAAAGAGAAAAATAATATATATAGAGCAGTGAGGTATTCCACAGATTGTAATAGAAAATAGTTTGTGAAGAAAAAATTAGAGTGAGCGATATTTTAGTAAGGTGGGAGTCAAAAGAGGGTTATTTCTTTTGAGTGTATAGTAGTCACTTTGAGTACTGTACTTGTGACTACGGTGTAAAAATCCTTACAAGTATTATCAGTTGCTACTCTTGGACAGTGATTTTTTCATTATTTAAAAAGATTTTCGTTATTTATCCCTATTATTTTGCCACAAATACTTTTATTGTTACTCTACATTTACGCAACAAACTGATATCAGAGCTCACGATTTGCAATATCTGTATTTTTGGTAAATAATGAAAGCCAACACAAAGAGAATGGTTACTTTAAATGGTGTTAATTATGTCATTTGAAAGAACAAAATGGAAGATCTGCTCTATGTCAAGAATTTTTATCAACCGGTCTTTAACACTACAAAATCTGAAAATAAAATCAATGAAGAGTGGAACCTGTTGCACAAACAGGTTTGCGATGTTATTAGGCAGTAGATTGATGATAATGTGTTAAATCATATTTCTGAAGAAACACATGCTCGGTCACTATAGGAGCATCTCGGAAGTTTATATGCTCGAAAGATTGAAAATAATAAGATGTTTTTGATAAAACAAATATTGGGGCTAAAATACCATGATGGTTCTCCGATGACAGATCACCTGAATAACTTTCAGGGGATAATGAACCAGTTATTTGCTATGGGTGTTAAGTTTGATGAAGAAATTTAAGTTTTGCTTTTACTTAGCTCCCTACCAGACTCTTGTGAAGCATTTAGAACTTCATTATTAAATTCTGCTCCCGATAGCATAATCTTTATGAATTTTACCAAGAGCAGCGTTCTTAATGAAGAGATGAGATGAAAGTCTCAAGGTTTCTCTTCATCTGATGTCTTGGTGACTGACGCTAGGGGGAGAAGCAAGAATCGTGGTGCTCAAAATAAAGAACACCACAGAAGAAAATTTAAAGATATTGAGTGCTATTATTGTGGGTTAAAAGAGCACACAAATTTTTTTTGTCAAAAGTTGAAGAAGGAGAACAGGGACAAGGAGAAAAAAAGAAGACAATAATAAAAATTGCATAGCCACCGTTACCACTGAAGATCTTGTTACTGTCCTTGATGTAAATCTAATAACATTGCTTATGATGAGTCAAACTGGGTTGTAGATTCTGGTGCCGCATTTCATGTGACATCAAGGAAGGATTTTTTTTCTCATCTTATACTCCAGGTAACTTTTGAACCTTGAGTATGAGCAATGAGATTGTATCTAAGATGGTTGGCATTGGTACTATTTGTTTGGAAACTAGTACTGGATCTAAACTAGTTTTAAACAATGTAAAACATTCACTTGATGTTCACTTATATTTGATTTCTATTGGCGTGCTAGATGATGAGGAATATGTTAGTACCAATGGTGGTGGAAAATGGAAACTCATTAAGGGTTCTTTGGTTATGGCTCGTGGATATAAGCTTCATGGTCTATACTAGACTACGACTTCTACTTGTGCTAATATGGTGAATGCAGTTGAAAGTGCTAGCTCATCAATATTATGGAAAAGAGGCTTAGCCACATTAATGTGAAAAGATTTAATGTTCTGGCTAAGAAAAATTACTGTCAGATTTTCAAAGTGCTAAATTAGAAAAATGTGAGCACTGCTTGGCTGAAAAATAAAATAGAGTTTGTTTCAAGTCTCATCCTCCTTTAAGAAAGACAAGTTGTTTGAGCTGGTGCATTTATATTTATGTGGTCCAATAAAGATAAAGATTTTGGGTGGTGCACTTTACTTTGTCACTTTTATTGATGATTGCTCAAGAAAATTTTGGCTCTATGTCTTGAAGACTAAAGACCAAGTGTTGGGTGTTTTAAACAGTTTTAAGTTTTCATTGAAAGAGAGGCAAGAAAAAAGTTGAAGTGTATTCATATTGATAACGGTGGTGAATATTGTGGACTGTTTGACGAATACTGCAAGCAACAAGATATCAGACACGAGAAGACACCTCCCAAAACTCCTCAGCTTAATGATTTGGCAAAAAGAATGAATAAAACCTTGATAGAAAGAGTCAGATATTTGCTTTCTGAAGCAAAGTTGCCAAACTCCTTTTGGGGTGAGGCTTTATTGACCGTTGCACATGTTATTGACCTATCTCATGTTGTTGCTTTTCTAATTGATGTACCAAATAACGTTTGGTATGGAAAAGATGTTTCCTATGACCATTTGAGAGTATTTGGTTGCAAAGCTTTTGTACATATGCCCAAAGATGAGAGGTCAAAGTTAGATACCAAGACAAGGCAATGCATTTTCATTGGTTATGGCCTTGATGAGTTCGGTTATAGGCTATATGATCCAGTTGAGAAAAAGTTTGTAAGAAGTCATGATATTGTATTCATGGAGAATCAAACCATTGAAAATGCTGGCAAAGTGGAGAAGTTAGAATCTTCATGTTCTGATGGTGTGGTTAGTCTTGATCAATTTTCCCATACAAGTGTACATGATGTTGGTGGGCTAAATAATCATGGTAACGCCCAGAATCAAGTTCAAAATCAACATGTTGATGTTGATAATGACAACTATATTGTTGTTGATGATGCTCCAGTTCAAGAAGCTGTGAATGAGTGAAATGCTCTACTAAGAAGGTCTACAAGACAACGTATTCCTTTTTCTCATTATTCTCCTAATGAGTATGTGTTACTTACTGGCGGGGGAGAACCCGAATGTTAAGAGGAGGCCATGGAAGATGAACATAAAGATCAATGGATTGAAGCCATGCAAGATGAGATAAAATCTTTGCATGAGAACCACATTTATGAGTTGGTGAAATTGCCTAAGGGCATGAGAACGTTGAAGAATAAGTGGGTGTTCAAAGTAAAATTTGAAGAACACAGCTTAAAGCCTAGATAAAAAGCCAAATTGGTTGTCAAAGGATTTGGCCAAAGGAAGGGTATTGACTTTGATGAAATATTTTCTCCTGTTGTCAAAATGACCTCTATTCATACAGTTCTTGGTTTGGCTGCTAGTCTTAATTTAGAGATTGAGGAGATGGACGTGAAGATAACTTTTCTTCACGGTGATCTTTTAGAGGAGATTTATATAGAACAACCTGAGGGCTTCAAGGTAAAAGGTAAAGAAAATTATGTGTGCAAACTTAAGAAGAGTCATTATGGCTTGAAGCAAGCTCCCAAACAGTGGTATAAGAAGTTTGAATCTGCCATGGAGGAGCAAGGCTACAAAATACTTCTTCAGATTACTATGTATTTGCACAAAGTTTTTCTGATGGTGATTTTATCATCCTCTTACTATATGTGGATGATATGTTGATTGTGGGCAAGAATACTTTTAGAATTAACGAGTTGAAGAAATAATTATGCAAGTCTTTTGCTATGAAAGACTTGGGTCATGCTAAGCAGATTTTAAGCATGAGGATTACTCGTCTCAAAGATGAAAGGAAGATTTACTTATGACATGAGAAGTACATTGAACGTATACTGGAGAGCTTCAACATGATGGATGCTAAGGTTATTAATACACCCCTTGCTGGTCATATGAAGTTGAGTAAGAAAATGTGTCATACAATAAAAGAGGAAAAAGAAAGCATCGCTAAAGTTTTATATTCCTTTATTGTCGAAAGTTTAATGTATGCAGTGGTGTGTACTAGACCCGATATTACTTACGTAGTTGGTATTGTCAGCAGGTTTTATGAGAATCCAAAAAAGGAGCACTGAAAAACAGTCAAATGGATATTGAGGTACCTAAGAGGAACCTCGTGAGACTGTTTGTGTTTTGGAGGATATGATCCAATCTTGAAGGGCTAAACAGATGTTGATATGGTGGGTAACCTTGATAACAGAAAATCTATTACTGAATTTTTGTTTATATTTTCAGGGGGAGTTATATCATGGCGGTCGAAGTTACAAAAGTGTGTCACACTATCTACAACTAAAGCTGAGTCTATTGCAGCTACTGAAGCTGGCAAGGAAATGATATGGCTCAAGCGATTCCTTCAAGAACTTGGTTTGCATCAAATGGATTACATTGTCTATTATGACAGTCAAAGTGCAATAGATTTGAGCAAGAATTTCATGTACCATGCAAGAACAAAACATATTGATGTAAGGTACCATTGGATTCACAAACAAGTGGAGAACGAATCGTTCTATGTTAAGAAGATTCACAGGAGTGAAAATCCCGCGGATATGCTGACAAAGGTGGTGTCAAAAGACAAGTTCGAATTGTGGAAAGAGTTTGTTGGCATGAGCTCTCTTTGAGAATAATGGGGTTACCTCCTTCAGATGCATGAGCCTAGAGGGGGAGATTTGTAGGGTCCAACCCATAAATGCTAAGGATAATTTTTTCAAACTATAGCAAAATATTTCAACTTCCCTTCAGAGAGAAAATTAGCGCAAATATTTTCCTCAATTGTAAATATTGACTTGCAACTTCTATGTATGTAAGCAATGATGTTGCATGGCCATTCTTCTCTATAAAAGGAGCTCTTCAGCTCATTGGTACTATACACCAAACAGAGAGAAAAATAATATATAGAGAGCAGTGAGATATTCCATAGATTGTGATAAAAACTAGATTCTAAAGAAAAAATTAGAGTGAACGATATTTTAGTAAGGTGAGAGTCAAAAGAGGGTTATTTCTTTTGAGTGTGTAGTAGTCACTTTGAGTACTGTACTTGTGAATACGATGTAAAAATCCTTACTAGTAATATCAGTTGTTACTCTTGGTCCGTGTTTTTTCCCTTGGTTAAAGGGGTTTTCATGTAAAACCTTGGTGTTATTATTTTCATTTATTTTTCTATTATTTTGCCACAAATACTTTTGTTGTTATTCCACATTTACCCAACATCTACAAGAGAGTCAAAGCAACTAGAAGAAGAAGTAGGAATGTTAAGAGTTAGAATAAGAAATAACGTTACTCAAACTCACTTGTTTTTCTCTCTTTTTCTCACAGTCAGTGTAGATACGTAATTTTGTCCCTCCGTAATGTCAATTTTACCTATTTAAGTCTCCTTACCATACACCCCACACCATTTCATAATTTTTCCCAAAAGGATAAATCATAACAATTCATAATAAACTTGTAACTCCTTATCCTAACAAAAATAACAACCTACCATAACAACTTTGACACATCACACCTCTACCCCTACCTAACCACCCCTACCCCTACCCATATACCCCCTACTCGTGTACCCGTCGTCCCTTTGAGAATATATACACACAATTCATACACTCCACACATAGATAACACACACAAGAACACACTCTACAAACTCACTGATATATACACACATTCACCATCGGATACACATAATTCATACACTCCACACACAGATAACAATCACAAGAACACACTCTACACACTCACTGATATATACACACACTCACCATCAAATACACATACATAGAGACACACCTTACTATTTTTATTTTTCATTGACACAACAACACTAAATACACACAAATATGGTATGAATTGAGCGAGAGAGATTGAACAGAGAAAGAGAGGAGATCGATAGAGAACAGTGAGGGAGATCGAGAGAGAACAATAAGGGAAATAGAAAGAGAATAAGAAATGAGAGAGAAAAATCGTGCGAGAGAAAGATTTTTTCGATAATTTCTCGCCGAAAATCGCTACTGCCATCCTTTCTTCTTCATTTTTAGTTACTATCGGAGCTCCGACGATACAAAGACAGTTAATCCAAGTCCAATCCCACCAAATTGACTGAATCTGACCCATTTCAGTCAGATTTCAATAGAATCCGCCGAAAAATATGTAAAACACCGACGTTGTGCACAAAATCTGGTGTAATTTCTTGTTGGTTTGCGATTTTGGTTCGATTTTGGCAAAAAATAGTAAAAGGGTCAGTCGGATCGATTTGGGGGTTAGTTTAGATTTTGGGATTGGGATCAAGTTGGTGGGTTTATTTGAGTTAGTCGAATCGAGTTTTGACTTCGGTTCCAATCCGTTGGCTCGTCGAACAATCTGGAGATTGAAAAATTAAGGTCCATTTCTTTTGAATCTATTTCTCCTATTTTTATACTAATAGAACGTTGATGTTTATGCGCTTGATGATTGAGATTGGATTATTTGGTGGATGTTTGATGTCATTCATGTGAAAATTCGTGTGTTTACCATGCTTTTATTATCGTTATATGTATGTCGTTGATGTTGGATTCTGATGTGAAAACTTGGATTGGTAGTTGAAGAATTGGTTAATTATTTTGAGAATGAATTCGGGGCGGGGTTGAAAATTGATAAAAGTGAATATTGATCTATTTTGATTCATTGATGGTTGTTTAATTTGAAATGGATTTTAATTTTTGTCGAACTCAATAGTATCATGTTATAGGTCGAGGATCGATAGGCAAATCTTAGGTCTTGGGTAGGCAACTCGTAGGACTCTATATAATTGAATGTGTATGTGTCTATGTTGAGTGATTTCTCTACTTTTACCGCATTTGATAAAAAATATATTCATTATTCGAGGAATGCCCCGAGGCCACACTGTACTTATTCACCGGGGAATGCCCCGAAGTATCATGTATGCTAAGGAGGTTCGTGATCAAGTCTCGATGAGTCAGGTGAAGCTTAGTCTAGGATTAGTTTAGAATAGGATTTACATTTCTGTTTCTATTTTTGGAACTGTATAATTCGAACTGGACATTATTTTGATTTTGAACTTTGTTTGATTTGTTTGTTTGCTTGTTTCATGTGTTTTTGTTGGTTTTATACATTCCATAGTGTCGTATTAGCCTATATACTCCACGAAGCGACCGTGGTCGAACTATGGGACCCAGGGGTGACAACACCTTCCCCTTGATCAACAGAATTTCTTAACTGAAATCTCTATTCGTAGATCAGTTTTAAGGAGTCAAACTATTTTGAAACAAAATTTCCAACAGTGACTTGGCACACCAGATATATATCAAGTGGCGACTTTGAGTTCAAATGAAAGAGAATCTTTTTCAAAATAAATTCTATCTTTTGTCACTTAATAATAAAAACTCTTTCAAACTTAAAATATAATCTTTTTGATAAAAAAGGGTTGTGACAATCAACCCTTTCCTTTTTACTCTCATGATCATTTCACTTTTCTATTCTCCTGATCTCACTTGACATCTCATTCTCTCTACACAACACAATCTTTTTCTCTCTTTGGATGTTAATTTGCACATCCTTACTCCTATTCTCTTTTCTCTCAAAATTTTATATTGTTTCTTTCAGACATTTCTAATCTTTATAAACTTGCAATGGAGTTAAAAGGTTCAAGTTTATATTTTCTTTTGTTTAGCTCAAGAGAAACTCTATTCTTTCCTCTATCATAAATTGTATTTTTATAAGACTGACATGGAGGTTCAAGCATGATATGACAATCTTGCATTGAAATTACATAAAAAAATAACATTATCAGGGTACCTCCCAATGAAGAAAGAAATCATGCATTGCTTAGTCGTCTTAAGTTCACTAAAACTATTCAACCATTGTTGCTTATAAAGAGTATTTGTGTTTAATACATGTACGTTCTAACTTTTCCACCACGTATGAACTTATCACATTAGCACCGTTTTTGAAATCAATAATCATAGAGCAAATATTACCTTCTATCTCGCACCTTGTATAAAAAATACTTCTTCTCCTTAAACCGACTATGTTCACTGAATTAGATGGATTTTGGGTAACCTCTAACGCATCGATTCGAGTAAAAATTCTTCGAAGTTCATTGACTATGTCATCGTTTTATATTCCAACATTCACATACTTTTCAATTTGAGACATCTCGAAAATAATATCAAAGAAAACAAAGATTTGTTATCTTTTTTACCCTTTTTTCGCTTATCGATTTCACGCGCTCTTGCCCTTTTTCACTCAAATTACAGTCTTTGTCTGATTCCTTTAAGATTTATATATTAATCCAACTAGTAGAAATCCATTAGAAGTAAGACGTGGAGAGAAAAAGAAGTTTAACAATTTTCAAACTGACTGAGTTTGGTGAGACAAGAGTATCTTTAAAAAGAAGGTTAACTATTTTTAAACGACGAGAGTATCTTTTGTTAAAAAAACTGTTGATTTTCCTTTTGTTTTTGTTTTTGAGTTGGACTCCAATTAAAAAGTTTGTGACTTTTCCAATTACAAGGGGATAAGGTCCAAAACAAGACGTTATTTTTGTACGTGCCTCGTGCACTACTCCTTGCCTATATATAAGGTACTCTACAATGTACAAGAAATTTGTATTCTAGAAACCTGTGACAATTCGTATTCCTATTTGATAAAATTATGCTTTAGAAATTTAGCAATTTTGATATGTTTTGTTTCTTTCATTCTTTTTTTGTTGACTTGAATTTATTTTAATTATTTAGTTATGCTAAAGAATCGATGATCTTGAAAAAAGGAGAATAAACTAAAAAAAATACAAGGTAAGTTCATGTTCCTATTATTATTATTATTATTATTATTATTATTATTTTATGTTTAGATTCTACAGTTATATTGTAATGACTCTTCAGGTCATTTTTCATATTTTTGCTGTTAGAGCTTTTCTATAACTGCTCTAAGTTATTTATGACTTGTTGGGACTGACAATTCGGTTACCGGTCAATTAGGTTGGTTTTTAGAGTCAATTTCCTATTTTGAAGTATTCACTGATTTCAAATGGCCACCGGGTGAAGACTTCAGTAAAATGACCTTGAATGTAAATTTTGAATGCGCCAACAGCTTCGAAATATTGATTTTAGGCTAGGTAGACCTTTGATTTGGGCTCCGAGGCATCCAGGCTCATTTTGACCTATTGGTTGGAAAGTTGAGAAAATGAAATATGAGTGTGGAATCCAAATTTGGTCAAACGACCTCGTATGAAAAATCCGAGTGCATCATTGAGTTTGAAATATCGAATTAGTATGGTTACATAGTTCTTTTGCGTATACAAAATTTTGAAAGAATTTCGAGCACCCGATCAAGTCTATTTTTGGACTTAGAAAATCTGGTGCATCAGGTTTTCTGGTGCACCGTGATCAACCAATTTATGGACCACGATAGCGACTCCGTTTGCAGAGGATATCCTGCAATTGAAAAAAGTTTTTGCGATCACGACTCGTGTGGCAGCGATGGGATGCCGTGATCGCATATCTGCATGTTATGATAGCGACTGCCAAGGCTTTAGACTAGGTATAAATTGAGCCCTTTTTCATGATTTTGCACACTTTTCATCTTTTCTCTTGAGATATAAATCCTAAAATAGTATGCTAGCTTAAAATTGAAGCTTCTGGGTGCTTAGGAGGCTATATTAACATTTATTTTTGTGATTATCATCCGAATTAAGGTAAGAACCCATTCCTTGCTGAGATTTCTTGATTTATTTCTCAAAACTCCCCAAAACCTTTAGAGCTTGACTTTAACCCAAAATTAGCTTGATTTTCACCGATTTTTTAGGGTAATGATTTCTTGAGCTTGTATGAATGTTGGATTGGTCTCGAAAACACATTTTCTAAAAGTGAGATCCAAATGGAGTTTTTAGGTGATTTTTGAACCCAAAGCACAATGATGCAATATGGGTATCGATATTCTCAAGAATAAAATGTGTTTCTGGTAGCTTGACATTTTGAGGAGGCTTCTCAAAATGAAAAAGTGAAGGCTTACGGTTCGTCGAGCTTTCTTTGATATCGAGGTAGGCTAGGTTTATCCTTTATTAGATTGAGCTATGCCATAATATTTATGATATCTTGTTAGATTGAGATGCGTTTTAGGTATTGGATCGATGGAATACAAGACTTGGGTTAGTTGGACCATTTAGGCTATTTGAAATCATAGAGTTGAAGTACTTAGTTTGTTGCCTTGAACTTTAGTGCATTAGACTTCATTACTCATGTTTAGCATGAGAATGCCTTAGATTGCTCAAGATTAAGTATCATGCTCTAATTAATCATGCTTAAAGTAAGATTAACCTTAGATGCTTACACTAAATGAAGGTTGTCTTAGTTACTATTTTGGCTTAGTTGTCGTGTTTGAGAAGAACCTTTATCTTAGGATTAATTGTGGCTTGTTATACATCTAAACATGTATTTGGATTTCTTAGCCTAGTCTGGGTAAGAATTTGACTTAGAATGTAATTCAGAGATTTAAAAGTGGGATCTATGTCCCATCCTAAGCCAAGATTGATGAATAGTTATCTTGAGACCTATATACGCTTAGTTAAGGGCTAGAGAATGCCCTTTTGAAGCAATATTAAGAAACCTTGGTACTTATTGGTTATGATGGATGATGTTGGAGGTAATTCCTAACGATTATGCCATATGTATGATTTATTGGTTAAGCTTATGACGAGTTTCATATTAAAGATTTGGTTAACCCAAATCTCCTCAAACAGTTTCTTCACTCCGAGTTTAAGATTAAAGATTTGGGTTTTGCATATTTTTTTCTTGGTATGGAGTTAGTCCTAGAACCTTAGGGTCTTATTGTTATGCTGAGAAAATTCACCTTGGATTTGTTATCTGAGTTTGATTGTTTGAATCAGCGACTTGCTGTGTCTCCTCTTGAACCATCTTTCAAACTTCACGCAGATGAAGGTGACCTTCTCCCAGATCCTTCTACTTACCGGTGTCTCATTGGCAAACTCAACAACTTGACTCACACCCGGCCTGATTTATCTTTTGTAGTTCAATACTTGAGTCAATATATGCAAACTTCTTGTACTTCTCACTTCGCCACTGCCACTCATTATCTCTTGTCCACCATCAATGTTGGTTTTTTTCTCCTTGGACCCGTCACTCAAATTGCTTGCCTTTTGCGATTCGGACTGGGGTTCTTGCCCGGAGACCCGTCGGTCTGTTAGTGGGTACTTCGTGAGTTTGGGTGGTTTTCCTATTTCATGGAAATCAAAGAAACAACCAATCATCTCTTTATCTTTCGCTGAAGCAGAGTATCGTTCCATGAGCCGTCTAGTTACTAAAATCACCTAGTTTGTGCGTTTACTTTTTGATCTCACTGTTTCACCATCACTTGCAGTGCCTCTCCACTCCAACAGTCAAGTTTCTCTCCATATCGCCAAAAAATCAGTCTTTCATGAATGAACGAAACATCTGGAGCTTGATTGTCATTTTGTTCATCAATAGTTCGTTGTTGGACTCATTTCTCTGAATTTTGTTCCTCTGCCTCTCAGTTTGCCGACGTTTTCATGAAACCTCTTCATGGTCATCTTCACCTGCATTTAACCGGCAAGTTAGGAGTGGTCTCACACCCCTCCAACTTGAGAGAAGGTGTTTACACTGATCATCGTTTTCAATCTCAAAGTTCAGACAACAACCTCACAAGTATCAAACAAATTCAAGAGAAAGGATAACTCTGCTTTCTTGGGTTGCTTATCTAGCAGTTTACATTGCGGGCTTACAGAGAAATAGAGTCCTATTGAATACAGTTGGCCAAGTCCCAATCTTATCTGATAAGAAGCTTCCAGAGTTAGTATTATTAGGAATTTTTTATTTGTAGAGAGTAAAATGTTTGTTAGAGCTTTGGCCAATTGTAAATAGGACAACTAGAAGGTAGTTTTTTTTAGTAGTAGCATATTCTTTTTAGTATATAAGGAAGTTTGTACAGTGTAATCATTATCACGTTTTTTATTCATGAATATCACAAGTAAAATTTCCCAATTTTCTCCTTCTTTCCAACAAATATAGGGTAGAAATTATAATATTTAACACTTCTAAACTAATTAGAATCTTACCCTACATGGGAAAAATTCTATTAATTTTATTTTGTAATGGTATTGACGAGCTATAGATTTTCTTCTTCATGGTTTGAAAGTCACGTTTTCAATCAATGGTAAGGTGGTCTATTTGAGTTCAATATTATTTTTTCTCGGTTATTGCTCATTGGAATTTTGTACTTTATTCTGTAGGTGGAGGAGTAAATTATCATGAAAGTTCAGATTTTGATTGCTTGAGTTCGAATTTCTTCTGAATTTTTTGTTTTGATTCAGTTTGTTTTCTTACATTTATTATCATCATCTGTTTTTTTTCTAATTCCTTTTAATTAATAAATTTTAAAATTATATATGAACATAATCAACAACGGATTTTTCCTTTTTGATAATTTCTCAAATTTCTCTTTCAATTAAAAATTTTGTAAAAAGATTGGACGAAACAAGCGTGAAAGAAAAATTAAAGGTTTTTTTTTTTCCTTTTTTAAAACCTTTAATTTTTTTAATTTTTTTTTTTTAAAATAGTTCAGTGTAGTTTGTTTATTAGTTGGTCTTCATGCAATGGAGACGAGTCCAACAACTTTATGGTTCGATGTTGTTGGGTTCTTTCACCCAGTTGCTAAACTGAAGACTTGTACTATCATTGTTTATTAGACGGTCAAATATATAGAAAGAAAGATTAAGTGGATGTTTGGATGGACTCATAGGTTTATAAGTTAGGCTCTGCGTTGTATTTTCTTTATTTAAATTTATAAGTCAATTAAGGTTTAGGACTACAAAAGGTCAATTTAAATTTAGAACTACGTTGTATTTTCTAAAATTTATACATATATTTTCTTACTTTTAATTAACATACAATAATCTCTTATTACTTTTAGATTCTTAATTGTACGACCATTTATGAGTTGTAACTTGTAACAAAATCTTTGCATGAAACTTTTAACGACACAATTAAAAACAAATCACAGAGTATATTTTTTTGTGCCATGGTAGTAGAATATTTATTTTTTAAAATTAAAGCATTCTTCCAGCAAGACTTAAAAGAAAAAACATACAATAGTATTACGATCTTTCATCAATTTTTCATGGGACCACGCTAAGCCTGTTAACTGGGTCGGGCCGGGTCAATTCAAAATCGGCCTATCACTTTTAATCGGGTTGTGGGCCGATCTGGATTCGGGCCAAGTTTAATGGACCGATTCGATTCTGGACCCAACAGTAATATTTTTAGAAACAATCCGAGATTGGCCCAATAAACCTAATCCGGTCCAACTCGTGTAAACCCGATCAAAACTTGGAAAAAAAAATCTCCAATATACTCTATATATACCTACCTATATACATTTTAAATACGTTAAACAATATACACACAACATATATACACTATATATATAGTATATACTACATTAGAATTTAAAAAACATATACACATTACACATGTAATCATATATACGACTATACGTTAGTTAAATGTATATACTACTTTAAATAAAACATATACTACAAGATATATACTACAATATATATACTAATTTATAAAACATATACACATGTATACCTTAAATATATACTACTTTAGAATCTATAGATAATATGCACACATATATATGTACCATTCAATATATGTACTACTTTAAATAAAATATATATTACAAGATATATACTAATTTATAAAATATATACACATGTGTACGTTAAATATATAATCTTTTAGAGTCTATAGAAAATATATACGCATATATACATACCATTCAATATATGTACTACTTTAACTAAAACATATACTACAAGATATATACTAATTTATATATACTACAATATACACACACACTATATATAGTTATATACTAATTTATAAAGAGAAAATACATCGAATCACCCCTACACTTGTAGCCAAAACTTACTTTAAACCTTAAATTAATCGGGTAATTATTTACCCCCTTAACAACTTTCAAGTGAATTAAATTCACCCCTTATGGCTGACGTGGCAAAAAGAAAAATGAAAAGCGAGTGAAATTTATTTTTTTAAAGGGGCCCACTTTATTATTATTATTCTTCTTCTTATTATTATATATTTATATATATAATTAACAAAATCAAGAACCCAACTTCATCTTCTTCTTCATTACCCGCCCCCGCCCCCGTTCCCATCACCCCCTCCCCCTCCCCACCCCCACCCCACCTCCAAAACTACAAGCCAAGAATTTCTCCTCCAACAATGTCTTCTCCATAGTAAAATATATTCTACAAATGGAAGGAACAACAACAAAACCCCCACAACAAATCTCCAAAATGTTTCACTAACTCGCCAACGTTATCAAAACCAACACCTTCGAACTCTTCGCCGATGTCAACGAAGACAACTCCAACACCGACAACAACAACACTGATGATGTCTTCACTCTCTTTAACTCCATCGAAGAATTTATCCCGGACCAAAAAGTCATTGTAATCAAACCTAATTTCTACAAATTCCTTCAATTAACCAACAACACCCATTTCACTAAATCCCTTATTTCTTCCCTCTTCGCTGTTATTTCTTTATTTGAAGCTTCATATCCTCACTTATAAATAGCTCATGTTCCATTTGACGAAAATGTCCTTGAATTGGCTACGGTCGGAATTGGAATTTCGGGTTCAGGAGCATCCGAGCGAGCTTAAAGTTTTAGAGACTATGGTAAATCAATTTTTATTGGAAATTGGAGAAAAATTTTGTGCTTATCAAAAATTCATCAAATTTGATGAATTCGATTGTGTATAATCGAGTGAATGATGGGTTGGTGGATTTGTTTGTTGTTGATTGACAAATTAATGTTGTTGTTGAAGACAGGTTCATCCTAGGGCATTTGCTGCAGTATTTGATTTAGTTTTCACTAATTTTGGTTTAGTTTTCAGGCTCCGACAGTGTTTGTACTATTAGTTATTTCTTCTCTATATCAATTATCGTTCAACGAAAAGAAAATCGAAATGAATTTGTAAATGTGCTAATGTGATTGTTGTTTTTGTGGAGTGGGTGAAGAGTGAGAATCTTGTGTTAATGGTGAAATTTTTGGTATTATTGCAGTGGAAGAAGCTGTGAACTGGTGTGGTATGGGGTGGGGGTGGGGGGTTGTGAAGAAGAAAGTGAATTTCTTTTTTATTTTTATTATTTTTATTTTATATATATATATGTGGCATCATTTTTAAATAAATAATTATATGGCAGTGACGTGGCAGTGATATGGCTGTGACGTGGGCGCGTGTGTAGTGCACCTCACTTTGTGAGAGTGGTAATATATCTTTAGGTGGGTATTTAATTCACTTGAAAGTTATTAAGGGGGATATATAATTGTCCGATTAGTTTAGGGTCTAAAGTAAGTTTTGGCTATAAGTTTAGGGGTGATTCGATGTATTTTCTCATTTATAAAATATATACACATGTATATCTTGTCTGCTTTCGATTATTGGTGGATATTTGTTGCGTGGTTCTAGCTGCTAAGCCGGATAGGGTATTTTGTGCGCGCCTTTTGTTTCCCTAATACTTTCCTATTTTCCTGCTTTCCTATTGTTGTTTTGTTGGGTTGTCTATTGGTTGGGGGTCTTTGTTTGGGCTTTGGTTTGGTTCTTGAGTGGTGGCTGCAGTGATTGATGGTGGAATGGGCTCATGTCTGAGGGGGGTGGGAACGGGGTTGAGGTTTGGGGCGGTTTTAGCTGGGGGTGAAGAGGGGAGGGCAGGGGTGGGTGTGGGTGCTAGGTCGGGTGTCAGGGATGGTGCGGTAAGGGGTGGTAAAGGTAGGCGCGAGGCGAGAGAAGATAGGTTGAGGGTTGGGTCTTGAAATATAGGGACCCTTCAGGGTAAGTCCATAGATCTAGTGAAAATTCTTAAGAGGAGGAAGATTAATATTGCGTGTGTTCAGGAGACTAAGTGGGTAGGGTCTAAGGCTAGGGATGTGGATGGGTATAATTTGTAGTACTTAGGGAGCGACAAGCGTCGGAATGGAGTGGGGATCTTAGTGGATGAGGAGCTTAGAGAGCAAGTAGTGGAGGTTAAGAGGGTCAGTGATAGGCTGATGATGATTAAGTTGGTCTTTGGGGGGTTTACGTTGCATGTATGTAGTGTTTATGCTCCGCAGGTGGGCTTGGAAGAGGAGGTCAAAGCGAGGTTTTGGGAGGCTTTGGATGAGGTGATGAGAAGCTTGCCTAGTTTGGAGAAGATTGTCATAGCGGGAGATTTCAATGGGTATATTGGGGTTTTGCCAGGAGGGTATGACAATGTGCATGGAGGTTTTGCTTTCGGTGATAGAAATGATGAAGGAGCGGCTCTGTCGGACTTTGCGGGGGCTTTTGGGCTGGTGGTAGTGAATTCAACCTTTTTGAAAAAGGAGGATCACCTGATTACCTTCTGAAGCGCGATAGCCAAGACTCAGATTGACTTTCTGCTGCTTAGAAAGGGGGATAAGGTTTTATGTAAGGACTGTAAAGTCATCCCGAGTAAGCATCTTTCGACTTAGCACAGGCTTCTAGTGATGGACTTGACTATTATGAAGAGCAAAAAGAGGAGGGCTGGAGAAGCTCGGCCTAGGATTAGGTGGGGTGGCTTGACGCCTGTTAGTGGGCGGGAGTTAGAGGAGAAAGTGACGGGATTGGGTGTGTGGAATTGTAGGGGGACGTGGATGCTATGTGGGATAAGGCTACCAGTTGCATCATAGAGACTGCTAGAGAAGTATTGGGTGTTTCGAGGGGTCGGACAGGTCGTCATAAGGGGACTGGTGGTGGAATGAAGAAGTTAAAAAGAGAGTGGAGAGTAAGAAATGGGTGTATATTAAGTTGGTGGAAAGTAAAGATGCAGAGGAGAAGCGGATGAATAGGGAGGCCTACAAAGTAGCAAGAAAGGAGGCTAAGCTAGCAGTTACTGCTGCTAAGACAACAGCGTTTGAGAGCTTGTATGCGGGTTTAGAGGAGAAAGGTGGGGAAAAAAGGTTGTTTAGGCTTGCTAAGGCTAGGGAGCGGACGGGTCGGGACCTCGACCAAGTTAAGTAAATTAAGGGGGATGATGGTAGAGTTTTGGTGGAGGATGTCCAAATTAAGAAGCGGTGGCAGGAGTATTTTCAGAGGCTTTTGAACGAGGAGGGGGACAAAGGCATTGAGTTAGGAGAGCTAAAGCTCTCGGAGGATAGACATGATTTCGGTTATTGTAGATGTTTTACGTTTGAGGAGGCCAGAGAAGCTATTCACATAATGTGGAGGGAAAGGGCGATGGGGCCTGATGAGATTCCGGTGGATTTTTGGAAGTTTGTAGGTAGGGCAGGTTTAAGATGGTTGACTGATTTGTTTAGAGGCAAGAGGGGGTCCCGGTGGTGTACATTAAAGCTATTAAAGACATGTACGATGGAGGAAAGACTCGGGTGCAAACGGCGGGAAGGGAGGGGGGACTCAGAGCATTTTTCAGTCGAGACAGGGTTGCATCAGGGTCCGACTCTTAGTCCTTTTCTATTTGTGTTGGTGTTGGACGTGTTGATGCGAAGTATTCAAGGGGAGGTACCTTGGTATATGTTGTTTACGAACGATGTAGTGTTGGTTGATGAGACGCGAGGGGGTGAATCAAAAATTGGAGGTTTGGAGACAAACTCTTGAATCTAAAGGGTTCAGTTTGAGTAGGTCCAAGATGGAATATATGAAATGCAAGTTTATTGACTTGAGGCAGAAGAAAGATGTGGTTGTGAGGTTGGATTCCCAAGATGTTTGTAAGAGGGATAGTTTTAAGTATCTTGGGTCTTTGATTCAGGGGAATGATGAGATAGATGAGGATGTCTCTAACCGTATTGGAGCAGGTTGGATGAAGTGGAGGCTCCCCTCCTGAGTGTTGTGTGATAAGAAGGTCACAGTTAAGCTTAAAGGCAAATTCTACAGAGTGG
>NC_061113.1:27094511-27095483 GCF_002878395.1 Capsicum annuum | reverse complement strand
TGATAAGAAGGTCACAGTTAAGCTTAAAGGCAAATTCTACAGAGTGGCAGTTCGGCCAGCTATGCTCTATGGAGCAGAGTGTTGGGCAGTCAAGAACTCCAATATTCAAAGAATGAAGGTGTCGGAAATGAGAATGTTGCGTTGGATGTGTTAACTTACAAGAAGAGATAAAGTTAGGAATGAGATAGACCGGGAGAAGGTGGGAGTGGCTTCGGTGGAGGACAAGATGCGGGAAGAAAGACTGAGATGGTTTGGGCATGTGATGAGAAGGGGCACGGATGCCCCAATTCGTAGGTGTGAGAGGCTAGCGTTGGATGGTTTCAAGAGGAGGAGAGGTAGGTCGAAGAAGTACTGGAGGGAAGCGATTAGACATGATATGGTTATACTACAATATATACACACACTAAATATATAGTTATATACTAATTTATAAAACATATACACATGTATACATTAAATATATACTCTTTTATAGTCTATATTCTATATATACACGTATATACGTAGCATTCAATATATGTACTACTTTAAATAAAACATATACTACAAGATATATACTAATTTATATATACTACAATATATACACACTATATATATAGTTATATACTAATTTATAAAATATATACACATGTATACCTTAAATATGTACTACTTTAGAGTCTATTCTATATATACACATATATACGTACCATTCAATATATGTACTACTTTAAATAAAACATATACTACAAGATATATACTAATTTATATATGCTACAATATACACACACACTATATATATATATAGTTATATACTAATTTATAAAACATATACACATGTATACGTTAAATATATACTCTTTTATAGTCTATATTCTATATATACACATATATACGTACCATTCAATATATGTACTACTTTAAATAAAACATATACTACTAGATATATACTAATTTATATATACTACAATATATAAACACACTATATATATA
>NC_061113.1:26989284-27094411 GCF_002878395.1 Capsicum annuum | reverse complement strand
TACTTTAAATAAAACATATACTACAAGATATATACTAATTTATATATGCTACAATATACACACACACTATATATATATAGTTATATACTAATTTATAAAACATATACACATGTATACGTTAAATATATACTCTTTTATAGTCTATATTCTATATATACACATATATACGTACCATTCAATATATGTACTACTTTAAATAAAACATATACTACTAGATATATACTAATTTATATGTACTATAATATATAAACACACTATATATATATAGTTATATACTAATTTATAAAACATGTATACGTGTATACGTTAAATATATACTCTTTTAGAGTCTATAGAAAATATATACACATATATACGTACCATTCAATATATGTACTACTTTAAATAAAACATATACTACAAGATATATACTAATTTATAAATACACAATATATACACACACTATATATATTGTTATGTACTAATTTATAAAACATATACACATGTATACCTTAAATATATACTACTTTAGAATCTATATTCTATATATACACATATATACGTACCATTCAATATATGTACTACTTTAAATAAAACATATACTTCAAGATATATACTACAATATATATACTAATTTAAAACATATTCACATGTATACCTTAAATATATACTACTTTAGAGTCTATGCTTTATATATACACATATACACGTACCATTCAATATAAGTACTACTTTAAATAAAACATATACTTCAAGATACATACTACAATATATATACTACTTTATAAAACATATACACATGTATACCTTAAATATATACTACTTTAGAGTCCATACTCTATATATACACATATATACGTACCATTCAATATATGTACTACTTTAAATATTATGCTACGTAATATAATAAATCAATAATAGTTGAGGTTTTAAACTTAAAAGAAATTTATTTTTTCATTATGTGTATATATGGTTATATGTTTGTTATGTTTAATTGTCAATTATTTAGTGTAAAACTTGATAGTAATTTAGTAATACATTTAAACTAAGTATTTAATTTAAACTAGAAATTCAATTTACGTAATTAAATGGAAAAAATTACAAAGTAAGGAATGAATGAATGTTATATTTTATTGATTGTCCAAAAACCAAAATCCATTTTTTTAAAAAAACAAAAAAGATATCTGGGTCGAGCTGGTTAACCGGCGAGCCTGGACCAGTTTTGATCCAGGTAAACCCGGCCTAATTTTAAAATTGGCCCAGCCCAAGACCGATATCCTACAGCCTGGGAGCTGACCGGGCGGGGTCAAACCGGGTTGAGTTATTTAAGTGGGTCGGTTCGGGACGGTTCGGGTTGGGTCAAACCGGTCCGATTGACACCCTTAGACCACGCAACGTAAGTGAGTTGTTACCACCTTAAAATCCACTTGACAGTCACGACATAAAAAATGAGCACAAAAATATTTTAAAAAATGAATTTAGAAAGCAATAGGCCCCTGAAGTTAAGATGTTTCACGAAAACTTTGGATATAATTTAGGAGACTACTTATGTCTCATATCAAGTGATTAAATGGGTGGTGTCCTTTGGACATATACCACGAAATTTGCATTATATTGTTAACTTTCTTTTTCGTGTAGTAATTTTGTGCATATCGAGTAGATGAAATCTCATTCGTGTATATTGCTAATGATGATATAAATTATGTGGTTTGATTGTGTTTTTGAGCTTGATCTCAGAAAAATAGATTGTCGAAATTTTATATCAACAAATGCTTTTTGATCGATCCTTAAAGTATCTTTCATTAAAGTTACGTGTCTTTGCTTTTAATTATAATTGATGTCAAAAGTCATTTAGATCTATGTTTATTTTCTTCTTTTGAGAAAGTACATATGCAACAAGAATAATGTCTTGACTTCATGCCATTAAAAGTTTACATCTCGTTCAATTTTATTTTTTTTCTAAAATTGTTTTTGTAAGAGAGTTTCGGACGATATGATATGGTAAGAAAATTTACTATATTGACAGAAAATTTTAATCATGTAATATAGAATAGTGTTTGTTCATATAAAAATTGTATTTATTTTTGAAAATTAAAAAATATATACCTCATTTTTCTTTTTTGATAATTTTTTGTATGAAGTTTAGAGATTAATCTCATTATTCTCATCAGAGAAAATACATCGAATCACCCCTGAACTTGCAGCCAAAACTTACTTTAGACCCTTAACTAGTCGGGCAATTATATACCTCCTTAACTGTTATTTTATGTAGTTTCGGGTACAAGAATTTGTATAATTGCAACACCAACTTCAATAATAGTTCATGTATAAACAAGAACACCTTTGAAGTTCTTTAACACCTTCAACACAAGATTACTTAATAATCTATCCAAGAAGTGTGTTAGATTTTAGAAAATAGATGAAACAAAATTTAAGGTCAAGTCCTCCGACTTCACGGAGTGTTCTTAAGGAATAATTTCCCTCACTATACCCGAGGTTATGGAATCTTCCTCCTAGGATAAAATGGCCTACAATCTGAACAATAGTGGTACCTCAAATTGTCGAATTCTACGAACTCACTCAACAGTTTGATTGATCACACAGAATATTTTTTAAGACAAGAAGAGAGTTTTTATTTCAGAAAAATTTTGTATCTAAACCTGTGGATGAAAGCAGGTTTATATAGGTTTCATATGACTCTTCTGAAAAGTGGCAATGATTCACTTAAAAGGTGTGGCCTTTCTTGAAAAATCATGTCTGTTCGTCCAAAGATTGCATTTTTTCTGATCAGGCAGACCATTTCATGAATCAGTGTGTCATTTCATTGAAGGATTGCATCCTTCTGAAGCATCAGCTCGAAACAGTGCATCTCTCAGAAGCATCAGTTCAAAACAGTGTCATGCATGCATATAACTGGAGGATCAAAACACAGAAAAATTTACTGCATTTTTACTTTCCCTTCGGATTAAATTTCTGTCGAATAAATTTTGTCCAAAAAGATAGATCTCATCGATCGATCATTTGACAAATCCAAATCAAAATCCGACGCTGAGTGAGCGACGACGACGACGGTGCGAGGCATCTCTTATTTCTTGCCTCACTTACCATGTGGAGTAAGTGTTCCTTATTTTAAACACTCACAAGTTCTCTTCTTCCACCAATGTGGAAGAAAGAGTGAATTTTTCAATTTTAGAGTACACTTTCTAAATTGGTGTCTCCCTTCTCCATTATTTTTCCTCCATTTTTTCATTCACACTTTTTCATATACTTTGAACCCAACAATCTCCCATATGAATGAAAAATGACTATTTTTCATAAAAATTTTACGGACAAGTATGTGATCATCAAGCAAAGATTGATTGCCTCTGGATAAGTGGGTTTTCCTTTGAACTTTTCGTAGTGAACATACATCGGATGCACTCGGTCAATCAGTAGATTTGATATCTTTGAATCGTCGAGCTTTAGTGTACACCTAGACAAAACATGTCACACAACCATCATTTTACCGTTTATGGTTTTTACGATTTTGTTCTTTTCAGCCATGAACACGTCCCGGTTTCATGAGAGCTTAGAGAATAGGCTTATACTAACATTCTCCTGGAAGCGGTTTCCACTTCTCCCTCACATAATTAATTTCTATATGTTCAATCCTATAGATTAAACTATTTGGTCAAATTTGCCAAATTTAGATAATCATTAAAAGACTTTTCACCTTAAGTCTTATCCTTGTTTACTAAATATTGTCTACATCATGAGAATGAGTTGGGTAATTGACAATGTTGAACTTGTCAAACATAACTTTATTTGATCTCCTTGAACCTAGCTCTCGGGATCTCCAGTCTGCTAGGTAGAGTTACCGCCATGCTGACTTGTCCTAGGCCTTAAACCCATTTCCCTGGATGTCCTTTCCACTCCTTCTCTAGATAGGCCTTTTGTAAGTGGATCCGACGCATTATCCTTTGAGTTAACATAGTCAACAGTGATAATTCCACTAGAGAGAAGTTCCCTAACGGTATTATGTCTTCATCATATGTGACGAGATTTACCGTTGTACATCATACTCCCTGCCCTACCTATTACCGCTTGGCTATCACAGTGTATACATAATGGTGCCACTGATTTGGGCCAATAAGAAATATCTTCCAAGAAATTTTGGAGTCATTCTGCTTCTTCACCGGCTTTATCCAAAAATTCAGATTCCATTGTAGAGCGAGCAATACATGTCTGTTTGGATGATTTCCAAGAGACTGCACTTTCACCGATAGTAAATACATATCCACTCGTGAATTTTACTTTGTTCGATCCGGTGATCCAATTTGCATCACTATATCCTTCAAGTACGCCAGGATATTTATTATAATGCAAAGCATAGTCTTGAGTGTATTTAAGATACCCCAAAACTCTTTTCATTGTCATCCAATGATTTGTTGAGATTACTCGTGTACCGACTCAATTTACTAATAGCACATGTTATATCTGGTCATGTGCAGTTCATTATATACATTAAACATCCCAATAGTCTTGCGTACTCCAATTGTGATTCACTTTCACCTTCATTCTTTCGAAGTGCAAAGCTCACATCCAATGGAGTCTTGGCAATACCGAATTCCATATACTTGAATTTTTCAAGTACCTTTTCGATATAATGATACTGTGACAATGCCAACCATTGTGGAGTCCTATGGATTCTTATACCTAAGATCACATCCGCAACTCCAAGGTCTTTCATATCAAACTTGCTCTCGAGCATTCGTTTCATTGCATTTATGTCAGAAATATCTCTACTGATGATCAATATATCATCTACATATAAACACACATTGACTTAGTGATTTGGAGTGTCTTTAATATAAACACATTTATCACATTCATTTATTTTGAACCCGTTTGACAACATGGTTTGGTCAAACTTCGCATGCCATTGTTTAGGTGCTTGCTTTAGTCCATACAATGACTTAATAAGTTTACACACCTTATTCTCTTTTTCTGGAACCACAAAACCCTCAGGTTGTTTCATGTAAATTTCTTCCTCCAATTCTCTATTTAAGAATGTGGTTTTTACATCCATTTGATGGATTTCAAGACCATATACCGTAGCCAAGGCAATTAACATTACATTTGATGTTATCTTTGTTACTGACGAGTATGTATCAAAGTAATCGAGGCCTTCTTTTTGCTTGAAGCCTTTTACTACAAGTCTTGCCTTGTATTTGTCAATAGTACCATCCGTTTTTATTTTCCTTTTGAAGATCCATTTAGAACCTAAAGGTTTATTTCCTGGAGGAAGATCAACCAATTTTCATGTATGGTTGCTTAAGATTGAATCAATCTCACTATTTACTGCCTCTTTCCAAAAGGATGAGTCTGACGACGACATCGCTTCTTTAAACGTTTGAGGCTTATTTTCTAAGAGAAATATTACAAAATCTAATCCAAACATAGCAGAAGTTCTTTGACGTGTACTACATCTTGGATTCTCTTCATTATGTACATTCTTACTTGGTTCATCTCGAGGTCGTTTAGATCCTCCACTAGACTATTCATGTCTAGTTTTATACGGATAAATATTTTTAGAGAATTCAGCATTATCTGATTCAATTACTGTATTTTTATTTATATCTGGATGTTCAGATTTATGAACCAAAAATCGACATGCTTTACTAATTTTAGCATATCCTATGAACGTACAGTCCACCGTCTTAGGTCTTATCTTAACCCTTTTAGGCATAGGAACTTGAACCTTTGCTAGACACCCCTACACTTTGAAATATTTCAAGTTGGGTTTCCTTTCTTTTCATTTTTCATAAGGAACTGATTGTGTCTTACTATGGGGAACTCTGTTGAGTATACGATTGGTTGTAAGGATAGCCTCCCCCCACAAGTTTTGCGGTAAACCGAAACTTTTAAGTAAGACATTCATCATTTTCTTCAAAGGTCGATTTTTCCTTTTCGTAATTCCGTTAGATTGAGGTGAATATGGGTCCGTAGTTTGATAGACAATTTCATTCTCTACACATATTTCGACGAAGGGAGATTCATATTCTCCGCCCCTATCACTTCTTATCATTTTTATCCTTTTCTCTAACTGATTTTCTACTTCAGTTTTGTATTGCCTAAATGCATGAATTGCTTCATCTTTACTATTTAGCAAGTAGATGTAACAGTATCTAGTGTAATCGTCAATAAAAGTTATGAAATACTTCATCCTTTGCTAATTATAATTTTTCCAGAAACGGTTACACATTTGAATCCGTTCTTGTCTAGAAGTGAAACAGAAATTAAGTTCCTACTTAACTCTGGAACATACAAGACATTGTTAAGTGTCAAGACCTTTCCTAAAGTCATTTTCAAGCCCACTTTTCCTGTTCTTTCTACCTTAGCCGTAGCAGAGTTAGCCATGTAGATCATTTCTTCTACTTAAGCCAGAGCGAATGACGAAAACAACTCTTTGTTGGCACAAATATGGCGGGTGGCATCAAAATCCATCCACCACTTGTGAGGATTCCCCACCGAGTTTCATTCTGAGAACATAGTACACATATCATCACATTCTTTGTTGGACTCAACCATATTAGCTTGGTCCTTTTTCTTGTCTTTCTTAGGGGCATGACAATCCGTGGACTTATGGCCAATTTTGCCACAGTTGAAGCACTTTTCCTTGAATTTCTTCTTGGGTTGATTGTTTCCTTGATCAACTTTCTTTCTTTTCTTAGAATTGTTTTGGTCATCTTCCATAATATGTGCTCCAGTAATTGCAGAATTTCTTTTTGACCTGCTCTCGGCAGCTTTATTATCCTCTTCAATACGTAGTCGGACAATAAGATCTTCGACAGTCATCTCCTTGCGTTTATGCTTCAAGTAGTTTTTGAAGTCTTTCCACATAGGTGGTAGCTTCTCAATGATTGTTGCTACTTGAAATACAATATTCACAATCAAACCTTCCGCTAGGAGATCATGAATGATTATTTGCAATTCCTGGACTTGAGATACAACCGATCTGTTATCTATCATTTTAAAGTCCAGGAACCTTGTAACAAAGAATTTCTTAATTCCCGCATCCTCTGTCTTGTATTTCGGTTCTAGTGCCCCCCATAATTCTTTCGATGTCTTAGTTCCACTGTAAACATTATAGAGGTCATCTTGGAGACCACTCAAGATATAATTCCTGCAAAGGAAATCTGAGTGCTTCTAAGCCTCTACAATCATGAAATTCTTTTTGTCCGAGGTTTCCTCGGGCACCTCAAGAGCATCCTCACTAGTGAACCTTTGAAGGCATAGAGTGGTGAGGTAAAAGAACATCTTTTGCTGCCATCGCTTAAAGTCTATGCCCAAAAATTTTCTGGACTTCTCCGCAGGCGCCATTGGTTGCGGAGCATTTGCTCGACTTATTGAGGAAATACTAGTTGCCCCCACAGTCGTAGCCACATCTACATTTGACTTTCGTTAGTCATTTTTCCTGTCACCACAAGACAATAAAATTTAGTATTTTCAGAATACTATTTATAAAGTTAAGCAACTTTAAACTCTTCTTCTTATTTCTAGTTAACGATGAAGTTTTTATGACTTTCAATCGTCAACCGAATGATCTTTAACTTGTGATGAAGATGTTATGTCTTCGAATCACTAGTTAAGTTCAAACTGAGTAGAAAGCTTAAAGCTTTAATCTCCAAAAACCAGCAATACAGATTCTGCAAAAGATTATTCCTTAAGATTGTTATTTTATGTAGTTTCGGGTACAAGAATCTGTATAATTGCAACACCAACTTCAACAACAGTTCATGTATAAACAAGAACACCTTTGAAGTTCTTTAACACCTTCAACACAAGATTACTTAATAATCTATCCAAGAAGTTGTTAGATTTTAGAAAATAGATGTAATAGAATTTAAGGCCAAGTTCCCCGACTTTACGGAGTGTCCTTAAGGAATAATTCCCCTTACTATACCCAAGGTTATGGAATCTTCCTTCTAGGGGAAATGGCCTACGATACGAACAATAACGGTACCTCAAATTGTCGGATTCTACGAACTCACTCAACAGTTTGATTGATCATACAAAATATTTTTTAAGACAATAAGAGAGTTTTTATTTCAGAAAAATTTTGTATCTAAACCTGTGGATGAAAGCAGATTATATAGCCTTCATATGCCTCTTCTGAAAAGTGGCAATAGTTCACTTGAAAGGTGTGACCTTTCCTGAAAAATCATGCCTGTTCGTCCAAAGATTGCATTTTTTCTGAACAGGCGGACCATTTCATGAATTAGTGTGTCATTTCGTTGAAGGATTGCATCCTTCTGAAGTATCAGTTTGAAACAGTGCATCTCTCAGAAGCATCAGTTCAAAACAACGCCATGCATACATATAACTGGAGAATCAAAACACAGAAAAATTTATTGCATTTTTACTTTCCCTTCGGATTAAATTTCTGTCGAATAAATTATTTTCAAAAAGATAGACGTCATCAATCGATCATTTGACAAATCCAAATCCAAATTCAAATCCAAATTCGAGCCAAGCGAGCATCGACGCCGACGCCGACGACGCGAGACATCTCTTATTTCTTGCCTCACTTACCATATGGAGTAAGTTGTTTCTTATTTTAAACACTCACAAGTTCTCTTCTTCCACCAATGTGAGAGAAAGAGTGAACTTTCCAATTTGGGAGTACACTTTCTAAATTGTTGTCTCCCTTCTCCAACATTTTTCCTCCATTTTTTTTATTCACACTTTTCCATATACTTTGAACCCAACATTAACAACTTTTAAGTGAATTAATTTCAACCCTGTCGGCTGACGTGGCAAAAAAAATGTGAACTTTTTTTTTTAAAAAGGGCCTACTTTATATATATATATATATATAAACAAAAAAACCCTCTCTTTTCTCCGCCGAACTCCTCTCATCTCCGACCGACGCAGCGACCAACGCTGATGCCACAATGCCACCAACCTCCCAAATCCATGTCACCACCACGCCATCAGTCTCCCAAATCCACGCCGCCACCGGCCGCTTCAACCGACCGCTCAACCTTTCAGATTGCCTCATCATCCGAGCCGTCAGTGCTGCCGTCGCCGGCGAATACTATCAATGCCATTTCTGAATTTGGGATTGTTTGTGCCATTTTTGTTGACATTTTTGAGTAAAAGATTGAGAATTTGGGAGTTTTGGGATTTGGGTTTTGGTTAATGAAAAGGAATTTGAGTTTGAATTTTGTATATTGGTGTGTTTTTGTGATCATGTACTTGTATTTAGTCCATTGTTGGATTTGCTCAAGTTAATTCAAGTCAATTTTAGTGATATTTATTGAAGATGATGGGGTTTGAATTTTAAAACTTTTCTTGAAAAGAGGTTGTTTTTTGATCATTAAACTTGTTAAAGACCAAAGTTGTTTGTTCTTTTGCTCTTCTTGATAGAAAACTGAAGTTTTTATTTTCCATCTGATTTTTTTGTTTGTACTAATGGATTAATCATTTGTTGAATTTTTATTCTGGTGCTTAAATTTGAGTTCTTGTTTTTATTTCAGAGCTTTAAAGTTTGAATCATTTTAGCAAAGTGTGTTCAATTTTGATCTGTTTTAGAATCCCTTTTGGATGAAATGGAAGTTTATGGGGCTTGGATTTGAGTTCTTGATTTCTTTCTTTGAATCCACTATTAGTTTGAATCAATTTTTGCAAAGTTTGTTCAGCTTTGATTGTTTGTGAAGTCCCTTTTGAATGCAATGACAGTTTCTTTGAAATGCATATTCAAGAAAGAAAAAGAAAGGGATGGAGGTGAGGAGGGTGAGGGTGGGGGCTGTGGAGAAGAAAGGTTAATATATATATATATATATATGGTTTGAGGGATTATTTTTTTAAAAAAAAATTATTTACGTGCCGTAAACGTGGCGCGAGTGTATTGCACTCCGTAGTGAGAGTGATATAATATTATAAGGGTGGTATAAAATTCACTTAAAAGTTGTTAATGGGGGTATAGAATTGCCTGACTAGTTAAGGATGTAAAGTAAGTTTTGGCTGTAAGTTCAGGGGTGATTCGATGCATTTTCTCTTCCCATCAACTACTATTTCATTCATTAATCTTCAATAGAAGCTTTGAAAAAATGAGGTGAGAAATCAAACGTGCTTGATTCATGTGTTGGTGGAGGCTCAAACGCTGTGATGGATTTGTTGATAATAAAGATATGAGGTTGATTGGGGTGTTTTGATATAGATAGTGAAAAACATGTTGCTACTCTGACAAACTAAAGAGAGAGGTTGGGGTACTGAATGGAAATATGAGCTATCTGCTACAAGATGAAGACAGGCAGCTAATTGAGCCTAGTACGTTGTTTTTTGAAAGATCCTGACTCAAATAAAATTAAATTTTCGTAATTATATTTTAAAATTATTTATAATGATAGCATGGTTATAAATTTGTTGTACTATTTTTGACAGGTACAAAACTAACAAATAAATTAGAAATTACAATGGGAGAAAGATTGGTCATATTTTGAACCGTGAATGTATCTTAGCATAATTTTGATCATTGACGAATGACTCCTCCTTTGAATCTAACAACTCTATTTGAGATTATATTTTTCTTAGATGAAAGTCTCAAATTGAAATAAAGATGGTACTTCAAAGATCTTGAAGCTAGACTTTGTAAGATGTTCCTTGATTGCATTTATTTTTGTCATATTTTATAATAAATTTGAGTTGCCTTTTGTAGCTCGAAGGTAATCGTCTTTGAAGATTTGACAAATTTTGTTGAAGACAATGTTTTAATCACTCACCAAACTCCAAAACATAACTATTAGTCTTTCACATAAATCATTCTAACATAGTCAACTTATTATGTTGGTTTAATTTGATTGTAGATAAATCCTTTTGATAGAGTAACTAAAGGAGTTGGCGGAATGGAAAGTTGGTGTTCCAACAAAGTAAAAGGTATGGAAAATGATGATATCAAAGCAAAAGCTTAAATAATTAGAAGTATACGCCTTAATGAAGATATTAATACCGTTGAGGAGATCTCCTTGAATGAAAGAAGAGTAAAGAAAAATCAGCATATAGTGTAGTTGATCAATTATATTTCATGCCGTTTTTGGACCTCTCAACAAATCAAAAATACAGATTGTTAATATTGATGTTGCTTATGTTGATTATCACTTCGCTGTTTTGGAGTATATTGCGGATATTTACATCTATCTCTATTTTGATGCGGGGGTGACTTTACTGTTAATGTGATGAAATAATAATTTTGTAGCTTTATTGTGTACACAGTATATAAAATTCATGTGATTTTGACGATTTGATTAATTCTACATCTGTAAGCTAATGTATTGCATTCGTTCGTCAAAAATTTCTATGTCCACTCCCACAAAAAAAAAATTGCCTTGATTTAATTTTTGTTCGTGAGTGACTTCCTAACAAGAACAAAGAATGCTTATCTCAGGGATCATATACTGATGGAAAGAGTAACATGAAAAATCTAGAATGGTATTTAACTGTTTCATCTAAGCCAATTTTTTTTTATGGATTTTGGTCAAAACTTTGATCCTACATCATATTTTGTTCTACTCACTACTTTTCTGGAACAGTACTAACGTACAAAGAAAAGCAGCCAACATTCATTTGAAAAAAAAAAAATTGCATGAAAAAGTTAAGCTATATAACTGATCATAGCTGCAAGATCAAGAGAAATTTTTTAGTTGTTACTCTATTAGTTGCTTCTTGAAATTATTAATTGTGCACGATTTGTTTAAGAAGAGGGTTAGGCTTAACGGTATGTGTTTGCTCCATTCTTTTGATTTGTTATCAAAAGCTTAGGTTTCTATCTTTGAATATTTTTTTTCTTTTAATTTTTTAATGATTTATATTTAAATAACTAAATTTTGTCACTTTATTGATGTTTAATATTTAAAGAATCATATTTAGTATTGTAGAAATAATTTGATATGTCATGTCATGTATCCGCACAAATATTTTTTTCTCTTAGTTGATAAACTTATTTTATCCATTAATATGAAGTCGTCTTATTTTGATTTTTATTCAATTTATCTAATGTTAATGAAGAGGGGAAAAAATAATAAAACATGCCGTACCATTTTAGATATAATATTATTTTTATTATTTAAATAAATATATGTTATCACGTGTAAAATATGTACTCTAAACTAGTATAGGAAAAAATCTATTCCAAATAACATGGGATTCAAATCCTACTTCTATGGAAATAATAAATTTAGGAAACTTTAAACTAACTGCCCATTTGGCCATGAGTTTTTTTTTTTTTCACTTTTCAAGAAAAAAAATCACTTTATGTCAAATCCAACTCCAAGTTGGTGTTTGTTCATGAGAATTTCAAACACAAATTGAAGTTATATTTGAAAAAATGGAAAACAAGAAAAAATTGTTTTCACTTTTTCCAATCTTCCCTCTCTCACAAAATTTCAAAAACAACTTCAGTTATATTCATGGACAATTATAACTCCAACTCCAACTTCAAATTTTTTTTGTTTTTATGGGCAAACGCCCACTAAGAAACTTTAAAACTAGAAAACTTTAAACTAGAAAACATTTAAACTAACAAAATAATATCAAAAATTAATCCCTAACTAAATAAGGAAATTTTTTTAAATTTAATTAAAACCCCATTTTGGCACAGTCTTCTTCTATTTGGACTTGAACTTGAAATTGTAAAATATGTATAACCCTTAGCGTATGCTTCTTCATTAATTTTGGACTCGTTCTTAAGTTCTTTTTTAATCATAAATATCTTCTTGATTTACATTGAAACTCGTCAACCTTAACACAAATGGACCAACTTGAATGCTATTAATATGTCTCTAAAATTAAATGTCAATCTTTAGAACCTCTTAAAAAAATCACAACATATTGAATAAATAAATAAATATATCTTAAAAACCAATAAAAAGGAAAAATAGAATAGAGAAAAGCCAACATTTGCTAAGCTTACCATGTGCTAAAAGGATCAAACATGATTTTCATATTAGCCTTATGTACTAACAATAGATTTAGATTTTTTCCTAAAAAAAGGAGATATGTTTTTCTCTTTCTGATCACTCATTGTCATTCTTTCACTGTATTATTTTATATATCATTGTGAGTAAGAGTAAACTATTTTAGTTTTTGGTGCCTTATTTATTATTCCATCTGAATTTATATAGCACACTTTTCATTCTGATCCGTCGGAAAAAAAATATATTCATAGTAATTTAACTTTAAAATATCACTTTATCTTTACTAAATGATTTATAATTACATAAACATACTTTTCTTTTTAGTCAGTCACAAAAAGAATGACATATTTGTAATAATTTAATTTTATAATATTCAGTTTATCTTTAATGAAATAATTTACAATCACAATAAATATTTTATATCATATCCACTTTATCTTAATGAAATAATTTATAACCACATCAAATATTTTAGATCACAGTTTTTAAAAATCTTCTTAAACTATGGTCAAATCAAAGTAATCACAAAAATTGAATTTTTTTTACACGGTCATATAAATTGGTAGAGAAGAAGAGGAAGGAAGAACTAAAAAGGCACATGGGAATATTCAAGTACCGAGGGGGTAGGTGGGCAATACGGGTCGGGTCAAGGCAATGTCTCTGACTGGCTTAACCACACGTGTCAAAGTACAATTGCACGTGTTACTAAAGTGAAAGCTCAAACCCCTTTTCTCCTCTCCACAAAACTCCCCTTCTATTTTCTGCTTTTCCCCCTTTTCTTTTTATTTAATTTTACTTGACCTCTTGTTAGAAGTAATTATTATTTTAATTTATTTGATTAATTTATTTACATTAAAATCAAGAGAATTGTATTTATCATCTATTCTTATCTCTAATAAACAGTTGCTTAAGAAAAGTGTTATATATATATATATATAGTATTTTTTAAGGATTTTTTTTATCAACAAAGATCCCTTCAAATGAAATGGAGTGAGTAAATATAAATATTTTCTTATTTTCCGTTTTTTATTTAATTTTTTTTCCGCCATCAGAAACTCCGAAAAATCAACATGTCCCATTGATTCGAAACCCTCCAAAAACCTCCAAAACCCTAATCAGTAACTCCCAAATTTCAATTTTTCCTCCTCACTTCAGTTCAAATCTCCTCCATTTTCCATTTTCACTTGCTCAATTTCACCAATTTCCATTTAACCTCCACTCACCATTCACAAATTGGTACCAAAATGTCAGGTTCTGGAAGCTTCGCAGTGTCGCGGAGCCACAGCGGTGACCGATTTTACAACCCTCCTGCTATGCGTCGGCAACAACAACAACAGTTACAAAAGCAGCAACAGCAACAGCAACAACAGCAACAGCAGCAGCAGAAGCAGAGAGGAGTAGTAGTTAAAGCTGAAGCGGCGGCGGTGGCGGCGGAAGTGGGGAATAGGACGGATTTAGATGATGTGACTAGTACATTGTCGAAAATGCCCTCAGTAAGCTCGGTGGCGGCTTCGGCGTCGGTGCCAAGGTCGCCTCCGCTAAATATTACCAATTTGGACCGGTTGATGGAATCTGTTACTCCCTTTGTGCCCGCCCAGCATTTTTCTGAGGTATAAGAGTTTTTTTTTTTTTTTGAGTTATTTCATAGATATATGTTGATTCTATGAGTTTTAAGCTTATAGAGCTATTGATTTTTCAAAAAAACACAATCTCTTAGTGCTGCATTTTCGTTACACTTTGTGTTGCGTATTGGAGCGGAGTGGATATTGAGGATTCATATCAATTGAACTAAAGTTCGGGATTGGAGGGTAGTAATTGTAGTTTCATAGTTTTCAGGAAGTATTTTTCTGAGGTATAAAAGGGGTTTATACATTCAATTTTCTAAGTTATAAGCTAATACTACTAGTGATTTTTCAAAAAAACACAATCTTTTAGTGCTGCATTTTTGTCACACTTTCTCTTGCATATTGGAGCGGAATGGATATTGAGGATTCATATCAGCCGAATTGAACTGGATGAGGATTAAGGGTAGTAATTGTACTTCATATTTAGGAAGCAAATGTTGTTTGCTTTCTTTCATGATGTTCAAATTTCTCATTTTGAGGTATTAAAGGGGTTTATATATTCATTCTCCGAGTTATAAGCTAATACAGCTATTAATTTTTCAAAAAAAATAAAAAAATCTATTATTGCTAAAACAATCATCAAATGAGGCGAGATCTGCTTATAGATTTCAAGTTCTTATATTTGATTGCACTTTCTCTTGCATTTTTGGAACGGAGTGGATATTGAGGATTCATATCAACCCAACTGAATTGAGGATTCATATCAACCCAACTGAATTACTTTGGGATGAAGAGTAGTAGTTGTAGTTTCATAGTTAAGAAGCAAATGCTGTTTGTTTTGCTTTCGAGATTTTGAAACTTTTTGTTTTGATTTCACGATTTTATTTTTGTGTCACATTTCTGACATTTAGTGGTCAACTGCAATTTGATTTTTGAGTGGTATTGTTGGTTGCGTGATTTATTTGTTGTACTAAGAATGGAATAACATCAAGGTAAAGTATTTTTTGTTGTTTAATCATGCTTTGGATGGATAGGTGAATGTAAGAGGCCGTAGAACAAGGGAAGCAGAGCCAACTGTATATTATTGCCTCGGGGATCTTTGGGAAGCTTTTAGCGAGTGGAGTGTATATGGTGTGGGCGTACCAATATTGTTGAATGGGAAAGATTCAATTGTACAATATTATGTACCTTTCTTATCTGGCATCCAGTTGTACGTAGATCCATCAAAGCCGTCTTCACGGGTTAGGTAAGCCAACTTTTGATGTTCTTTTTCTTTGTTTGTGCTAATTCGTCTTTCTATTTGGTCTATGCTTATTTGCCATTTCTATTAATGCTTATTCTGCCTGCCAAATGCCATCTAAATTGGCGTCCACTTCAGCTATCCTTTTTAATTTTTCAATTTCTTAGTTCAGTTTGAGTGGATTAAATAAAAGACGAAAAAGTAGTTATGTTTGAGTGGACTACAGCATAGGATCACAAGCTTTTAACATGGAATGGATTAAGTTAATTGTTTCAATTGGCTAATTCCTTGGGATGTAGATATTAATTTCTTCTTCTTCTATGTTTATGCCATAAGATCTAATTTTATAAGTAATGGGAAAGACTCGCAGCCAATCTTACATATAAACGGGAGCCTCATATGGTGTACCAAGGAGGACAATAAAAGTAGGGGACTACTCCTCGGATGTACAAAATCTAGCTTTCCCCTTCAAAAACTCTCTTGCTTTTTAATCCCTTCATACTGTCCAGAGAGTGCTAATGGAGCAACACCGAAAGCCCAATCTCTTTTCTTCCTTTTTCTAAAGCCTCAATAGTGCATTCTTCATAGTTACCGACATGCTCTCATTGTATCCTGAACCATCTTATGATATCCGTCCATAGAAATGCTTATAATTGACAATGTAGTAAGAAATGATCCACATCCTGTCTGAGTCTGGACACATGAAACACCAATTAATATCTGTAATTCTCATCTTCCTCAAGTTTTTTTCCAGCTGTTAGAATCACACCGTTAGCTACATGGTATGATTGTTTCATTGCTGCATAATGCTCATAGAAATGAATCATTGCAATGGAATTACTCCAAAAGTAAAGCAGGAACCTTTGTTTTTTTTTTATTTCTTGTAGAAGTCACCCCCTTACTATACAACAAAATGCCCAGTGTAATCCCACAAGTGAAACCTGGGAGTGTAGGACTACCTTTGTGGGATAGAGAGATGGTTTTTGATAGAACCTCAACTCAATAAAGTGCAAGCAAAGAAGGAAAGAGACTTCAATAACTATACATGCCAAAATTTGGGGGTTGAGATGATTAGGCCCAAAAAAAGCTTGAGAGGGAATTGGATTCAAATGGAATCATGGATCTTATGAACTTGAAGTTCTGTTTGAGGCAATAACTACCATTTGATAAGCGATGCCTTTAAATAGAAGGGACGGTAGTTATATCATAAATTTGTTTAGGATAATGACTTATTCTTTTTGATAACTTAAATAGTTTACTAAATAGCATGTGATGTTTGCTTTTTCAAGGGGTAGTTTGATGTTTTATATTGTAGTCCATTATCATATTATCCATCTATGGTCTCTTAACTCTCAGATGGATACTCTCATGCGAGTTGAGGAAGTGCGACGTGTTAGTAGAAAATTGTATGATGCCTATTAAAGAAAAAGTTCAAAGCACAGATTCTATATTTGGTTGCATTCAATGAAGATCGTTTCGTTAGTTTTTCATTTTCTAGAAGTTGTGGATGTACTTAACCTTTAACATAGTTAAACAAGTGATTGTAAATTAAGTAATTCTCCTTAGTTAACCACAAGCGTATAGATGCGGATGTTAAGATGGTATCACATTAGATGGAACTTGGAAGGCACAATAAACACATGTACAGTAAAAAAAGATAAAAGTCACTTCTGAAAGTTTAGTGAATTTAGCAACAACAACATATGCAGTGAAATTCCACAAGTTATGGGGAGGGTGGTATGCAAAGGAAACATGTAATAATAAAATTGAAGTATAAGAAAGTTGGAGAAAAATATACTAATACCACTGATAAGGGAAACTAGACAGTGCGGCTGCCTACTTACTTCCTACCCTATTCTCGACCTTCATATTCTCTTATCTGGGGTCATGTTCTTGATAAGCTGCATATGTTTGAAGTCCTGTCTAATGACCTCTCTCAGTACTGACTCCGACCTTCCGTTGTTTTAAGTCCTTTGGCCTGCCTCTACCACTCCTTAGTTTCCCCATAAGTCAACCTTTCGGATCTCCTTACTGGGCCATCTCTTTTTCACATGCCCGAATCATCGGAGTCTCACTTCCTTCATTTGTCCACAACGGAAGCCACTCCTACAAGTTCTTGAATGTCTTCATTCCCAATTTTATCTTGCCTAACATGCCCACACGTCAATCTCAACATCCTTATTTCTGCTATTTTTATATTCTGGATGAGCGAGTTCTTCACCAAACAACAATTGGCCCTGTACAACATAGCTGGTCTAACAACCACTTTATACAACTTACCTTCAAGACTTGGTGACACATTCTTATCACGCAAGATACCAAATTTGAACCTCCATTTCATCCATCATGCTCCAATATGATGTGTGACATCCGTGCTGATCTCACCATTCCTTGCGTTATAGCCCAAGATACTTGATACTCTCTCCTGGAAATGACCTGAGTATTAATCCTCACTTTCACATTTGCCTCATGGGTAACATCATTAAACTTGCACTCTTAGTACTCTATCTTAGTCCTGCTCAACCCGAACCCTTTAGACTAAAGGGTTGATCTCTAAACCTCTAGCTTATCGTCAACGTCGCTGTGTGTTTGGTAAATCAATACTATGTCATCTGGACACCTCCCCTTAGATATGTCGCATCAATGCATCCATCATCTAGGCAATTAAAGTGCAACCCCATCACGACTGAAAGTGCTTCGAGTCCCCTCCTTGTCCTCACTCGTGTCTTGGCTCCATTATTCATTTCCTTAATGACCCTGATTTAAGTTCTGTGTATCCCTTATTTCAATTTTTTCTCGTAGGTCAATGAACATATTTAAGTTCCTCTTTCTCTCACGAAATGAATGACTTCTATAGTTGAGCTCTCCGACATGAATCCAAATTGGTTTTCGTTAATAAACACACTTTTCCTTAACCCTCATCCCCACCACCCTCTCCTATACTTTCATATTGTGGCCTATCAACTTTTTCATACTATGTCTTATCAGCTTGATACCTCTTTAGTTGTTCTAATTCTTAATATCACCATTGTTTTTGTACAACAAGATCGTTGTTCTCCATTTCCATTCTTGGGCATCTTTGACATGACGTTTAACAACCAGTCAACCACTCCATTCCTACACCGTACGCCCTCTTTCAATACAACAGTGGTGTCAGATCAGCATGTGCGCAACTCGACTGTTCCTCTAGATGCTTGCTTATTGAGATGGTTAAGTCTTATCAGGTGTAGGCTTCTAGAGGCATTGGTCGATTGGCATACCATGTTATAATGTTATTCAGTAGAGTCGAATGAGAGAGGAACTTAAGTAAACCAACCTTTTTTTGCTTAAAAAAACTAGCATCGGGTAGCTGATTGTTTGACAAATACAGTAACAACAACATTACCACGTGTAATCGCATAAGTGGGGTTTGGGAAAGGTAGAGTGTATGCAGACCTTACCTCTACCTTGAGAGGTAGAGCGACTCTATCCTGTTGACCTTTAGCTCAAAGCATATTAAAACAAATAGAAAAAGAAATAATGGAAGTGAAAATCATGGCAACATACTATAGAAAACATGATAAGCATGATGGTGGAGTCCAATCACCCAGATTGTAGGGTGGATCTCGAAAAGATGTGAAAGATCCCCCTCCAAGTCTCCATTTTGCAAGTTGATATCATGCATTCATTCGTAGATCTATTTACTTGATCGCATTTCTGGGCCTACGACCTCTTGCCTTATCGCCCGCCTCATGCAACCTCTTGAGATTGGTTAATAAAATATCGGAGAAATATTACTATTACTAGTATGGAAGAATGAGCAAGACAACGTTGTACTACTTACTAACCTTTTATCCTGATCTATGTCCTCCACAACCTCTCATCTAAGGTCATATCCTCGGTATACTACAACTACGTCATGTCCCTGTCTAATCATATCTCCCCAACACTTCTTCGTCCTACCTCTCCTGCAACCATCAATAGCTAATCTCGTATGCCTCCGCATTGGGCATCCATGCATCTTCTCTTCACATGCTCGAACTGTCTCAGCCTCGTTTCCTGCATCTTGTTCTTCACCGAAGTCATTCCTACCTTGTCTCAGATATCTTCATTTCTAATCCTGTCTCTTCTAGTATGCTCACACATCCGTCGCAACAGCCTTATTTTCGTGGCTTTCATCTTTTGAATATAGGAGTTCTTGACTACAACATGGTTGGTCTAACCACCATTCTTGTAGAACTTGCTTTTAGGTTTTGGTGGCACCTTATGGAATCGCAAATACAAAAGTTTTTTTATGAAGAGCGGACTTATCACGCAATATTTCAGATGCGAACATCCATTTCATCCCCCTACACCAATATGATGTGTGACATCATCATCAATCTCCCCGTTTCCTTGGATAATCGACTCAAGATACTCGAAATTTTCTTTCATTTTTGATGGTATGTGCATCAAACCTCACTTTGACGCTAGCCTCAGGCTCACACCATTGAACTTACACTCCATGTATTCAGTCTTGGTCCTACTCAACATGAACCCCTTGGACTCCAGGGTATGTCTCCAAACCTCCAGCTTAGCTTTATGACAACATGAACTATGTCATCCGCAAATAACATACACCTTGACACCTCACCTTGAGTTCTCTGCGTCAATTAATCTATCACCTAAGATAATAAAAACGGGGTAAGAGTTGATCCTTGGTGTAGTCCCATCATAACTAGGAGTGTACCGTTTCTCCACCCACATGTCCTTGATCGCCCTAGTGTATGCCACAAGTAATCCTCTAGCCTTCAAACATCTCCATAGAACCTCCCTAATAAATAAATAATCTATTACTATTAAATTTACCACGTACTGATTGGTTATATATACTTGCTGGTATCATCTTTATGACCAGCAATAGATTTATATTGGATATAATAATGCATCTGTGATCGTCATATCTTGGGGCTGCCTCTAGTGGTAGTTGAATTGATTTGGTCTAAATATCCAGTACGGATAAGCTTTATAATTATTGTAAAAAAAATGTAGTTCTTATATGTAACTTTTAATAAATGTAGTCTATTGTTTCTTCATAAATAATTAAGTGAAGATCTACGTGCTTTGCACGTATATAGGAAACTAGTACTAATAAAAACAGCAAAATACTAGTTTATATACTCACATTCCATTGCAGACCTTCATGTTTAACTTGATGTGCTGTTGAGTACTTGCATTTGCCCGTCCTCATTATCCCAAAAAGGCAAAAACGAAACCTTGTCTGTGTGAAAAGTCTCTCAGAAGCGAAGCTAGCAAGTAGCGTTGTTTCAGTGTTTTGCTCTCTCTTTATCATATTCACCACAAACTCAAACTTGTGTTGTTAATGAAATTAATATAAAGTATTATGATTAAAAAAATAGATAGTAGGAAATATGATCATATTGCTCTAGTTGAGGCTGTTGTTCAGATTCAATGTGAACTTGATGATTAGAATCTGCTCATTACTTGCTTTGTGGAGGAAGTTCTTGCAGAGCTATAAGTAACCAAGCAGCAGTAATCTCTGTTTAGCTGGCTCACTCCATCAACAAATCAAAGTTCCATTTTACCTTTGAATTAATTCGTGGTCAGCTGTGTATGCTGCTAGTAATTGCTGTTTTTTCTGCTGATACTTGTTAACCTTTAAAAAGTTATAATGAAACGATAAACATATTTTTGTTGCAACCACAATTTTTTTTTTAATCACAGTTGTGATGACTCATCTTCCACGTCATCTCGCTACTCATTTAAAACATTTTTACTCAATTGGGTAAACACTTGTTTGCCAAAGTAAATGCATGGTTCTCTTCTCCTTATTTTACTATCAATATCTTTCTCTGTGAAGGGTGTGCTATAAGGTGTGTTGGTCTTCACTCCACAGGCTTACCTGGATAGTTTATTGGGCGATTCCCTTGCTTGGTAAATGGTGGATGTGCTTTTTAGGGCATCCATCAGTTTCACAAGTTTTTGAACTAACTTCTGCAACTCATGTTGGTTCTGCTAATCCTTGTTATGAAACTAAACTTTTTGGTTTCAAGGCAAAATTTCATAGCGATGACTTTGGACTTCTTATCTGTTTGGCAATTCCATAGGCTAGTGAAATGGTTGATGTTAGAAATTTATGATCTATTTCATGATATTACCTTTTCATGGTAATGAAACACACATGCCAAATTAGTGCAGGATCCAATGTTCTGGGGTTTATTTTATTGTGATACCTGTGAGATGGGAACCTGAAGGAGCATCTGAAAATGGTTCAGCGAGAAACAGGGTTAGCTTCAGAAATTTAGAAATCCACTTTAGCTACTGAAGTGGCTAAAGTAAACACATTTGGTACATCTGCCATGTGTGACGGTGAGACTTGTTCTTTTAGTACTTCTCTGGACATGTTCTCCAGGAATAAGCTGTAAGTTGAGGAAGGAGCTTGTTAAAATATTATGTATTTTACTCATCTCATAAAAAATATTACTAATGTGTTTGGTTCAAGCAGAGTAACTGATTGCTACATGTTAACAGTCTGTTTTAGTTGTATGATTGTCTGGTTATTGTGAAAATTTCATTGGATATTTTAGGTAATGTTTCATTGTTTCACCTAAAGATAACTTGAATGTGGTGCGGCTTGATATTTAACATCTGTCCTACCTTGTATCTTGTGCTTGTTTTGTTTTTTCCAGGAGGCCTGGTGAAGAGGGTGATGCTGACTCATCAAGGGAAACCAGCAGTGGTGGAAGCAGTGACTGTGAAGTGGAGCGGCGATCAATATCCTCTTCTGATGGGTTGTGGAACCAGCATAGTCTTGTAAATCTAAATGTCCAGCGACTAGATAGACTATCATTGAGCGATAAGGCTGTCACGGGTCCATCGAGCGATGAAGCTGAAATTTCTAAGTCTCTTGGGCAACTCATGTTTGAGTATTTGGAGCATGAGCAACCACATAATCGAAGACCATTGGCGGACAAGGTACATCACTTGTTAGTGTTTGAAAGAAAAACACATCTTTATCCTAAATGAGTAATTTTGTTTTGCAATCTTCTCTTCTTTATCAGATAGCAGTTTTGGCATCTCAATTTCCAGAGCTGAAGAAGTGCAGGAGCTCTGATTTACTGCCTTCTAGTTGGATTTCTGTAGCTTGGTATGTTTACAATTCTACAGGAGTTAAAGTATTCTGCAGCATGATGAGGATATTTGAAGCTCTTACTTTGCATTTTAGTTTGCGACTGACACAGTCTATTATAGGTATCCGATATACAGAATACCCATGGGTCCTACATTGCGGGATCTGGATGCTTCTTTTCTAACCTTTCATTCTTTGTCCACACAATCAAGAGGTACTGTGTGCACAACAGACTTATGTATTTGTTTTATGCATGTGTAATTCTACTTCCCGGTGCTTATTCTGAAGTAATCTTTCTGTCATTTTCCCAGCTTTGAGCGCAGTCCAACCACGCTATCATGGTGCAACTGGTAGAAAAGTTCTCGGAAATGTAAACGCATGCTCAAGAATTTCTTTGCCAGTCTTTGGCCTTGCTGCATACAAACTGAAAAGCTCTATCTTGAGTCCATGTGGACCTCATGAATCCGAGCAAGAAAATTCTCTGTTGCAAGCTGCAGATAGTTGGCTTCGGCGCTTGCATGTTATCCTTCCTGATTACCAGTTTTTCCGTCTGCACTATTCTCCATGGAAATGACACAGCCGTTGGTGCTCCTAAGTTTTCTGCTGATCAGTGGGGAGAAGTTTAGATTGTCAGTTCGGTTGAACAGTTTTGAGATCTAATACCCCATACTCTGACACCACTTAAAGCTTGGTCAGGGATCCATATCTACATTAAACCTTCCATGTAAGGTTTTTGTTTCGAATTGAAGGAGCAAAAGTTCGGATAGGCCTGAGAACTCTCCAGGAGTGAGTCTATTATGTGACTCACAGCGGAAAAGTTGCTTCGTTGTACTTTATGATTGTTTCCTGAAATGTGGCAGGAATCCTCATCCCTTGTTACCCTGCCTGTTTTGCTTTGCTAGGGTGGCTAGAATGTTATAATATTCTGGTATGGCTAGGGATGTTGTCTTTGTTCAGTCAGGAGCAGAAGTTCTTGACAAGCGATATTGACGAAAAATTTGGAACCTGTATTTTGGTTTGCACATACAAATTGATAGAAATACTGCTTATAGTTTGTCAAGTTCATACAACCAATATGCTGCATTCTTGCAATCTCTTGATTTCTTTCCTTATAATAGCATCTTTAGATTCCACAGGCCTTGAGGATCCTCGGAATGTTGTGCAGTAACTCCATTTCGGAAGTGCTTGAATTTGGTCAATGATACCGAGTATTACTGAACTTCTATCGACGTTCATGCCAAGGGCTGCATATACAGCTGAATGATTTTCTGAGTATGTGTTCAAGGCAAATGAGCTGCTATTTAATAGTCTCGACTGAATTGATCTATGTACCCTGTGAATAGAAGCTAGAGAACCTTACTTTGAAGAAGAGTCTTGGTTCGAAGTGTATCCTTTGAATAGAAGCTAGAGAACCTTACTTTGAAGAAGAGTCTTGGTTCGAAGTATAGGGAGAGAAGGAGACCACTGAATCAGTTGGCTCAGCTCTGAACATTGAATGGTGGGAATTCATCTTCACAAGCGTAGTGCATGAGTGGTGCTTTTTCTTCGTAGCAGGAGAATCTAGTTCAATGACTATAATAGTAGGGAAGTAGGAACTGTAACAATGGTGAAGCTTTTGTTTCCTTTTTCTTTCAGGTGTGTGTGTGTGCATAAATCGTGTTCAACTTATAACTTTTTTCAAATAAATTCTGCTCGTCTCTCTGGGATAACCACAGTTGGAAGGAGTAGAACGAACAAACTTTTTACAGCGCAAAAAATAATATCAGGCATAGAAAACCTGGTGCCAATATGTTGTGTACTCCCTCTCCCAGTTACATAGAGCTATATTGCATGAACTTGACCAATATATTTTAAGATGTATTTTTTAATCATTAACTAGACAAATGTAACTTGTAATATTTTTCATATTATTTTCGAATAGCTAAATTAAAATTTAACATATTGAATTAATTTAATTCAATTTAACTTCAAAAATTAGTTAAATTTATGCTCGTGAAGTGAAACGAGCCCAGTGAAACAGAACGAAGTAGTATTAGAATAGATGCAAGACACTAATCCCAATATTATTAACTAGCAACATTGACTTATTTTTGGTTAAAATGTTGCTCTACAATATGATTTTTAGTTCTTTTACAAACTTATTTTATTTTAGATTTTTTTTTAATCAGAGATCTTTATTTTTAATAGCCCATAAGAGATTGTTCCCACTCAATAGGTGAGGTGCGGGTGCAGGTGCGGTGGGGATTTTTTCTAAATTCGTAAATTTTAAAACAGTATCGCACCGTGCCGCATCACTTTTAAATCTACATAAATTCGCTTCACACTCATACCCTTGCATATTCGCACCGCACTGCGTCGCACCGTTCCATATTTCTAAATCTACTACTAGAAAATAATAACAACTAATTTTTATTATATCACTTTTCACTAAGAAATTGTAAAAAGTATCACGTGTACAAGTAATAATCAAATATCATATTTTTTTTAAAAATGAATAGAGATATTAAAAAAGCTATAAAATTATTTATTTGTAGTGTTATACATGTCATTTTAAGTATCATAAAATTTTAAGTAAAGAATACATATAATTTAAGGTATATTCACGAATATAATATTATTTTTTAGCTTTTTTTAATTTAAACCCGCATATACCCGCAACCTGCACCGCACCGCACCGTTTTAAAAAAAACTTACTTTAACCCGCACCGCACTCTCACCGCCCCGCCCCACATAGCTTAAAACCCGTACCACCCTGCACCTGCACCGCCCCATTGTCATCCCTACGTAAACACCTTACACTTTGTTTGGATGGTGGTTTGTCATGGTTTCATAATGTACGGTACAATATGATGTGGTATGGTATTGTACAGTACAATGTTTGGATAGACTGTATTGTTCATGGCGGTTTAATAACAGTTTTATTGTTTGGTTTGATGGTATGGTAGTGTATCGTAATGAGTAAATTTACTAAAATGTCCGTAATTATTATAAATTTTAAATTTATCAATAACTATTAATAAAATAATTTTCTTTCTACAAATTTATTACAAATCATGCCTAAATATTTGCAAACTAGTGATACAAAATCATATTTGTGAAAGGTTAAATAACTTTTTTACAAGTTGCTTGTCCTTCTCGTTTTCCCTTTTCCTATCTCTCAGCTCTGTCATGTATTGTTTATATGCATACATACAACTAGTTTCCTTTTTCGAGTGAATAAATGAAAGAAAATAGATTCTATTGACAATTAAAAAAAACACAAATTGAAATTAAGTAAACCTAGAAATAAATTTTCTGGGCGATTTTATTTCATTTTTTATTTAATGCTATATGCAGAGGTTTAATTTTAAAAAATTAATTTATTTTTTAAAAAGGGATTGAAAGAATAATTAGAAAAAAAATAAAGATGAATTAAATTGAAATGAGTTTTGTGCTTAACTTTTGAAATAGAGAGAAATTGATTTTGTAATTACAAGTTTTAAGAATGGTAGAACAATGCAGAGGAGGGATTGAGCAGAAAAACATAATGGTTGGAATTGAGCAGAAAAGCATAAGGGTTGAAAGTAATATAGGGTAAATGATAAAATAGAACTAAACAATACTTATATAAGGACATAATTAAAAAAAGAAATAAGAAAATCATGAGATGCCATCAAATTAATGATTCTAAAAGTTGAGGTAGTCTATGATTACCAAATCATGAAAAGATGTCATATCATACCATATGAAATCTTTTAAAAAAATTCAAAATAAAATAATTCCCTTAATAACCATATCATATCATATCACATCACGAGAAACCACCAACAGGCACTTACAAGGTACCCTTCCACAATTTATATGCATGCTTTGCCTTTAGAGACAAACTTTTCAACACCGTTTTGTCCAACAGTGTTTCGTTGCAACTTAAACAAACCTAAGGTCTTCATGAACTATTCAAATTAAAATTGAAGTGATTTATCCCCAAGTGACTTTTCAATAACTAATTTAATATCCTTTTATTTCCCATTATTTATATTTTTCAAAAAAGTCATAATCTTGATATGAAACAGTAGATGTTCATGTATCCAAAGTAGGTGCCATGTGTCTCACTTTTAGATAGGTTCAAAGCCAAATCATCCTCCATCTCTATTTGTATTGTTGTCATTTTGGGCTATAAATAGTCATATTCATGTGAATATAAATCGACTCTCCATTATATTTCTTTATTGTTACTTTGCACTTTTTTACTCTTTATTACTTTTTTAGGTAATTTTATAACGCATTATCAGAACGAGTTTCTGTCATTTTAAGTAAAAAAAATTCAATGATAGTAAAAGTAAGAATTTACTTTTTTTTTTTTAACTAATATCAAATATATCTAAATGTAAATTTGTTGCTCTAGATATATGAGGCAAAATCTACATATCTTGGACACTTGATGTCGAAATTCATTTAGATGTGATGGGTCTGACAGACACCATCAAAAATGAAAATCAGGCATTGAATCAAGACCGTGCTAAGGTTATGATATTTCTCCATCATCATCTTGACGAGGGCTTAAAAATGAAATATCTCACCATTAAAAGTTTTCTTATATTATGGAATAACCTAAAAGAGAGAAATAACCACCTGAAGATGATTGTCCTTTCATAGACACATTATGAATGAACCTATTTGAGATTATAAAATTTTAAAAATATAACTCCCTATAATTCTACCATGTTTAGAATTAAATCACAGTTAAATTTATGCGGAGAAAACATCACTGATCATGACATGCTAGAGAAAACATTCTCTATCTTTCCTACTTCAAGTATGCTCCTGCAGCAGCAATATCAAGAAATGAAATTCAAAAAGAATTCTAAACTGATTTCACATTTTCTTGTTGTTGAACAACACAATGATCTTTTGATGAATAATCATAAAAGGTGACCTACTGATAGTGCTCCATTTTCTGAAGTAGCTACTGCAAATTTTCACCAAATTAGACGTGAAAGAAGTCCTGGCTACAGTCGTGGTTGTGGTTGTGGCCGTGGTCAAGGAACAAATTTTAATCAGGGTGATCGTCTTGTACTAAATAATGACCCTCAGCACCAGCAATGTAAAAATAAGGGGGAAAATACTGCAACAGTGCAAAGGAAAAATTCAAAAAATAAATGCTATCGATATGGAGGAAAGGGGCACTGATCAGTGATTACGTACCTGCCATATGCCAAAACATCTAGCCAATCTCTATCAGGCATCCCCAAGAAAATGGATAACAATGTAAAATCAAACTTTATCTCCGAAGATAATATTGAGCCTATGGATTTAGATGCTCCAAATTTCTTTGCAATCTATGAAGGAAATGTTAGTCATCTTGTTGGTGATGAATCTGCAATAGTCTGAGTATTTTACTTTTCTGTTGGTTGTACTAGTTTATATTTTTTTTAGTAGTGTTTCACTACTCTTGTAAATAAATAAAATTTGTATAATATGTTGTGAGTTGATAATACTATAATATTTATTTTGTTTATATTTTCATCTTGAAGAATATATGGATACTCCTCAAATTTTATTTGGATCAATAATCGACGCATCTTCAAGATGGTCTCATGTATCATCTCGCAATCTAGCGTTAGCGAAATTACAGATAAAAATAATACGATTAAGGACACAATTTTCAGATTATCCCATTAAAGCTATTTGCCTCGATAAGGTTAGAGAATTTATATCCCAAGCTTTTTTGATGGTAGATGTCCTGCCATGTGTCTCACTTCCAGATAGGCTCAAAGCCAAATCAGCCTCCACCCTTTGAAATGGATTTGTTCTCGTAATGTTTTCATTTTGAGCTATAAATAGCCATGTTCATGTGAATATAAATAGCCTCTCCATCATTTTTCTCCATTATTGCTTTGCACCTTTTTACTCTGTGTTACTTTCTTAGGTGATTTTATAACAAATCTAACATTTTAAACTCCACGCTCAACAAAAGGGGAGTAAAAAGTACCAAAGCTTCCACTTAAAAAATAGTAAATTTTGATCAACGTAGAGAGCGAGTACTTTTGATGACCGGAGAAAGGTAAACATTCGTTAGGCAACACTTTCAAGTGCGCACAAGATAAGCTTCCACTTAAAAAATAGTAAATTTTGATCAACGTAGAGAGCGAGTACTTTTGATGACCGGAGAAAGGTAAACATTCGTTAGGCAACACTTTCAAGTGCGCACAAGATAAACCCTGTTTCAATGTAATAGCCAACAAACCATACAAGAGAGGCAAGCCATGAGTCCTGTGCGACGAGCATAACAGAAAAAGCAAGCAGGGGGTTTCGAACTTGAGACCCCCTATTTATTTGGGGCTAACCAACTCGGACACTTCTCCGGATATATCACCTGTAAGTCTTTCCTCTCCCAACTGATAGAATTCACCTTAGATAATTCTCAAACAACAATAAAGTTATTGAACCTTTTAATCACTCTGCTTTGAGACTTATGAGGTAAATTAGCATGAAGCAAGGGACTACACTAATAAAACTGAAGAAACTTGCACCTGATAGTCATCACAATGAATCGAAAGAATAACATCTATTTTCTTTTTGCAGAATGTGACAATGACAGTAAACATGCTGCTTCATAATCAAATCATTTTGGATCTAACTACAAGAATGAAGAACCTTTTTTCAGTCGGGGACAGTCAAGAAACCGTAGTATAAGCTACATCAGTTAGCAGGAAAAAAGGGAAAAAGAAATAGCATGCCAAAGTCGCGTCAATTGAAACAAGTTCTTGTGTTAAAGCATATCAACTGGACATATCTTCACATAAGCAACCACGCCATCCAAATGGGAGCATGTCAATAGGAGGTGAGGTGAGGAGAGCTTTAACTCCTTATAACAGCCTCTGGCTGCCAGTAACTTTATCAGCATATATCGAGGAACATCTTCAGCGAGCTTCTGTGCCAGTTAGCCATAGAAAGGAAAAGCAGTGTGGTTCAGTCTCATAAGCAGTCTTCAAGTATGGTGGAGAATAATAGTCCTTTCACAAATTCAGACCTCTGGACCTTCTCTTCCTGATCCTTGTCCATTAAAGGAAATACTTGGGAGCTTCTTCGGCAAGGATTTGAATGAAATAAAAAGAGTTAAAACTTTTTTCCATCCAGGCACATTAGGAGATAGCAGGAAATAAAAAAAATAATACGTGCTTCATAGAATAACATGTAGAAATCATCCACTGAGGAAAAGATACAGCTAATAATCACAAAACAACTCAAGTTCCAAATTCAGCTCCACGGACAATTGAACCAAAACTTTTTCTAGCTTTCCCAGCTAAAATATTTTGGAGAAAGACCAATTATCTGTTATGTGGTGCATTATCATCACAAGATTTGTTTCCTGCTATGTTCATTTCAAATTATTTCTATCTATACTTCCGTTACTCATGAAACGAAAATAATGATCTTGCTAATTGAAGGAAAAGAGTATCAAAATAAAAATAAACCAGCTTCTTCGTAGGTTAAGGTTTAGTTCGGACGATGTCTGCCATAGCAAATAAATTACCGTGCAAATGACTAGACAAATTAGAAAAGGGAAGGTGTAAACCGAAGGAGGAGGATGAAGGTCAACAAGAAATCAAGAACAAATAAGGAAAGGAAGAAAGAAGGAGTGAACTGTCAGGATGAAAGCATCAGGTATCAGATTCAACCTTGGCATGCTACTGGTGCTGAACGGATCGAGGAGGATAAACTTAGATGGAAATACAGTGTTTATTTGACAAATTTAAAGAAAAGAATGCATTAATCAACTTTTTCATTGCCCTACTGTTCATCTGTGATAAGAAAAGTTATAAATTTGGGAGAAATAACAATAAAAGTGGTTCCATTAGTTCTCAAAGTTGACTCTGTGTTTAAAAACCTTCCGACTGACGCATTTTTTATCAGAAAATTGTTAACTGCTAACTTCTTCCGACTGAAGCAAATGAATCTAGAGTTTTTTCCATTGAAAAGAAAAAACAAAATCCAAAAACCTAGGCGATCAAGCACTGGTATTCCTACCCTACTCCCTGCAAATGGTGGATTTGATTTTCTCTCACAATTTGAAATATATAAGTAAAAGCGTTCCTACAAACCCAGCATAGACAAAATTTCTAAGGACACTTCCTTATCGAATTCATCTAACTTACAGCTAAGTTCACTTCTGGCATAATTCAAAAATGCAATACACTCAACTACAATAAGGCAGCAATCCAAAGAAAATTCAAGTAACGATGCCCAGCATAGATAATCATCCATTTCCATGAACTCCACTTAACGAAATTCAACCAAGCAAAAATTGAGGCACTTGTTGCTGAATGAGCGCAATGAATTTAACACAACCTGTTGTTTTTCTATTAGTTTGCAATGAAAATAATTGACGAAAAAACACAAGTGATGGAATATTAGGCGCTTAATCCTATAGATTCAGCTTTCTTTTGTCCATTAATTTGTCCTTTTTCATCATAATAAAAGTTAGGGTCATTTGATGCCAGCACATGATGACAGAGAACACAGAGAAACAAGCCATGAAGAAACTGTTGAATTAAAACATAATAATTTTCTTACCTCTCACTGGTATGGTCATCGAGGCTGTTCCTGGATAAACTTTCTTCGGCTGAAGTGCAGGGCTGTCTTGTATGAGATCGTTTGGTAGGATGCTGATTGCCAACAAATGATAACAGTAACTGGTTGTTTTCCGTATTTGAAGAAGAACTAACTTGGCTGGACTTCTTTTCCAAATAAAGATTCAGCAACTCTTTCCTCAGTAAGGATAAGGCTGAGAGAGATCTACCATTTTGAAGTTTCTTTTTGGTAAGAGCTTAAGCTAGTGTTAAGGCGAATCAACATAAAGTCCAGATGCTCTATGATATACAAAATATAACATATTTCCTAAAGAAAGATGCAAATTCATGCTCAAGGAAAGAACTCCAATAAACCAATAAACCAATAAACATGAAAGAGGTCAAAGGTTCAGTTTTTTTCATCGAAAAGGAGTTAGTAACCTTTGGAAGCAGAAAGTTATTTTAGTACTGCTTTATCAAAAAAACTTAATTCTATTGAGATAAAAAGAAAAGAATCTGCCACTACCTTTGCTAAACATAATTACTGAGGAAGATGTTAGGAGTTATGAATTATGCAGACAGTGCACAGGGCAAAATTAAGTAGCAACTTGACTACTTCATGTCAGTTAATCATATGAGCAAATATCAAGGTCATTATCCAGATATCAACATGGGAAATTCGATATTCTCTTTTTACAAAAATGTACATCAGGAGTGGGGGGAAGGGAAAAGATGAAATGCATCTACGCTAATAAGGGGGTTTGAACCCTCCACCTCAATTGTTGAAGGTAGGGAGCTCAGCAAGTGATCTGACACTCAACACCAAGAAATTCGATATTACCTTCCCAATTAATTATAAAGAACAAGTGCAAGTTCAAGGTACACTGCAACCAAGAGAATATGCAAGTGGTTAGAAATTGCAGTAGCTAGATTTGCTTTTCTCTTACAATCAGCTATGAAAAAGTAATAACTCCTTAAGCTATCTGTGACCATGTGAAACTGATAAATTGGAATATAGGAAGTGAAGGATATTTTTAATACACTTTCATGTTGCACGATGACGTGTGTAGCCATATTCGTTCGCACCTTGGTAGAACATAGAGGACATATCTGAAGACAAAGAAACATCATCATCATCATCAACAACACATACCCAGTGTATTACCATCAAGTGGGGTCTGGGGAGGATAAAGTGTACGCAGTCTATAGTACCACTACCTAAGATGAATTAGGCAGGTTGCTTCCGATAGACCCCCGGCTCAGGACAGATAACAATATAACAAACAAAACACATAAAAGCAAGCAACAGCAAGGGAAGACAAAGAAACATCGATTATAAAAACATTCAAACTAAATCTGAAAATACAATGGCCAACAGATAATTTCACGCAACACTGAAGTATTACCTTTTGCCCATTAGCAAACTGATCTCAGATTAAGATAAGAGTGCAAATATGTTAAACTGTTGAAGGTTTTCGTATCTAATTCATATGATTACAAACATTGAAGCATGAACTCCGATAATAGGCATGTAGTTAGCTTTGCCCTGATTAGGCATTTGTTTTGCCACGTATCATCATATAGAGAAAGAAGTACTCTATTTTGGGGATTTCAGCCCAGTGTATATTAAATAAAAGCACATTTCTCCCAAAGTCCTCTCTTTTGCTAGCCAAGTGCATAGAGTTCCATTCTAGTTGATCATATTTTATCGTGTACTGTCTAATTTAAAATCTTACAAATCTTACAGGGAACATTTTTATTATTTCTTTAGTTCTGCACTACACTGTCTTGCTTGCAACTGATTTCTTTTTCATGGAACCTGGAAATATCTATTTTATGATTGGTAGGTGAGACTCAAACTCAAGACATGTATCTGATTCAACTGGTTAATCTAAAAGTTTGAGGGTTAGTCTGGTTAATCACACAATCAACAACTAATGATCTTTAGGATCTCCACCAACAGCACATGTGAACAACAGGCTCTGAGGGTTGGCCTCCCTATCCTGTTTCAAACCTTTCAAGAGCAATATCTTCTGAAAATTATCAAAGAGAAAGACAAAGCCAAGAATACTACCAAGCATGAACATGAAAGAGAATATAGGTTATGGTTTTACCCCGGTCTTGGCCTCTATACGATGCTCACTATCAATGTGACAGCACAAGCCAAGCATATCGAAGTCTTCTGAACAAAATGGGCATGCCAAATCCGTCTTTACATTATCGTCTTTAATATCTTCATCCTCAAACTCCTCCTCTTCCTCTTCTTCTTCATCCTCCTCCTCCTCCTCTCCAACATACATGCCACCATCTATTTCAAGATTCAACATAATTATGCCAATACATGTAGTGTGCATACAAGTAAAAATATACAGAAAAGCAAGAATAACAATAAAGAAAGAACAACAATAAATACTACTACCACAACCTAAACTATTTCGCGCTTTTTATTCAAGATTCAACATGATTATGCCAATTCATACTAGGGGTCCTTTGGTAGCTAGTTAGAATTATGCAAGTATTAGCATGCAGGTATTAGTTATGCAGATATTAGCTATTCCACCTTCTACTCCGCATAAGATAATACATCAATTCCCTCATAACTTATACATGTTTTGGTTATGCGGCTTTCTAAATTACAAAACAAACACCATAGTGATTTATACATGAATAACTTACTTTCTAACTAGCTGACAAACGTTGTATAACTTATAGAGAAATTAATACATGGATAAGCTACCTCTTTGAACAATAAATACTACTACAAACCCGACCCATAATGTTTGCTACTTTTTATTTCCAAAATTCGTCAACAACAACATGCCCAGTGTAATCCACAAGTGGAGTCTAGGGAGGATAGTGCGTACGCAGACCTTACCCCTTCCAAAGACTATTTCCAATAGACTCTCAACTCAAAACAAATGAAGGAACTTTCTAAGATTCAATAAGTGAAATTGACCCACATTCAAAAATGCAACTTTTCACATATTAAAAAGAACTAGAACAACTAAAACTATTCTTAAAACCCCATCCCCCCCACCCCTTAAAGCCCCATCCCAGTTTCCATATATATCTATTTAAACAACAACAGCAGCAGCAGCCCAGTGTAATTCCCTCAGTGTTGTCCGGAGAGGATAGAGTGTACACAGACCTTACCCCTTCCTTAAAACAAAGAAAGACTATTTCCAATAGACCCTCAACTCAAAACAGATAGAAAAAGACTTTCCAAGATTCAAAAATGTAATTTTTAACATATTTCAAGAACTAGACCAACTAAAACTATCTCCCAACCCCACTCCCCAGTTTCCACATACATCAAAGAAAAAAATAGTCTTGCTCGATTCAATTCCAAAAAAAATTACCCTTTAAAGCAGAGAGCAGAATTTTCAAATCGTTGTCACGATCATCCATTGAGAATTTTTCCCTATGCAAGAATATTGAAATTGTATAACTGGAAAATACCCACAAAAAATAAATAGGTATAGACTTTGTATACGTAAATAAACAAAGGGGGTTTTAGGGCACTTTGGAGGAAGAAATTTTTGGTCTATCGTTGAGACCAAAGAAGAAGAAGTAGTAGTGGTATAAACTGAACCGAGAGAAGAAAATGGGTATTCGGGTCGGGTATGGAAATACACGTGGACTCCCGCGGTTTTTGGTCAACTCTCTCAGCAGCCAAATTATACAACCAAACCTAACCATTTGCTTATTTATTAAGTCTCACTCAAAATAGTTAGCCTCGTTAAATTGGTATTTTTTTTTAAAAATATTTATTAGAAATATATTTTATTAGATTGTTTTTATTAATTATATTTAAAATATATATATGTATATATATATATACATATTATAGTTAGCTAATGATAAGGGTAGTATTGAAAGAAGAGAAGAATATAAAAAATTATCTTGATTCCATAAATAAAACAACTAAACAACGACATACTTAGTGTATTATCACAAAATGGGGTCTGGAGAGAGTAAAGTGCACACCGTCCAAATCACTACCTCAAATAAAGTAGAAAGGTTGTTTTCGATAGATCCCGACTTATGACAGATAACAGTATAACAAACCAAAATAATATAAAATCACACAGCAAAACTATAACACACTGCTAGATAATAAATAAAACAAGACACCCACGAGGTACTACTATAAATTATTTATTCAAAATCATATACATTATTGAAACACCACAAACAAGAAAATTCTAAGCGCAGATACAAATCAAACACTCATTGAAACAACTAAATTGCAATAAATAGGACAACTAAATTGAAATAAATATTTTTTAAAAAGAGGTCTAGTTAAAAAGGAACGGAAGGAGTAATAACCCTTTTATATATTAGATGCCTTTACTAAAAAATAGTTGTCTCAAATTAATACTTGGCTCACTAAATTTTCAAAGAATTTTAAATTTGATATTATTATTTTTTTATTATCTTGAATTGAGAATCTATCAGAAACAACTTATCTAACTCACCTCTGAGGTAGTGGTATGGATTGTGTTCACTTGCCTTCTACAATATATTGGGTATATTTTTGTTATATTATACCACTTTCGTATCATTTTATGTGACAAATATTTTTTTTAGTTTGTCTCCAAAAAAAAAATTATATTTCCTTATTTGACAACTATTTTGTTGGCACAATTTTCATTTTATCTTCATTGAGTCTTATTTAACAGGAAAGTCAACCTAAAAGTAGCACTAACGTGACTTGAAAAATTTTCTTTTATTTCTTAAATTTCGTATTCAGTCAAATTATACCACATAAACTGAAATGAAGAAAATAATTCTTCGATTAATTTACCTCATACAGATAAATTTATATCAAAATCAAGTGGAGTGCAAATTTTTTTTCATATTTAATCCTAAAATATTCAATCTTATCTCTCTACCAAACTACCCCGATATTTAGTAGGTATTTAACTATTTTATTAGTGACTTGATTGATCATATATTTTTCCTTAAAATACTATTCTTTTTAATATATAGAAGAGCCTTGGAAGCAGGTGAAGGTCGTCATACATGCTTTCAAGGACAAATAAATCTTTTCATGGATTTTTCTGTCGATTTTACACAACTACTTTTATTCTTTTGCCCATTGTTTACACCACCTCTTCTCACAAGCTTCACCGCCTCTTCTTAGTGAAATTATTGTGTCATTCTGTACTAGTGCAACGTATTGTTGGTTGAGAATTAAGATGAAAACACAAAAAAGGACATAGTTTTTGTCGATCCTCTGCTTCTACCTCTCTCTTTGGCAGTGTAAATCTAAGAAACGTAAATTAATTTAGATAACAACATCCTTAATCTTTGATTTTGTTTAAACAAAGTTTTTACTTTCATGTTTAAAAAGTGATTAAAACTACTGGAAGTAGAACAATCTTCATTTCTTTCTTCAGTTGATTTGACTTCCATAAAACTAATAGAGGTATAATTTTTTCTTTAGCATGATGTTTTGATCGTCGTTTTTCACGTGTTGATTTTTATAATTATTGAGTAGTTTTCTGATTCAATTTTATTAGCAATATAGTTCGAGAGTTGGATTGTATTTACTGTTTGTATTTTGGAGATAAACTAAGAGAAAATGTGTCACTTCTAATAAAATCAATACTTAATGTAGACTTTGAAAGTTATCAATATTTAATGTTTGAAAGTAACCAGAGCATTAGGAACAAACTGGATTTTGGGTTCGCGAGATAGAACCTTAATTCAAAAAGAGCTACACAAAGCTTTCTTTCCAACTGTTGATGGATTTAACTTCTTTTGTATTGGGGCACAATTTAGCTACAATGTTATCGTAATATTCTAAAACGAACTTTTAGCTACACCTATTTTTGAAGAAGCTTAAATTTATTTTTGTATTAGGAATTTTTGTAAATGGATAAAGAGTAAAGGAAAATGAAAAAGAATAAAAATTTGAAATGGAAATGGAAAAAGAATTTGTTGGTTAGGTGGCATCTCACGTTGCTTTCAACTTACCCAAATGTCAGGGCGCATGAGCTCTCACCTTGTTATGGTGAAAAAGTGTCACAAAAAGGGATCAGGTATATTTGGCCCTATAGTAAATAATAGATAAAAATATGGGGGTATTTTGACCCTTTTCCCTTCTTTAATATTTACCTAGATTGGTGGAGTATTTTGCTTATCTAGAAGCTCCTGAAAGTTGGGTAGTGAGCTATCTAACGATTTTCTGATTGTTAAGAAGTGACTATTTGTTCATTACTTCTTGAAATTATTAATTTCATTCCATAATACCCTTTTTAGATCCCCACTTTGTGGGAATACACTGGGTATGTTGTTGTTGTAGTGTCATTTTCTTGAGAATCTCTTCTGCCTTTTATTTTTCCTGTATGGGATAAGGTTTTTTTGACCTCTGTGACATACTATAACCATAATTTCCTTGTGAACTAACTCAACCACTGTGTTAAAGAAGAAAGAAGAAAAGTTTGATAACTTTGATCAAATCCCCAAAAAAGGTATTCATTGGTAGGTCAGCTACTACAGTCAATTCAAGTTCAGTTTAAATGCAGAAAACATATGATGTTGAAAAAATGGTAACAAATATTCGAGTTAGTAATGGTTTTACGCTTGGCAATGATACTAATGAAGGATGGACTGAAATAAGTTGGCAAAACAGAAAAGTCTAGAATAGGCAAATTCCTCATACTTTAGAAAGATCAAGAGAGTAGAGAAAAAGTAGAACATAGAAAATCTCTTTTCATCTTAAAGGAAGAAAATTGACAAACTGTAAGAATCTGATGAGATGTTCTTTTGCTCTATATTGCTCGAATTTTCTAAAAGTATTGCTGAGCCCAAGCTCTATATTGTTAACTTTTGTTTAGTGGTTGTCCTCTGTTCTTAGTTTATTTTATGGCTTCTTGTTTTCTTCATTTTCCGTCACTTTGATATTTTACTTTATGAGGTTGTAATTTTTCACACAGGTCCAAGGTTTTTGGAAGGTTAAAAATTAAAATATTGTCGGAGTGTTTGACCCATCAAAACAAATGAAGGAACGGTTTCTTTCTTTCCTCATCATTCATGTCCTTCGGATAATTCTTTCACATCATTTCTCTTCTTTCATTTGCACAACTTAACTTATCAAGTCATGGTCTCACTTTATGTCACAAGCCTGTTCAATAATCATTGCATAAAAGCTACATATGTGAGGCCCGGTAGTTTTTTTTTTAAATAATTACTACCTATTATCTTCTCCTTGATTGGACGATTTTACTTAAGTCGATAGTCTAGCAGAAACAACCTCTCTACCTTTGAGGTAGGGATAAGCTCTATGTACACTATCCTCCCCAAATCCGACTTTGTGGGACTACGTTGATGACCCGACCTAACTGGAGGCCTTGTCGTAATGGGTATCCTAAGTCCAACTAGGACTAGGGATCACCCCCTATCACCCAATCCAACCACCATTAGCATGTCATAAGTCGAATGAATATCAAACATATAACAAGATAGCATAACTAGACAAGGACTGACTTTGGGATAGGTCTAATCCCAGACCAACCCTATCAAGTCATTCCGTCACACTAAATTGTACCAAGCATATCAAATCAAACCAATACTGAAACAAGGGCCATAAACCAGGCCATAACCAAATAAGTTCCAAAATATAATATAATTAATCCCAAAATAAAATACAATAGAACAATCAATAATATTGTCAACCGGTATCAGCCCCAATACCAATGTCAATACTAAGGCTGACACCAATACCGATCCCGCCCATTCCAACCCATAGCAGTACCACAAAGCCTCTAAATAAAAGAGTAAGAATATCTAGCTGGGATATGCCCCCAACCATAGCAAAAATCAATATCCAGAAATAAATCAAAATGTCTACGAATATCCATAACATGAAATGAAACCTTTCGAAAAGATGAAAGCTCACCACTTCAATCCAACAATTGTCCCCGAGTCAATCACTATGTAGGTGGAGCAGAATGATCGATTCATGCATAGCATAGGTATACACCTGCCCGAAGATGGGTTGGCGAGTGATCGCTAGCATAAACTCAGGATAAGGATAAAATAATGTCATATATAAAACCAAGTAAAACCATTCATATTCGCACAACTATACCTATATATGTATATAATCATGCCGGGAAAGGGGACCGAGTTTAGCATGCCATTAAAACCTTTATCTGGGTCGTGTAGCTTTGCCGTCCTAAACCACCCACAGGCTATATGGGTTCAGCTCCCCATGCTGAAAGGGCCCCAGTGCATGAAGCCGCATGACCAGGGAAGAAAACCTAAGATGACTAGTACATCCGCCAAAATATAAAGGGTGACATTGTGCACACGGTTATCAAGACTAAACCTCACATCGACAAATATGAGTTTCTAGTTTTAGTCCCCCCGGGACCTCTACTTCCACAACTTTGCTACACACCCCGCCATTATTGTCTAATTAAAGCCATTGCCGATAAACCAGCCAATCCATTGACCATTTATTAACCAAGGCTATTGGTAGTGGTATCGTCATGCCGACTATACTTGTAAGTTTTGTCCGTAGCCAACTATATATAGGTTTAAGGGATTCCATATACCCTTCATGATTTTTAATTAACCAAAACCATGGCCACCACGACCTTTTTAATCCATTTAAAACCATTAATGTCATTTAGGATTTCATTACCAAGTTTAAACCATGCATAAGTTTCATTGAAAAACCAATATTATAGTGAAAATATTGTTAAAGGCATTTTATCAAACACATTGTGGGCATAGTATTTCCAAAACTAAAGTCCATTACCAAAGAACCATTACCACGCAACCAATTATTCAAAACCACCATTAATGCATATAAAAGCATAATTAAAACATGGAAAAACCATAACCAAGCATTTATAACCAAAACCCCCCAAATTATATTTGAAAACCCCAAATCATACAACATTCAAATCAAGAAAGTATTGTATAAAACCATGCCTTTAATTGGAAATAACAATGAGGGGAGAGAACATGCCTTAATTGACAAGGTAGACGGAGAGAAACCACCAATAGTATCCCCAAATTAGTACTCTAGTTGAAACCCTAGCTTTCTTGCCCAAAAACTTTTGAGAGAATTATAAAGTGTTAGGCAAGAGTTTCCAAAGGTTAATGAATAGAATAATAGGGTAAATAACCTCCCAAGAGAGTTAGAAGTCATGGGATCTTATTAGGGTAAGTGGAAAAATGTGCAGAATACCCCCTCTTAAGTTGTATAAAATCCTTTCATAAGGGTACGACTGATCCTCACGAGTTATACCCTTCGATAAGAGTGTTACCCTCCACTCGTATCCTAAGCCTCAACCCTTGGACCCAACACTTTCCAGTATATGACTCATCCTATCCAAGTCGTATTGTCAGCAATGATCCATAATCTTCACCTGTATCTCTGGCAAGATAGAAACACAAATGTTTTGAACACTGTCCACCATACAAGTCTCGGGTACGACTCGTACCTTAGATTATGGATCCTGGTGAGCCACTCGTACTCGGATCCAACTTAAGTTACCGATTCTAAGGTTAAGTGAAGGAACCAAATGATCCGTAGCCAACCATACGACTCGTACTACCAAGTCGTACCCATTTCAGTGACCAAAATCTATCCCACCAACCAACACTGGTCAACATACGATTGGACCATACCATTCGTACCTCAACATACGGCTCATATCCATGAGTCGTATTGGGTCCAGAGATCAGAATTCCAAGAAATTTTTTAAGGTCCAAAAACCAAGTTGTTTCAGTCTTCCCTATTAGGAACAATCATCCTCGAATAACGGACAAGGTAAGGGTAGTTATATGCACGAGTCATTTGTATATTCTCAATCTTTAACAAAGTTTGAAAACAAAGAGGAAAAGATATTAATCTTTCCTTTTACAAGCTCAGAAAATAAAAATATGTTGAAGACACATACCTTCCACATGAATCCCAAAAACAGAAAACAGATGCGATTACTTGGAATTCATGTTCTCCTCCACTTTTCAAGTAGCTTCTTAAATCTTATGGTTTCGCCACAGAACCTTAACCAAAGCCACATCCTTGGTTCGCAATCGACGAACCTGCCTATCTAAGATTTCAATCGAAACCTCTTTATAAGACAGAGAGTCTGAAATACCCAACCCTTCCAAAGGAACAATCGAAGAAGGATCAATAGAGAGTCCGAGATATCCAACCCTTCCAAAGGAACAATCGAAGAAGGATCACCAAGACACTTCCTCAGCACGGAGACAAGAAATACCAGATGAATGAAGTTCAAACTAGAAGGCAACTCCAATTCGTAAGCGATATTTTCAACCCTCCACAAAACCACATAAGGACAAATATACTGGGGACTAAGTTTTCCCTTTTTGCCAAACCAAATTACTCCCTTCATGGGAGATAGATTGAGGAACCCTTATCCCCAACCTCAAACTCCAAATCTCTACGCCTAATATCTACATAGGACTTTTGGCGACTTTGGGCAGCCTTAAGCCTATCCCAAATCACCTTCACCTTCTCCATAGCCTAATAGACCAAATTCGGACCGAACATATCCGTCTCTCCAAGCTCAAACCAACAAATAGGAGATTTATACCTCCTACTATACAATGCCTCAAAAGGAGCCATACTAATACTAGATGATGGCTATTATTGTAAGCAAGCTCCACCAAAGGTAGATACTCAACCCAACTACCACTATAATCAACCACATATGCCCGAAGCATATCCCCCAATGTCTGAATAGTTCTTTTCATTTGCCTATCTGTTTAAGGATGAAAAATGGTACTCAGACTCAATATAGTACCCAATCCCTTCTGAAAAACCCCCTAGAAATGAGATGAGAACTACATACTACAATCAGAGATAGTCAAAACAGGTACTCCATGCAGCTTCACAATCTCCTAAAGATATAACTTCACATAATCTTCCGCCGAAAAACTAGTCTTTACTGGCAAGAAGTGAGCAGACTTCATCATCCTATCCATGATGACCTAAATCAAATCATCTTAATTATGAGACCGAGGAAGATCGATAACAAAATCCATATTGATTACCTATCATTTCCATTCGGACAAAACAATTTCTTGATACAATCCAACAGGTCTTATGTGCTCAACTTTAACTTGTTAACACACTAAGCACTTGGCCACAAAATTAGCCACGTCCCTTTACATACCATTCCACCAATACATCTCCTTGAGATCATGATACATCTTTGTTGAGCTGGGATGTACAACATAGAGCAATTCATGTGCCTTATCCAAAATCTTTTTACTGAAACCAGTCGATATTAGTACCATAAAGTATCGTCGCCATTGATCTCAAACATCATTACCTTCTGCATACCCACATTACTTTTGATTTTCATCAAGATAGGATCTAGCACTTGTTTCTCCTTGATCTCTGCACGATGATACAACTGAACTACTTCCTGTACCGTTACCTCTCCATCCTTAGAGTCTAAGAGAAAAACTCCAAGATTAGCCAAGTAGTGAATATCCTTCACCAGTTTTAGCTTTTCTTTCTCCACATGAGCCAAACTCCCCATGGATAACTTGCTACGAGCATCAGCAACCATATTAGCCTTACCTGGGTGATAGTGAAGACTCATGTCATAGTCCTTGAGAAACTCCAACCACCCCCTTTACTTGAGATTTAGATCCTTCTAAGTGGACACATACTGTAGACTCTTATGATCAGAAAAGATGTCTAAGTGTACTCCATACAGATTATGCCGCCAGATTTTCAAGGCAAAAACCATCACCAACAGCTATAAATCATGAGTAGGATAGTTCCTTTTATGTTCCTTCAACTGCTAGGAAGCATAGGCAATCACCTTTTCATATTGCATCAAAACACAACTAAGACCTACCCGAGATGCATCACTGTAAGACCCCGTAAAAGTTCAAGTCAAAATTCAGCCCTTAATTCTTGTTAAAGGGTTTCCATACTTAGAATATTTTAGCTAAGTATTTATACTTAGTGTAATTTAGGCCTTCATAAGTTGGAAATCCTATTTCGCGACCTTTACATCCATTAAATATCAATATCTAAGTTAATTCATGATCAGGAATGTCAATAGGGGTTTCCAGATGAGTTTTAAATCTTTTGGATCTCATTTAGACCATGTTCTATTGACCAAAATAGTGAGTCAATGTGATGTTGGCGTGCCGCATCACCAATCGCGTCGACGGATAAATTTTTCCTCAGCTCAAGTCAAATTCTAGTGAGCCAACGCAAACTCGATGCGACGCGTCGACTATAGCATCGACGACACCGATGCGATGCGTCGACTACAGTATCGGTGGGCAATTTTCAGTCATTAAAAGTTGCATCCTTAGGGTTATTTCAGTCTTTTTCCCACGCCCTTCAGTCCCTATAACATGAAATTTATCCCTCTTTTGGCTAATCATATTCATTATTCACAAAATCCTCAAGAACAAAGCCCTAGGGCTATCAATTCAAGAATCAATTTCCAAGAGATTTCACCATCAACCTTCAAGAAATTATCAACTCAGGTATGTAAAGTGTTCATCCAAGGATCCCTTTCATCCTTGGAGCTCAAGAAACCAATTTTTAAAATCATAAATTGTGATTTCCATGTTGTGGATTGATTTTTTGATATAATTTCCAAGTTGGAATCTTTAATGTATTTCATGATATTATGTTGGTATGAGGATTGAAATCTAGAAAATTGAGTTGATTTGTGTGATTATGATGTATTGGTTTAATGTTCATGCCTAAGCCTAAAGTTATGAATCCTATATGTTTGTTAAAATGCCTAAGTGAGCCAAATTGTACATTATGACTCATTGGTGATTTAAATGATGAACTCATTCTTTACCCTCATGATTAAAATGACTCCCTTGCTAAAGTTATGCCTTGTAATTGTTTGATAGAATGCTTATGAGATTAGATTGGTGAAATTGTGATATGTTAGAATATATTCCTATTCATGTACAAAATTATGATTATCAAGCGCTTCATGAAATCCCTCAATGATCAAATTATGAATTGTTGACTATGGTCATATGATCAAAAAATGTCATGTCCAATTAATGTCCATGTTATTGAGTCCTTGGAGTATTTAATACCCGATAATTTAGTTGTGCGCCTAGAGCCAGTGTCAGTTTTCAAGATACTCTCAGTCAAGCCATGATCAGTAGAATTCAGTCAGTTACATGACTTAGGAAAACTCAGTAAATTCAGTATCAGTCTAATCCTATTCAGTAATCAGATAAATCCTCAGTAAACTCAGTCAGTTAATAGAACTCAATAGTATTTCGTCAATCAACGAAACTCAGTGAACTCAGTCCAGTTTAGTTAAATATTATTATCAGTAACAGCTCAGTCAAGCCTAGTATAACTAGGAAATTAGTTCAGTGTCTATTCAGTTGGAAGTAAGATTCCGCACCGAGTGAACCCACTTATGGACAAGAGGCTATAAGATGTTTTAGGAATAGTTTCCATTCTTTCAGTATTCATATCGTGCGAGTGATCATGAGCTCAAGTTAAACTCAGTCTAATCAGCTTCTTCCTTTCATTTACAGAATATGCCTCTCAAAAGAGCTAACAAAAGAAGAACCAAAAATTAGTCAGCACCTCAGCCCATCCAGACAGATCCTCTAGATGAGCATTTCTCCCATGTCGAATTTTAGACTGTATTTACTACTCTAGCTAATTCAGTCACAGCTCAAAATGAGCAGTTAGTTATCGTTCCAGCTAACCCAGTGGCTAATACTGCTGCAGTCAGGATTCAAGACTTCACCCGAATAAATCCTCCCCTATTCTTAGGTTCTAAGTTTGAAGAGGATCCATATATGTTTCTCGATCAGGTCTCAAAAGTCACAGATATGATGGGAGTGACTTTTAGTGAGAGTTCTGAGTTAGCTGCCTATTAGCTACAAGATGTAGCCCATACGTAGTTTAAGCAGTAGAAGGTAGACAGGGGTATAGATGCAGAGCCCATAGAATGGGAAAAGTTTGTTATGGCCTTTTTAGATAGATTCTTTCCCCTAGAGCAGAAAGAAGCCAAAGTATTAGAGTTCATCAATCTCAAGCAAGGCAGTATGAGTGTGAAAGAGTATTCCCTTAAGTTTACTTAGTTAGCCAGGTATGCTCCCCATGTAGTAGCAGACAGTAGATCCAGAATGAGCAAGTTTGTATCTGGGGTATTGAGTAGAGTGGTTAAGGAGTGCAGAACTGTGATGTTGATTAAGGAGATGGGCATATCTAGGCTTATGGTCCTTGCTCAGTAGATTGAGAAGCAGAAACTTAAGAAGAATGAGAGAGAAAATAAGAGAACCAGAATAGGTTACTTTAGTTTTACCCAACCAAGATTAGGGGGTGGTAACCGTCTCAGTTTAGTCAAAAGTTTTCAGTCTCAGTTCCTTCTTCAGCTAGTAAACCAGTCCCAAGGTTCAGGAATGACAGTCATAATGGGGCGCCAGGCTCCAAAACACGAAGTAGTGCAAGCAGTGTTCGCATAAATTCGCTTTGCAAAGAATATGGTAAGAATCATAAAGGTATGTGTAGGGCCGACAATGATGTATGTTTTGGATATGGTGAGTCAGGTCACAGAGTCTGAGACTGTCCTAAGCCTGGTCCACAAAGTTAGCATAGTCATCCTTCAGCTTAGTCCAGTCACCCAAATCAGCGGGGTACCACTTCTAGTGCCACCAGTGGGCAACACCCAAATAAACTCTATGCACTTCAATCCCGATAGGATCAGGAAAATCATCCTGATACAGTCACTGGTATGTTATGAATCTCCTATTTATATGTTTATGCGTCTTCAGATCCATGATCTTCTTTTCTTTTATAACTCTTTGCATAACAGTCAATCTTAAGGTCAGACCTAATATTAACAGGACCTTTCTCAGTCTTCACCCTAGTGAGTCAGCCTATCATAGCCCATTAGGTATACGGGGACTGTCTGGTTATGACATCTCAAAAAGTCATGCCTTCCAAATTTCAGTAGTAGTGCCAGCATGTGTAGGAAAAATCAATAAGGGAGGACGATTCCCAAACCATTCTTACCTCAGTGCAAAGTTTTGTACTTCAACCATCACGATACTTACGTATTCTACACATCTCAGTTCCATGAACACAACTTATATTCATACACCTTCCATAGGATCGTGTATGTTTTTGGTTCCTAGTACGAGGAGTTCCAGTTTACTCGGTGATACGAATTATATCCCATAAATATAGAAACTCTAACTCAGGTCATGCAGCCCATGACTCATGCTCCACTCTTAGTGATCAGCAAAAACTCAAATTATATCACGTATACCCTCAGTTTAGATCCCTTGGTGAATTTGTGGTGTTGATATTCTATCCCTCAGGCCTCAGTTACAACGTCAGTTCAGTAATCAATATCCAGTAAAGGACTCATATAGTCCTATAGGACCATGGCTTTCAGTTATCAGTTACTTAGCCATCAGGATTCAGTACTTCAATACTATTCTAAACCTCAGTTATCAGAAACCAACATTTAATTATGGTATGAGTCTTAGTTACAATTACAGCCTCAATTACTGTAATAGCTATAATCTCAGTCCCAGTCCTAGTCTAGTATAATCAGTTCAGTTTTGGATTTACCCGACCATAGCGCACAGTTATCAGCTACTCAGTTATCAGTATTTCAGTACCTCAGTGTACAGACTATTCCAAATTATGTTATCCACTGTGTGTTGCATCCTTAAATAATATAGTTTTTATGAAATCATGCTTAATTATCCCATGTTACTCAGTCAGTCCTTACCTCACATGTATAATACTCTACAGTTTCAAGCCCAGTTATTCAAACTAAGTACAGATCAGTCTTACATACCTAGTATTCAGTTATCAACCATCCAGTTAATTAGATAAGTTAGTATGTTTATGCATTCATGCTCAACGCCCATGTGAATATTTTTAGTAGACTCAGGTGAAGTGTCGTAATGAGGTAGAGATTATAGTTGAGAGAGTATTTGAGGAATATGTCTAAGCTTGAAAATTTATAGTTACAGTACATAAGGCTTGGTCACTCTATCTTAGATGATGTTTCATAAGCCTTGCCTCCTAATACAAAAATCTCAGCCATGTGGCGATCTCCTATTCAAATGTCCTGCTCAGACTAGGCCAAGACTTTTTTTCTCCCTACAGTCACTAGAACTCTATAGAAAGAGTGTCATAGAAATGCTCCAGTAGAGTATAAGTTTTTAGCATGAGCTAGTCCGCAAAGCCAACGATTTAGTTTAGCAGTCAAACGGACAATTTTGTATGGTGTGGCTTCCCATCTTTTTATCTATTCGTACTAGCTAAAATCTCATGAATGAATATAACTATTCTAAGATGGACCAACCAGGTAGTTGTGTGTTCAAATCAGTTCATGTATCATGTCTTAGTTTCAGATCCCAGATATTCAGTCTCGTTCAGTTCATAGGTGCCTTGTGCATCACCCTATTTTTTCCTCAATATCTCAGCAAAGTAGCATTCTTCGAGGGACATAGTATCCCAAGGGGGAGATGCACTATAATCCCCCGAACTATCATGACATAAATATGCCATTCTCTCTTCAAGTAACGAATCCAGTTAGGAGTAGGGGGTGCTCATAAGTTGATCCTCAAATTCCAATCTCAGTCATAAGCCATATATTCAAGGGGCTCAGTTCAATTCATAATATTCAGTTCATGTACCTTGTATCAGTCTTAAATATGTTTCATGTTTCCTCTCATGCATGTCTAGTAAATGATCTCAAGTTTATCAATATTTTAAATTTAAGGTAACAGTTTTCCTTGAACCTACTTAGTTCCATGCCCATATTTCCATTACAAACTTGGTATCAATTACCATTGCATATTCAGTCATGCATTTATGAGTCAGTTCAGTCATGTATCCATGCATCAGATATATGTGTTCAATATGAGAAAACTCAGCCTATCAATAATTCCAGTCATGCATTCATGAGTTAGTTATTCATGCATTAGATATGCATGTTCAGTATGATAAATTTAGCTTATCAGTCATGTCAATCATAAAATCATGTTTTAGTTCTGCATGTCCAGTATGTACTTCAGTTTATCATTTCTCCCATCTCAGTCAGTCTCATTCGTGGATGAATGTTCCCAAGGGGGAGATATTGTAAGACTCCATAAAAGTTTAACTCAAAATTCAGCCCTTAATGCTTGTTAAAGGGGTTCTAGACTTCGAATATTTTAGCTAAGTATTTATACTTAGTGTCATTTAGGCCTTCATAAATTGACAATCCTATTTTGCGACCTTTATGTCCGTTAAATGTTGATACCTAAGTTAATTCATGATCAAGAATGTCAATATGAGTTCCTAGACGAGTTTCAGGTTTTTTGAACCTCATTTAGACCATGTTCTGTCGACAAAAACAGTGAGTCAACGCGATGTTGGTGCCCTGCATCGCCAATCGCGTTGACAGATAAAGCTTTCCTCACCTCAAGTTAAATTCCAGTGAGCCAACACGAACTCGACGAGACGCGTCGGCTATAGCATCGATGATGCCGACCTGACACGTTAGCTACAGCGTCGTTGGGCAGTTTTCAATCCTTAAAAGCTGCGTCCTCAGGGTTATTTCAGTCTTTTTCCCATGCCCTTCAGCCCCTATAACACGAAATTTAGCCCTCTTTTGGCTAATCATATTCATTATTCACAAAATCCTCAAGAACAAAACCCTAGGGCTATCAATTCAAGAATTAATTTCCAAGAGATTTCACCATCAACCTTCAAGAAATTATCAACTCAGGTATGTTAAGTGTTCATCCAAGGATCCCTTTCATCCTTGGAGCTCAAGAAACCAATTTTTAAAATCATGAATTGTGATTTCCATGTTGTGGATTGATTATAACCATGTTGATGTTTTGATATGATTTCCAAGTAGGAATCTTTAATGTATTTCATGATATTATGTTGGTATGAGGATTGAAATCTAGGAAATTGAGTTGATTTAAGTGATTATGATGTATTGGTTTAATGTTCATTCCTAAGCCTAAAGTTATGCATCCTATGTGTTTATTAAAATGCCTAAGTGAGCCAAATTATGCATTATGACTCATTAGTGATCTAAATGATGAACTCATGCTTTACCCTCATGTTTAAAATGACTCCCATGCTAAAGTTATGCCTTGTAATTGTTTGATGGAATGCTCATGAGATTAGATTGGTAAAATTGTGATATGTTAGAATGCATTCCTATTCATATACAAAATTATGATTATCAAGCGCTTCATGAAATCCCTCAATGATCGAATTATGAATTATTGACTATGGTCATAAGATCAAGAAGTGTCATGTCCTATTAATATCCATGTTATCGAGTCCTGAGGGTATTTAGATGATACAAGAATAATCCCGAACATGAATTTATGAGAGTGCGTGCTGGATCCGAGACTTGGTGTGTTCAATTGAAGAGCCAAAGAGGACCTAATTATGCACCCAAAATAGTCCAAATACTACACTTGGGCTACACTTGATGGGAGCCCATCACTTAAGGGCCTTTTGGTCATTTTTAGCTTTCATTTTGTAATAACTATATAAGTAACATGCTAGGTCTTCCATTAGGGGTTTTTGGGGATATTATTGTAAGTCTTGTAAGACTTGAAACACCATAGTTAGGTCTTAGAAAAGCCACCAACCAAAACAAGGGCAAGATCTAGTGTGGAATCACTAGTGATTGTGTTTGCTTGGAAACATTGATGCTTGGGAGGTGAAATCCAAACTTGTATCTTTATAAGAGATAGGTTTATTGTTGTGTGTAGTGTTAAGGGTCCAAAATTGTCCATTCTTGGGTTCTTAAGATTATACCTTCATGTGGTCTATCTATCTATCCTTTTACCTTCATGTAATCTTGTTTATTGTTGTGTTGTAATCTTGTGTTCTTGTTGTTATTGTTAAATTCGAATCTTGTGTCTTCTTGTTCATTATATATTGTGGTTAATCTTAGTTTGGACTGCTGATTTGGTGTCAAATACACCACTATATCTTGTAATCTTATTATTGGTAGTGAATCCGAAAGTGGTCTCTATCTTGGTCCTGTACAACAGAACCTTGGCCGTGTGTTGACACTAAAATTGGCCGTGATGTGTGTTGATGTTTACCGTGGGGTGGACATTGTTGTTCTGTTGTTGATATGTTCTTGAAGATTGTTGTGGTGTTCATCTTTTTCTTCATCTCATCTTACAACTTAAGACAACCAAAAGTGTAACATAGATTCAAAAAGGTGAACCTACTAGTTGTAAAGTTATTTGTGAGAAGACTTGAGCCATCACTTTCTTGACATCTACTTTTCAAACACTTTCCTTGTTTAGGGATCTTATTTTCTGGGAATTGTACAAAGTCAAGTCTTGCCTTTTGAAGATTAGACTTAAAGGAGATTTAAGACATATACTTTCCATCCAAAACCAATTGTTTCCATTACATAGTAACTAAAGTTTGTAAACTTCAACTAGTGACTAATTGTGGGGCCGTGACCAATGGTATGCTGCTATGTCACCCAAGTTACTGTTCACACGAAAATTTTAAGCTCAAAATTTGATCTTCTAGTTTCATTGTGTTGTTTCTTTAGTTTCCTTTGTTGATTCCATTACTAACTTACAAGCTAGTTTTAATTGTAAGTTAGTTTTGAAATCGTCCTTCGTGTACACATTCCTTTGTGTGTATTATTATTTTGAGTCATTGTAATACTTGGTCCACCTCCCACTGCCTCATGGAGTACAAGAAAGGTTACGACACTTGTGAGATCAAAGTGAGGAAAAAAATCCGAGAGACAAAACAATAGAGAGAGAGTGTGAGGACCATTCTTGTACAACTAACTTATTTGTTATTTTGTAGGTAACTTCTTGGCCATAATGGAAACCATTTTGGCCCTCCTTGATGCTTTGTCCTGAGACCTTGCTAGGGCAAATGTGGGTCTTGAAAAAATTAACTCAAATGTGGTAACTATGAGTGAGAGGTTGGATCTAATGGAGAGTCGAAGGAACTGTCGTGCTTTTACTCCCAAAACTTTACTTCCAATGACCAATCCTCCAAGACCACCACATAATGCCACAAGCCAAGCTCCAAATACCCCTCAAAACCGAGAACAAGATAGGCCACTTCCCCCGTAAGTTGATCAAGTCCAACAAGGAGGACTTAGAAGCCAATTTCCTCCCATCCAAGCTCCACAAACGAAGCTCCACATTACCAAATCGAGCCTCTCAACCGTAACTTTCCTTTCCAAAAATTGACACATCCAAGAAGAGCAACATAGTAGAAAGGAACGTGAGGTACATGGAGTCTACAATAATGCTTTTATGATGGAGGGAGAATTGAGTCGGGTGAGATTGAAGGCAAGTCTTAAGATGGAAAGGAAGTCAAGGGGCAAAATAAAGTTGTTGACCGAGACTTGTTGTATTGAGCTCTCAGGTTCCTCCTATTTTGTGGATTGTTTTGTGTCGTTTCATATTTTTGCGGGCTGTTTTGTGCCGTGAATTTGTGGGTAAATTTCTCTCAAGACGAAGAGAGTGATACAAGAATAATCTCGAACATGAATTTATGAGAGTGCATGTTGGATTCGAGACTTGGTGTGCTCAATTGAAGAGCCAAAAAGGACCTAATTATGCACCCAAAACAGTCCAAACACTACACTTGGGCTATACTTGATGGGAGCCCATCATTTAAGGGCCTTTTGGTCATTTTTAGCTTTCATTTTGTAATAACTATATAAGTAACATTCTAGGGATTCCATTAGGGGTTTTTGGGGATATTATTGTAAGTATTTTAAGACTTGAAATACCACAATTAGGGCTTGGAAAAGCCACCAACCGAAACTAGGGCAAGATCTAGTGTGGAATCACTAGTGATTGTGTTTGCTTGGAAACATTGATGCTTGGGAGGCGAAATCCAGACTAGTATCTTTGTAAAAGATAGGTTTATTGTTGTGTTTAGTGTTAAGGGTCCAAGATTGTCCATTCTTGGGTTCTTAAGATTATACCTTCATGTGGTCTATCTATCTATCCTTTTACCTTCATGTAATCTTGTTTATTGTTGTGTTGTAATTTTGTGTTCTTATTGTTATTGTTAAATTCGAATCTTGTGTTTTCTTGTTCATCATATATTGTGGTTAATCTTAGTTTGGATTGCTGATTTGGTGTCAAATACACCACTATATCTTGTAATCTTATTGTTGGTAGTGAATCCGAGAGTGGTCTCCATCTTGGTCCTCGAATCCTTAAGATTTGTGGACTGATTTGGAGTGTTTTTCGTGCCTTCCTTGTTAGTCTTGTATCATATTTAATACCCGACAATTTAGTTGTGTGCCTAGAGCCAGTGTCAGTTTTTAAGATACTCTTAGTCAACCCATGATTAGTAAAATTCGGTCAGTTACATGACTCAGGAAAACTCATTAAATTCAGTATCAGTCCAGTCCTATTCAGTAATCAGATAAATCCTCAGTAAACTCAGTCAGTTAACAGAACTCAGTAGTATTTTGTCAGTCAACGGAACTCAGTGAACTCAGTCCAATTTAGTTAAACAGTACGATCAGTAATAGTTCAGTCAAGCCTAGTATGACTAGAAAATTAGTTCAGTGTCTATTCAGTTAGGAGTAGGATTCAGCACCGAGTGAACCCAAGGATGGGGGCTCACCCGCTAGTAGATAGTGTGATTCTTAGAAGCAATCCTTGCATTACAGAACTACGTAACCAACGTAGGTTGAGATATACCCCTACGAGTCTAGGGTTAATACATCTTATTTGAGTTCTTCTACTAACGAGGGGTTGAAGGAAGATCTCCCTGTCAGCCGAGGGTTAACTCACAGCTTGTCTTTATCCGTAGCACGATTCTGACACCCTTCCAACTGAGGTTACAGGTTGGAACCCACCAGTTCAGATTTGGGGCATATTGGTTAGATGATTACCTCCCACAGTCTCAGTTTCAGATTCAGTCTCAGTAATAGAACTCAGTTTAGTTCTATAAAATTAGAACTGTTAGATACAGTCACTTAGCTCAGTAAAGAACTCAGGTAGTTCTTCAGAATCAGGACTGTCAGATACAGTCATCCAGTTCAATATAGAACTCAGATGGTTCTATATTTTTAGGACTGCTAAGAACACTCACTCAGATATCAGTTATTAGTAAACTCAGATATCAACATCAGTAGACTCAGTTATTTAGTATTCCAGTATTAGTAAACTCAGACGTTAGTACATCAGTATTCAGAACTCAGTATCCAGTGTTAGTACGGCCTCAGTTGCAGTTTACGTATTCATGCATGTACTCTCATTCAGTCATACTCATGTTATTCAGTTATTATTGTTCATGCATATGAACCCATGTATTCAGCCTACCCCACTTTGCATACCAGTACATTCCCACATACTGACGCATACTTTTCTCTTGTGCTATGGTGTTTTATAGCATAGGTTCGGACGCTCATGTTCCCGATCGCACTTAGCAGTTCAGAGTTCAGCAGTCAGAATTAGTGGTGAGTCCTTATAGTTCTAGGACATGATTATTTCATTATTTTGTTATTTTAGTACTTAGTTATTTTAGCAGTTGGAGTTAGTTGGGGAATTGTCTCATCATCTCCACAGTTTAGACAGTTTAGAGGCTTTTCAGACTAGAGTATTTCAGACAGTTGTTTTTCAGTTTTGGTATTGTTATACCTTGTTCTATTCAGTATTATTCAGTTTTGAACCTTATGGAAAGTTTTTCGCCAGATTTCCACATTTATTTCAGTTATATTGTTATTACAGTATTACTATTATGCAGTGCTCACAGCAGGTACCAGTTATGGGTTAGATAGTGGTTCTTTAGGATTGTTAGCACCGTGTAGCATCCGGGGTACCAGACTCGGGGCGTTACAACTACAATAGACCACGAACCCATTATTGCCTTTCGGCAAAGTCAAAATTAGAGACGGAGTCAGCTTAATTTTTAACTTCTCAAAACTCCCCTCACAAGCATCCGACCAAAAAAACTTAACTTTTTTCTGAGTCAACTTAGTCAAAGGAGCAACTATCGTCAAAAAGCCTTCCGCAAACCACTTATTATACCCAGCCAAACCCAAGAAGCTCCAAATGTCGATTGAATTCATGGGTCTAGGCTACCTTTTAACCACAACCACCTTTTGCAGATCCACCATGATCTCCTCGCTAGAAATAATATGATCAAGAAAAGTCATAATGTTCAACTAAAACTAATACTTGGAGAACTTGGCATACAACTGTTGTTCCTTCAAGGTCTACAGTACTACACGAAGGTGATTAGCATGATCTACCTCACTTTTTGAATAAACCAGAATGTCATCAATAAACACACTAACAAAGAGATCCAAGAACTACCAAAAACCCTATTTATTAAGTCCATAAATGCCACTGGGCATTAATAAATCCAAATGACATCACCAAAAATTTAAAGTGTCTATACAGAGTACGAAAAACCGTCTTAGGGATATCCATCTCCCTAATCTTTAGCTGATGATGCCCAGACCGAAGTTCTATCTTAGAAAAGAACTTGGCACCTCTCAACTGATCAAACATATCATCTATCCTTGGAAGAAAATACTTGTTCTTGATCGTCATCTTATTCAACTGTCTGTAGTCAAAGCATATCCGAAGGGAGTCATCCTTCTTGCGCATAAACAATACCGGTGCACCCCACGGGGATACACTAGGATGAATAAACCCCTTATCCAGAAGATCTTTAAGTTGCTCCTTGAGTTCTCTCAACTCAGCCGGAGCCATTCTATAAGGAGAATAGATATTGAACGAGTATCCAAAACCAAGTCATACCAAACTCTATTTCCTTATTCGAAAAAACACCAGGAAGATCATTCGGAAAGACCTTCAGAACCAAATGAAGAGATGGACCCTCTGAGTTAGAATCTTTAACCCAGATCAAGTGATAAAGACAACCTTTAGAGATTAACATCTGATCTCTAAGATAAGAAATAAACCTTTCCCTAGGAGCTAGGGAACCACCATCCTACTCTATAATTGGTTTACCAAGAAACCTAAAAACAACCTTACGGGTCCGACAATCCAAGGACGCGTAACAAGAGTATAATCAATCCTTCTCCAGAATAACATTAAAATCCATCATATTAAGTTCAAACAAATCCACCAAAGTCTGCCTACCACCAACAGATACCACACCACTTCTATAGACTCTCTTAGTAATAATCGAGACACCTACTGGGGTAGAAATGGAAAAAAGATCTAAAACAACCTTAGGATCAAAACTAATACATACATCTACAAATGGGGTCATATAAGAAAGAGTGGACCTCAGATCAAACAGACAATCCACGTTGCGAGAAAAAAGTTGTAACGTACCAGTAACGACATCAGACAATGCCTCAGATTCCTGGCGGGATACCAAAGCATACAACTTTTTTGGCCAACACTAGAACCAGAAGCAGTAACAGAATTAGACGCGGCACCACAGGTCCAGGAGTAGAAGATGAAGCCACCAACACCTTATTTGCTCATGTAGCAAACCTTATTAACTGGATAATCCCTGAGCCGATGGCTTGCCTATCCACACTTAAAGCATTTGTCCATCTTTTCATCACAATAATCTCGATAAGGTCGACCAAAAAATTTATAAGAAGGGCATGAAAAAATTAACTAACCCCTACTCTCTTGAGATTGGGCACTCTGTGCCCAAAAATTATCACCATCCGACTGACGCCTATCACTCGACTGCTTCGAGTAAGGAGCACTAGCAATAGAGAAGGAACCAGAACATACCTTAATTGACAAGGTAGATGGAGAGAAACCACCACCAAGATCCCCAAATTAGTCTTTTAGTTGAAACCCTAGCTTTTTTGCCTAAAAGCTTTTGAGAGAATTATAGAGTGTTTAAGAAGAGTTTCTAAAGGTTAATAAATAAAATAATAGGGTAAATAATCTCCCAAGAAAGTTAGAATTCATGGGACCTTATTATAATAAGTGAAAAAATGTTTAGAATACCCCCATTTAAGTTTTACAAAATTCCATCACAAGGGTACGACCCTCACGAGTGGTACCCTTCGATACGAGTGGTAACATCCACTCATATCCTAAGCCTCAACCTTTAGACCTAACACTATCCATTAAATGACTCATACTACCCAAGTCGCATTGTCAGCATACAATTCGTACCCTTCACCCGTATCCCTAGCAAGATAGAAACATAGATGGTTTGAACATTGTCCACTATACGAGTCCTGGGTATAACTCATACCTTAGCTTACGGCTCCTAGTGAGCTACTCTTACTCAAATCCAACTTAAGTTATCGAGTCTAAGGTTAAATAAAGGAACCAAATGATCTATATCCGACCATACGACTCGTACCACCAAGTTGTACCCATTACAGTGACCAAAATTCATCCCACCCACCAATACTGGTCAGCATACCACTGGACCATACCATTTGTACCTCAACATATGGCTCTCACCCATGATTCGTATTGGGTCCAAAGACCTGAATTCCAAAAAATTTTCTAAGGTCCAGAAACCAGGGTGTTTCAATTGGGTACGCAGTTATAACTGTTGTATCTTTTACTTGATGATTTGGCAGAAATTTGACATATCTCTTGCTCTTCTTTTAATAAGAGTCAAACTCTGATGCAGATCAGGAAGCAAACTTGGCTATTGAACTTCCTGGTAAGAGTTACTTTCTTGCACACATTTTGAGGGGTCATTGCTGTTATCTATGTCGATTAATGCTAGAAAATGCCACTATGGCTTGTGCTTTGATTCAATGATATTTTCTTTAATAAATCAGCACGAGGTGAAAATTATAGCATATTACAAGCATTGTTAATTACCAATAGGTTTTTGCCTTATGTTATAGTTTTTTCTTGATCATTTATGTATTTCATTTAAAAAGAAATTGCCATTTCTATCTCTTTGTGTATCATATGACAATCAATTCTTTTAAAATTATTTCAGGTTGTGTTGGCGAAATCTCTGAAAGTCTCATATGACTTGACATGACCAACGGTGAACACAACAGCATATGCTCTTCAATCAGATAACTGGGTCTTTTTGATTTCTATCCTATTTAACTGCTTAATATAATGTTTAATTTTTTTACTGTAAGAGTAAGATTTAATAATTTGTTGTGCAGCAGAGTTGAGGCTCTCTGTATAAATATTGCATAAAACAATTGTTATATCTTACTTTCGTAAATAAAAATTACTTATCAAAAAATAATAATTATGTTATTATATGTAAGATCTATCTCTATTGAAATTTACTGAATATTTTACTTTTCTCCTTCATTCTTTGACTGAGATATTTTCTAATTTTGAAATTATTATTAAATTAGGATTCAAATGATTTGGGTCTAATAAGTATTTGAACATACGGTTTCAAATCACAATTTATTTATTTTTAAATGTAAACTTGACCCATGATTTATATTTCATATATAAAAAATATTCATTGTCTTAAATTTTGCCTTATTTTAAAGAGATTATTCATATCGTAAAAAATTATATTAAATATTAACTAATTATCCTATTATTAACTAATGAGTCTTTATGCGATTATGCATATTGAAAATCTTATAATTAACAAAGATTTAGTTTGTAGAATGAACACCAATATATCTAATTGATCAAAGCGATGTCTCAATGTTCTGATACCTTATTTTTGGACTATAATTTCATAGAATAAAACTGTAGAGGATTATGAAATTTTTTATAATTTTCACAATTAATAGAATTTTCACATTTATGAAAAAAATACATTTTAAAAAATCTAAATTATACGTATAAACAAAATTTTAATTTCAAATCAATGCAATCGAAATCATATCGGCTCTAAAAGCACTCTAAATTTAGTGTGGGGGGAGGATTATTAGTACTCTCTCCATTTCATTTTAGTTGACCCTTTTGCTAGAAATATTTATTTTAATTTAGGTATCTTATTTATGAAATTGATAAAATTTTGTTATGCTCTTTCAATATCACCCACATCATTAAGGGGTCGTTCGATAGGGTGTAAGAATATTACAAAATATTATGTATTAATAATACTTGGATTAGTAATGCTTGCGTTAATTATGCATGCGTTTTTCTTATGCAGTGTTTGATTGAATGTTTTAACAATAATATGAATTATATAATTTCTTTTAAAAAATATTTTTTTATAAAAATACTCTCCATAAATATGGTGGAAAATATATGACAAGATTTTAAGGGACAATCGAGATTTTAACCATACTAATGCATGCATTAGAATCAATTGCATTACTAATACCATGAATTTTCATGCATTAATAATACACTCTTTAATACGAAATACAGTGTATGAAAAAGTGTATCAAACAAGATATTACTAATACACAAAGCTAATGCAAGTATTATTTTTTCTAATACACTCTATCAAATAACTCCTAAACGACTACATAAAGTGTATATATTGAAAGTTATATTTTTAAAGAATAATTAATAAGAATAATTTAATAAAATACCCCGTTAGTTTTTTGGCTCAAAAATACCTTTGAACTATTCAAAATGGACAAAAATATTTTTCGTTAGTTTTTTGACTCAAAAATACCTCTCTGTTAAATTTTTAACTAAAAAATACCTCCTCTCTAACAGAATGACACCAAGCATGTCACATGAATAAAAAATGCCATATAATCAGTCCACATTACCTTCCTCGGACATTGTCTTTTTGTTTAGTGTGAAGACTACTTGACTGGATGTGTTTTCTGGGGGAAGATTGACAAAAGTCCACTTCCCAAATCTTTTTTGACATTTATCCACCAAGTTTTTTTAATTTGACGAATGAACACTTTTATGGGACCACAAAAATAAAATGCAAATCTAACACTCAACTTAGAAAATCTACACTTTAGCCCCTTTTCCCATTTTAGCCCTAATTTTGTTAAAACTACACTTTAGTTCATCTTGAAAAATATAAATATTGGATAAATAATTAAAAAAAAATTCCAAATCTTCTCAACCAATCCACTAGAAACCACCCTATTTTGGCGCCATTTCCTCAATTTTTTGACCATTTTTTGGCCATTTTTCATCGAATTTTCCGGCATCCATCGGAAAGTGACATTATCTCCATTGTTATAAGCCTTTTTCGATTATTTTTAGCTCCAATTTTTTTTCCATTTTCATACAAAAAGCTCAAAATTCAGTCCCATATTTCAAAATCGATTCTTGGGTCAATAGCAACATTCCAATACTCTTTAGGTATGGCCAACAGCTAGGAAGAAGACGACTTCAGTCTATTAAGTTTAGGCGCATAAACCACTGTTCAAGTCTATTGAATACTATTATCGAGGTATATTATGTCTATTATAGATTACGTGGTTGTTGGTGGTATATTTTCTGGTGAATGGGAGGAGAGTCCTAAATGTTGGGATTGGAAAACTGCGTCTAAAGAGACAGTGTCCGTTGCCCTTCGTCGCAACGGTTCATACGCCGACATGGTTAAAAGCGTAATGGAGAGCGGTGAATTAAGTTGTGATCAAAGTGATGTGTTAATAAGTTACTTGATGAACGGGAGGGGAAAATCCATCCAACATTCAAAAGGAATGATAGACATGTGGAATTATATATGCTTTGCGTTGATTCTAATAACTCCAGACCTACATTGCGGGTTAAAGTTTTTGAAAGGTCACGGGAAGAAGCTTCCACATCAGCCCCACCCCCACCCCTGAATGTGGATGATACGTCAATGAAATACAATTTCATGGGTTGTGATGGATGAGATAATAGTGAAGATTATGAAGAAAAGGAGTGTGGAGGAGGTGAGGACGGGCAGCTCAAACCACAAAGAAGCCACTCTTTCTCGGACGGCACTAATCTTTTTTTATGACAAACATTCAAGGATAAGAAAATATTAAAACTTTTGTTGAAGCAGGCGTCGGTGAAAATATCGTTCAATTACACTACTCTGAAGAGTAGTAAGAAATATTTGAGGGTAAGGTGCATAAATCGTACTTGCTGGTGGATGGAGCGTGCATGTGCTATCGGAGAATCGGGTTGGTTTCACGTCTACAAGTACGTGGGAGAGCATACTTGTGGCGTTGATCATGTCACGGGAAAGCACAAGAATGTCACCGTGGAGGACATTGCCTCAAGTATTTTGAACTTTTTCGTCGACAACAAAGGTCCAAGCCTGAAAGAGATCGAGAGGATCGTATTTAGGGAGCTACATTGCAGGCCGAGCTATTGGAAGTGTTGGATAGCAGGCGTCATTATGAAGAAAATAGTTTGAGGTACGCCCCAGCATGGATATGCAGTGCTTCCCACATTTTCATATATTTTCAACGGCCTTAACCCCGGGTTTATTAATTTCCTCAAGGTCGATGAGGAGTCTGGCAGGTTTATTTACTACTTTATGGCGTTTGGGGCTTCCATCCGTGGATATGCACACATGAGAAAGGTCGTTACCGTTGATGGCACACATTTGTTCGGCAAGTACGAGGGCGTGCTGCTGTCCGCTGTCGCTCAAGATACGCAGAATCATATCTATCCCTTAGCGTATTGTGTGGTGGATAAGGAGAACATTGCGTCGTGCAGCTTCTTCTTTGAGAAGCTTAAGGCCTTTGTCATTGATGAACCAGAGCTACGCGTTATCTCCGACAGACACGTAAGCATAGCCAACGGCCTAGCAAGGATTATCCACTTGCGCATCACGGTGTTTGTATGAGGCATCTCGATGAAAATCTTCGAATAAATCACCATTATTCTGATTCTCTCTATTTGTGCTACCATGCGGCCAAGGCGTACACGTTGGAAGAATTTAATGACTATTTCAATGCCCTTAAAGAAAGATGCCCTAGCGCAGCAGCTTGCCTCGAGCATGAAGTAGGATTTGAAAAGTGAAGTCGGGCTCACTTTTCAGGTAATCGGTTCAATGCCATGACCTCAAACATCGCCGAGCTGCTCAACTCAATGTTGCGCGACGAAAGAGAGTATCCAGTGGCGGCCATTTTCAATTCGATTGCACATAGATTTCGAGAAATATTCAGAAAGAGGTATGTGGAGGTGGATAATTCAAAGACAACCTTCGTTCCCGTAGCCGAGAAGATGTTGAGAGAAAACATGACCAAGGGGGATAAATTATATGTGAACAACATAAATGGAAGCACCAATGAATTCACTGTGCTTGGCTACGGTCGTTCCGCAAAAGTTAATCTTTCGAGACGATCATGTTCTTATAGAAAGTACGACTTGGTGAAATTGCCATGCGATCATGCAATGGCAGCGTTGCGTTTGAAGCATGGGGACGAATACGACACTAACATTTACAACTACTCTTCGCAAATATATTCGAAAGAATCATACCTCCTTGCATACTTGGAACCTATTTGTGCAGCACCACTTGAGTCGGAGTGGAGTGTGGAGTGAGAGTATTTTGAAATGCAAGTTCTTCCACTCGACTTCGATCCCAAACTCGAACGGAGGAAGGTGAAATGCGTTAAGGGTGTGTTGGAGCCTTCAAGGTACAAGAAAAGAAACAAGTGCTCCAAGTGCAAAAGGCCGGGACATAAGAGAACAACATACAACCTTAACGTAGGATAATATGATTGGCATTGTATTGAATGTTTTTGTTTGTTCAAAGGCACTGGACAGTATGTAATGTGTATTCTGTTTTGAAAACCACTGAACTGCAGTTAAAATCAACTTTTTTTGTTGTGCATTATCGATTCATGTTCATATATTATATACTACATACTAAATAGATTCTAGACTTAAATAATCGACAAGACTCATAATATTTAATATATCAGTGTTTGGCCTACTAAGTAAATGTTCAGTACGTAGTGTATAATAAACCTACCTGGTTGTCTATTGAACAAACCCTTTTCTTTATACAATGTTAAATTAGAAATAATTACGACGCATTAGAATAGGTGGCAATTCAAAAACTATCTTTTCAAGTTCTGAAATCGACTATACACATTACACATCGACTAGACTCAAAATATATAATACATCGATGCATTATCTAGGGGGTATAGTGTAAAATACATAGTCTATCATCGATCAGTCGTGTAGTCTATTATAGAAACCCTATTTCTCATACACTGAACCTTTCAATGTAATTATTACACTCCGCAAAATGGTAGAATTTTAAATGCCTCGACTGCCACAACCATCGTGACTTTTCATTTCTTATTCTCACACGTCTTCTCCCCTTCAATCAACTCGTGTAAAGCTTCTATTGGTCAATTTTCTCATGGTCTGGTCTATTTAAAGAGACCATGGGTCGATTTTGAACACAATTTCAGAAGAGAAAAGACTTAAGGGAGAAGAAGATGGCTAGGAGGACCTACCCACTACAGCCATTGCACAGAATGTCAATAATAAACAACATAGAGTTGCTAAGGCTTCGGAGTGACCCGAATTTCCTTTTCGAGGGTCTTGCCGCCGATCAACAATGGCTGGATAGAGAGCTTCACCAAATGGCTCATTTTCTTCGTGCCATAGCCGAGAGGCTCAACCTGGGACCCCGTGAACTCATCACCCCCCCTTCGTCCCCTAGTGTAATGTTTTTTTTTGTTTGGTTTGTAGTTCATTGCTTAATGAAGCTTTCATACTAGGATTATGTAAATGAAAGCTTTCATTTTTAGTGTTTCTTCAGTAGTCCCTATTTTAAGATTTGCAAACTTTATTTACACTCTGAGTACAATAGGAATAAATAATCGACTACGGTAAATACACATTCTATAATTGACTGTGTCACGGGTGAATTATAGAATGAAATCAGTGTTCATGATCCTGTATATTGAGAGATTATCGACTTATAAACGAGTCTATTATTGACTTGTTATGATATCTTGAGTATATTATAGATAAATAGCTTTATCTATACCAAACTTTATTATTAGTCATGTATCGATCAAAGAAGTCTATTTTCAAAGGATGTGAGATTAAAAAAAGGGAGAAATAAAATAAATTAACATCACTCACGCAATGTAAAATGACTAAATATCATAATATAAGATTACAAATCAATTGGACACTCAATCAAATGGGTATAGGGGAGCGCAATGGTAGTAACAACCAATTACCTAGACCAAGTGTCTCTGTTGAGAAGGACTCCTTGTTCTCATACACTACTTGTCCATTGAACACTCACAAGTAACAACCACCACTCATCTTTATGGTCATCACACAATTCTAATCTCTTGTCATGATAAGTGGTCGTTCATTAGTGCTTGGATGATTAATATTTATTTTATTTTATTTTATTTTATTTTTTCTCCTTTTTATGTCATCTTAATGATCTACGACTATGCCGTGTTTAAGATAACACTTGATCACATCCAAAAGTGATGGGAATCACAATTGATGCATCAAAATTTCTTTACAATAGTTTAATGGTATTAATTGACATACTGTAATTTTATTTTATTTAATTTCTCCCTTTTTTCCATTATTTTAAGTCGTTCATATATTCAGCAAGTTGATCATAGACATTATAAAGGTCTATAATCAACCATAGTCTTAATCGATAATATTCTAATACACAGGATAATCAACACTGACATCAGTATATAAGTCGTAAGTCACCCAGTCGATAATAGAAGACATATACATTCGTTAGAGAACCTTTGAAGTAAAAGATAATCCATTTAAATTTTCTCCAACAGTACAATTCTAATAGGTAGAATTTTCCAACGGTCAAATTTTGATAGCCTTACTATATTAATTAAAGGGACCCTTTTGGACTCCTTCATGCTCATTTATTCATGACTTTCAAGTTTTGCATCAACAATAACAATGTCGCAGTCATCTCAAACTTCCAAAAGTTCTTATATTTGCCGTTGTGGTAATCCTGCGATGTTGAAAACATCACGCACCGACAGAAATCTGGGGCAAAAATTCTACAGTTGTGCGGTTGGAAAGGTTTGTTTTTGTTTAAATAAAAATTTATTTGTGTTCATCTCATAATTCAATTTACTAATTTATCCTCGTTATTTTAGGATAATGGTGGATGCTCTTATTTCAAGTGAATTTACTCCGATTTAGGGGTGTCAAAATTTCAAGGCATTGCAAAGTTTGAAATATTTGAAAGGCTTAGAAATTCTGAAGAAAATAGGGATCTTCTAATGACATTATATAGAGAATCGGAACACAAGATTGATCACTTAAAGGGATTGTTGAAAGATGTCGAAATTGAGAGGGATCAACTTAAGCATAAGTTGGCTATGGCTGAAGAAAAAGAAAAGGGAATAAAAGTTATGATCTATGGTTTACTATTAGTTTTAGCTTTTTGGAAAGGTGTAATGGGGGTGTAGTAGGATTGAATGTATTCTGAATGTTTTATTAATCGACTACTTGTTACTTATATTATAAATGATTTACCTTTTTCATTCATCGACTACACATCGCTCAACTGTATATGGTTTACCTTTTAATCAGAGTTTATAATCAACGATGACAATTCATGTAAAAGCAATGATACGTTGATTATAATAAATGAAAAATGTTTATCATAAACTATAAAGGCAGTTTAGAAAACAAAATTGTTTAGTTCTACGCATCCCGAGCTGAAAGTTAGAAGTTAAAATTATCTAGTCAAATAAAAATAATCATCAGCCACAAATAAAAATTTAATAATTGTCTAAAGATTCAACATTTTCGATTTCCACCATCATTTTGTCGATTTCTTGACTAACTTCATTAAGAAATTCATCCAATTTTGGAAATTCATTCTTGTTATCCTTCTCCGCGATGCCTTCTTTTTCTGGTGCATCACTTTTTTCTTCTTCTTTATGCTGTTCTTTCTCTACTTCTTGTACATTCTTCTCTTCTGTTTTCTCTCTATCTCCTTCATTGTTTTCTTCTTCACAACCATTTTTTTCATTTTTGTCATCTTCATCCTGTACACCTTCGTCATGATCCTCCTTCTCCACACCAGCTGATCCATCAGCTTTGTTTTCTTCTTCACAAACAACTTCTTCATTTTTTTCTTCTTCTTTCTCTTCATCGCCTTCATCCAGATTTTCCTTCTCTATAACAGCTGCAACCTCAGGGATATCACCTCATCAACATTGATGGAGGCATGTTCCAAAGCTACTACCTCAAGGAGGGCTTCTTTGATGCCGCTGTCATCGCGGCCAGCCCTCACTACTGAATACCGACTTTGCACCTGCACACCTGCATTTTTAAGTATTTATCGTTTATAATAAATTAAGATATCGGTTGATGAAGAATGGTATAGATTCTATTATTATAAATAAAAGGGATTATATAAAATATGCATCTTCTATAATATATAGAGCAGATATTACCTTCAGTTTCATCTCTCTTCTTTTGCCTCTTCTTTTCTGCTCTCCTCAGTCTCTCTTCTTTTACGAAATCAGCGATGTCCTTGATCGACTCCTCCAGCCTAAACACGCGCTCTTCCATATTTTTAATCATCGGTGTCTTTCCCGATGCTCTCAGCTTACTTGTCCTCGAACCCCGAGTGACATGCTTTAAAACAACATTTTCACCCAAATCCCAGTCATCATCCTTATCCTCACCATCCTCCGATGAGGTGATGACAGTCGCACCCTCCAGACAGGCCTTCAAGCCATCGATGAATGCGTCATTCGGTTCGTCTGTAAATGCTTTGAACTTTTTCATGTAGTGCTGCTTCATTTCACGGACTGTGGGGATAAGGTACGGATGCACTCTCTACAGATAAATAGGCAAATGTGATTGATTAGCAACACAATATTGGTAAAATTATTCATCGGAAGAAATGTTTCATACCTTTGTGCTCCATCCGTTCAAATATGGATCACCTTCGATTAGTTTATCACCTTTTGAGGTGTGCCATCTGAGCAATCGGAGAATGGGCAGCGGGTCTTCAGTTGATTTACCTTTTCCCCTACCGAGCGCGGGAAAGGCTTCATATATTCAAATCTGTGATCAAGAGAAAAAACAAAAACAAAAAACTGAGAGTAAGTATATTATAGACACCATAGATGAATTACAGTATATAAGAAACTACTTCAATGGTTTATAATCAAATACCATAAATGCCCAGGGAAATTCGTAGAGCGCGTACGATGAAACTCTCTTTGTCTCAAATGTCTTCTTCTGCCTGCTGAAGTCTATTCGCTTCTTTCGATAGTCTAGAGTCAAGGAAAATGACTCCTTACCCCAAGGGTATTGCTCAAAGAAGCCCAAGTTATCCATTATCTTAATGGTATCTATGTCCACAGCTTTTGACAAGTCCCGTGCAAGCAATATCAGTGCACGAACCAAACCAAGCAGTATTTGAACTTGTCCTCCTTGTCTAGCCTCCCATCTCTAATAAGCTTCAACAATTTCTTTGCATTTATACTCCTTTTTTTCACAATTTTTTTTAAAAAAGCTTCACCCTCCTCCATCGCTTTGACATATCTTGAATCACAGGGATAACACCCACAATTTAAACCAGTGATTAGCGTAAACTACTTCAGGCCAAAACATGCAGGCCTGCCATTGATGTTGAACCACATTTCATGCAGCTTGTTGTCCGATTCGACTCGGCGCAGAAGTGTATAGTGGACAAGCTGTCCGTTGAACTTCATATGTTTTGGAAGGTCCCATAAACTATTAAAACAGGAATTCTTAAATCTAGATTTCAGACGTTGATCAACCACGACTTGTTTGAATTCATTAAATATCTTCAAATGGGACCTAACGGATATCTTAGTCGAAAATAATCCGACATCATCCAGGACTGTGGCGAGGTCGTACCTCTCAGCCGAAACAAACCTTGCACAGTGGGGCAAGATCAGTGCTTTCTCGTCTATCCTAGCCTCGAGAGGATCTATTTCCTCTGGCTCATCTCGAACCGAAGCTTCAACTGCTTTCTCGCAACAATTTCTATTCTCTAATTGATCGACTGCTCATTTTTTTCTTATCTCAGACCTATCACCTTCTGCAGCTTTGTGTTTGTTACCTCTAGCCATGTGTTATGATCTACGGACAAAAACTATCATTTTTCAGCTATAGCAGCTACTACAATACCTAATCGACCTAGCAGTCTATTAACATGATAGCAGTTGCAACACCAAAAATTTTAATTTACAGAACAAGTTTCTTAAAAAACAACCCCATCACCCATAAGAACATGCATCTAAATCACCATTCTACTGAACAAAAACAGGAAGGAACCCAGATTTTAAGCATGCAAATCGAGAAAAAATCGTAAAAAAAACTCAATGCAATCGTCGAGGAAAGTTAAAATCCCAATGAGAACAATGTACAAACAAATCAAATACTAACTTAAAAACACAAATTATAAGTAAAACCAATCCCTATTTTTTCAAAAAAAAAAATTCAATTGACAGCAGATAAATACCTAATCGACCTAGCAGTCTATTAACATGACATCAGTTGCAACACCAACTCAATGCAGCAGTTGCAAAAAAAATTCAACTTACAATACATTTTTATCACGCAAATCGATAAAAAGTGGCAAAAAAATCTCAATGCAATTGTTGAGAAAAGTTAAAATTCAACACAAACAATGCACAAACAAAGCGAATACCAACTTAAAAACACAAATTATAAGTAAAATCAAGCCCCATTTTATTTTAAAAAAAATTTAACTTTTCGAGTCTAATTATCAAATACGCAGTAAAAAAATCCCCAACATGAACATGCTTCTACAACACCCTTACATTAGAGAAAAGTTTTAACAAAAATCACATATCTTGCCATATTCCGACAAAATTAGTGAAGAAATTTCAACATGCAATCGTAAAGGATAATCGATACACACCAATTATCCGTAAAAAGTAAGTAAATACCAACTAAAAACAATCACTTTCACTGAAATCAAGCCCCATTTTAAAAAAAAAATCAATTTATTTGAACTCCAACGACTTCACTCGCCACAAATAAGTACGAAAAAAAAAAGAAAAATATCCATCAATATAGAGCACAAATTAACTGAAACAATAATATAGCTTACCTGAAGTTGTAGATTGAAGTTGAAGCTGATTTACATGAGCTTAAAATTGAAAATGGTGGATAGGGAGAAGAAATGATTTTGGTAAAGAGAGATAAGATGAGAGATTTTTTTTTTTTTTGTATCTAATGGAAAGAGTAAAATTAAATATGTATTTAATAAATATATAAGGGGTTCAAAAAGATTTTAAAAATACACAAAGGATGCCAAAATATTTTTTTCTCTTACACTTAAATCCATGTCCCACTAAATTCTATCCATTTGTTAAAATAAATTTTTAAAGTGGACCAACAACTAAATCTTCTCTGTTTTCTGCTTGGAGATTGAGGATGTTGATGCTGTTGTGGCTAAGGTCGTCTTTGCTGCAGAAGGTGTTGCTTATGATGCTTGTAGCGGTGGGTGTACGGAAAAGCAGAAGGATCCTTATGGCAATGTCTAGATGATCTGCTCCTCACCAACGAAGAAATGCGAGTAAATTACAGTCATGTTCAGTGCTGTTCTGCTTTCAATCAAATTTCGAGTTGCTATAATCGATGAAACTTTGATATTAACTCTAGCTAGAATTAATGGGGTCAACTTTTTTGGGTATCGGATTTCCATGGTTGATGATTTTGAATAGTGTAAACGTTTGGCCTGTAGTTGAATCATACACCACCTTTCTTTCTAGTAATATATGATGATTTCTGTAGCCAAAACTTTTAATTGTGAATGTTATTTTCTTAATATTATTGTTAATTATTTAATGCAATGATTTTTCACGTGGACCGGTCATGTGGCTTTTTTTCGTCCACATGGTATGTTTGGTGTCATTTCGTTATGTAGAAGGATATTTTTGACCCAAAAATTTAATGGAGCGATACTTTTGACCAAAATAATATTTTACTCAATTTTTTTTTTAGCCCTTTTTCGTATAAAGAATAAGAATTAAGTTGGTAGTTTTTTTAATATAAAGGAGAATAAATTCAAACAAAACCCCTCATTCATTTTTTGTCTGTACTTGTTGATGAGTTGATGATCATCATCATCTTCCCGAAATGGCGACAAGAAATAGAAGTAGGGTTTTCAAAAGTTACAGAGACACATTGAACGATAATCGTATACCTTTCACTTCTTCTTCTTCTTCAGTTATCGAAATGCCCACTTCTTCTTTTCTTAATTCTAATCCTTCCTATGCTCCTCTTAGTACCCAAGAAGATGTCGCTCCTTCTACATCCAGGTATATATTTATCTTCCTTTATATTTTCTACTAATTTGGTTAATTTTATTCGATTTCGAAGATACTCCGTGCAAGTCAAAATCAACAAACAAATTGAAACGAGGGAGTATTAACGGGTTGTTTGGTATAGGGTATGGAACAAATAAACAAAGTTATACCATGCATTATGATATATAGTGGAATAAATAATGCTGGAACTAATTAATACCGCATACCAAATGCAAGGATTACATGATCCTATGTTTTATCCCGGAATTATTATCACTCATCACTCATATCAAACGACCCCTAAATGTTTACAACACTGTGTACGTGTTGGTTGAAGCTAGTGATGTGGTTCAATAGGTGAAATATTTGCAAAGGAAATGATTGGCGTTCGTATGTATACTAACTTATTTTCCCACATTTGATCTAAAGTATTTTCTTTAGAGAAAACATTGGGGAAGTGATTTGGAGAAATAGGTAAACATTTTCTGCAATACCGAACATGCAAAAAGTTATCTTGAAAGAAAGTACACTATGCTTCTTTCAGTTCTTTTGAATTCTGTGTATTCTGCTTGCAACTATAATCTAGGTATTTTGTTGTTGTTGTTTTTCATTCTGTTTCTCGGAATAGTAAGTCCCCACTTGATGTTCTTCGAATTGTTATTACTATTACCTGTCGAAGGCAGTCTTCTTTTTTCTCTCAAATAAAATCCTTTCCTGTAAAGTAGTTACTACCTCTGTCACTAGTTTCTAACTACTATGTCACTAGCTTGAAGGTTGGATGTCTAATTGTCTAGGTGGTCATGATAGTATCCTGAACCTGAATCGGTGGTTCACTTTTGCCTCACTTTTTCTCAGTAATGGGTGTATCTAATCCCATTTGTTCCCCTAGATTTCATATCTCAGTGTCAGTGTCACTAGAGTGCTTGTTCCCCCAAAAAGAGATTCATCCCCCTTCTCTTCCTGACGATGGTAATTCTTTCTAGCAGCTCCATTTGCCCATCTGAGAATGACACTTGCAAAACAGAATGCTGTTCGCCCTTACTTTGACATTCTGAGAAGGATACAATGCCACAAATGGTGTTTAGCAACCTTAAGCAAATGTTTTCCTGTTATGCTGTTCAGCTAGATTAAAAAAAAGCAGTCCGGTGCACAAAGCAGCCATGTTAGCATTGTCCGGGAAGGGCCGTACATCAAGAGGTGTGATGTAGACAACCTACAAACAAGCACTAGTGGCTGCTTCCACGGCTCGAACCCGTAATATATACTTTACCATTGCTCCAAGGCTTCCCCTTCACTGTTTAGCTAGATTACAAATACAAAGAAATCTGAAGCTCTCAGTGCCAAAGATCTCCCAAGGATCTCGGGGAAGTTGTGAAAAGATGAATTTTCTCTTATTTATTTGTTGCCATATGCAATAAGTGTGGCTACTCATCATTCTACAAAAACTTCTTTTTCCAACTTGCTGAACATATTGCGGTTGCAATTGCTATGACCTGGGCTCAAAATGCTAGCCTTGACAACTCATTTTCTCCTCCTCCGTCCAAAATTTGGCTTCTCTACTTTTATTTTTTTGAATGTGACCAAAACTTATTAGCTGAGATATGCTTACGGACTACGGCCGTCAGACTTGCCTTGCATGGAAAAGCTGGACGTATAAGCAGTAGACATATCCAAGTAATTTAAATTACAATTGAAAAACGGGCATGAGATAAATGATATTGTTTCATTAGAACTGGGAGAACCAAAAAATCTTTCATCTTCTTTCTCTATGAGGTAATCCATGTAAAAGCTGATAAATTGGAAAACATGAAATATATGAAATTGGAAGAAGGTTGATCCTTTACTCTCTTTGTTGCTTTTCTGGAGGATTAGAAATGGTTTTGCACAACAAATGGATGGCAAGTCTCAACATTTCTCTCACAATATCCGGAGACCTATGTAGTGGAGTAGTGTTTATTTTGTTAACAAAGTGTCAGCAAATGCAATTAGACTTGTTCTCGTAGGACTTATTTTGCTATCTTATTAATAGATAAAGGACCACTTGCCTGATCATCATAAGAAGCGAGTAAAATTAAAATGTGCTCTATGTGCTCTTTTTCTTCAATTTTGTTTATATTAATTCAGGCTGTGAGGAGGAAAAATCTCTTGATGTTAAATATCTTTCTTCCTTCCTTAGGGATGCATTTACAGTGGGTTTACCTCCAGCCTGGGTTGATGTTTCTGAAGAAGTTGCAGCTAGCATACATCAGGCTCAAGTCAAATTGGCAGAATTAAAGAAGTGCCATGCTAAAGCTCTGACTCCATCTTTTGGTGATGGAAGAGAAGATCAACATGTGATAGAGGTTCTGACCATGGAGATTACAGATATATTAAGGAAGTCAGAGAAGAGATTACAGAAGCTTTCAGCAAGAGGATCTTCTGAGGATTCAAATGTTAGAAAAAATGTGCAGGTAGAAATCTGATGATTTTCTTATGCGAGAAGTTCATTATCTTAATGCAATTTCCAATTTATTTGACTCAACTCGTGGTGATTTGTTGCATCCTCTTAACTAAGTTTTATTGGCTATTTCTTTTTCCTTCTAAACAAATAGAGTTACTTCTTTCTTAGTTATTACGGTTTTGAGGACATTGATACTTTTGTGATTTACGAATATTTTATTGATTCCACCAAGGAATTGGAGCATCAGTACTGCTTTCACTGAACTCTGCTGTCATAAAATTCTTTTAGCTGCATTTTAGCTGTTGTATTTGAATATTCATGTAGTGATATTTCTTTTTCCAGCGTTCTCTGGCGACAGACCTTCAAAACCTTTCTGTTGAGCTTCGGAGGATGCAATCACTGTATCTTAAACAGTTGCGGCAGCAATCAGAGGTTTGTTTAAATATTTTAGCAGCCTGTTTTGCTGTTTAAGTAAATGGAGCTAATGCTAGTGGTAACCAATAAGAGAGTATAGTGCAGTAAGAAAGTGGTCGAATCTCTAATATTGTGGGCGGATTCTGCAGTTAATGCCTAATCAGACCCTCTCAATTATTTTTTATACTATATTTACATAGAAAGTGGATCCTTAGACCTGTGCTTATATATATTGTATTCTATTTCCTGGTGCAGGGACATGATGGACTTGATTTGGAGATGAATGAAAAGAAGTCTAGCTTTCTGGATGATGATTTCAATGACGTGGTAGACTTTCTAACTTTATGGTTTCTGCTGGTTTCCTGCTTCTATTTGCACAATACTGATCCCCTATTCTTTTGATTGTTTCTGGATTCTTTTTGTTTCGTTTTTGAGTTTTAAGCTTTTACAAGATCACTAAAAAGCAAATTAGTTAGTGTAGTTTTAAGACCTTACAGGTTTTACTAGGAACACAGAGGATGATCCACTGCATGAAAACACCTTAACCCATTGGCTCATCATGGACTTTGATTGGGATTTTACCAGAATTGGGGATTATATTTGAAGAGGTCTTATTCACATTACCATGTTAGACTATATTACAGACACTAATTTCATGTGGTCGATTCATCTTTCAGGGGTTCACTGATCTGCAGATGGCCACTGGTCATAGGGATGAGCAGTTCACAGCAGAGAGAGAAAGAGAGATTAGACAGGTCACTAAAGGACTTTTCTTCACTTTTATATGTTAATCGTGCATAGAATAACAAGCGTTTTCTTTTCATTTTACTGACATAAAGTCTTTGTAGGTCCTCAAATCAGTTAATGAGCTTGCCCAAATCTTGAAGGATCTGTCAGTCCTAGTGATTGATCAGGTTTGAGAATACTCCTTACTTGTTTGCCCTAGTTATTTGCAGTAATTTGTGACTCGTGAAGTTGAATTCTGTTGCAGGGGACAATAGTTGATCGGATAGACCACAATGTTCAAAGTGTGTCGGCATCAGTAGAGGAAGGCTTCAAACAACTACAGAAGGTCTCTCTTGCTCTCTCTCTTGCTTTCTCTCTTGTTATGTCTGTCTCTCATGTGAGTACACATCATACAGCTTAGTAAATATACCTGCGTATACATTATACACTATTACAAGCAGAGTTGGAATATAGGCAGTCCTCATATCATTTCATGTAGTGATCTAGCAACATGGGAATTTATGTGTTACCTTCTGTTTTCTATTTTATTATTCTTGGTTTGTGTTAAATTGATTTTGTTGATGCCTTGAACCATTCTGCCTTATTACTTGGCTAACTGTATACCCCTTTTTGAATTGCAGGCAGAGAGGTCTCAGAGGAAGGGGGGAATGGTGAAATGCGCGACTGTTCTTGTAATCATGTGCTTCGTTATGCTAGTCCTGTTGGTCCTTAAGCAGATTCTCTTATAAACCTCTCTTATACTTTTCCCCCCTTTTCATGGTTATTACTAGGTTTTTAGTTTTTTCAATGCCAAAATTGTAGTTTGCTACACCTATTGGGGAGTTTTCTGGAGGAAGCCCGTTAGCTAGCTACACAGGTAACATGTTGGAGCGGTTAGGTGTACATACATATTTGATTACAACTGAATTTATGTGTGGGTTTGCATCTTGTACCTGTAAAGATGCTGGTTGCTACTTACAAATGATAAAAGGTGTCGTGGCATTCTGCAATGAGAAAATTACATGCTTTTATAAGAGCAGTGAGAAAGTTACATATTCATGTGATTAATTCCGGCAACACAAGGAAAATGCAAGTTTTCGCAAAAACAAAAAATCATACTTGAATCTTGTGTGTGTTCCATTGGAAGTATGATTGCCACGTTACCATTTCAGGAATGATAATGCTACAGCTCACAAGGTATATTGTCTAATTCCTTTTTATACTCTAGGTCAGATAGCTGAAATTTGTACTGTAATTGGTGGGTGACACTAGGATAACAGAATGAAAGAATATACTTAAGAGAAGCAAAATTACAAAAGACCACGGGAAAATCATATTTCTAGCCAAAGCGATAGTTGCAGAACCATGAGGACTAGCATGGTAAGAAGAATGCTAAAAGCACTGGAGGCTAGAGGGACTCTGCGAGTACTACCAGAAGGAAGTATTACAGGAAGGGAACACTCTTCTCCATTGAAGTAAACTTTGCTTGGAAAACCATCACCTGCTCCTACATTGATTCCAGGTGTGGTCTTCTTTGTGAAAGATAAGACTGATTGCTGGGTACCAGGAACTGGAGGATCTTTCCTTGGATTGTCTCCTCTCCTCTCTGCAACCAGGTAATTTAAGCCTGAAAACCCCTGTATAAATATTGTGTTGTTAGCATCAGGTATGATGGTTCCGTTGAAAGAATACCCTTTTTCAAAACCTTGTATGGCTTTATCCAACTGTATGGCACCAAACCAGTCAACAATGTCAGTGTCATCCCAATTAAACAGAGTTATTCTTGCTGTCCATCCGCCTGTGAAATCGCTAAGCAAATGCCAGTTAATGCTGACTCCACAGTTGTCTCCGCAAGGCAAGGGATTTGGCAAATCTCGCCTTCTGTTAAAGTCCTTTGCCATTTCAGTTCGGTTGTCGAAGGGCACCAGAAGTGCCTTTGATGGTAAAAGCAGTGCTGGCTCGGTGGCACTGCACATATTACCGGGGCTCGCGTTGCAGCCACAGGCACAGGTGTTACAAGGAACAACAGAATCATTGAAGAAGGCAGAGAATGAGACACAACACTTTGGCTTCTTTAAGGTTGAACTGCTAATGTTGCAGATTACTTGCCAGCTAGCAACAGCAGCTGTATCTGAAGATAGCCCTGCAGGATTAGGGAAGAGGCTAGGGGATACTCGTACTGGCGGCCCACATACATAACCAGGACTGTTAGTTCCATTTATTTTCCAGTTCTGTGGAGGGTGGATAGCACTTATGTTAAGGTCTGGCGACATCTTGTAGACTTGCAGTTCAAAAGCTGACTTGGACTTGCTTGCATCCATGAAAGGTGGCAGAATGGTTCCATTTCGACAACAGAAAGGAACCATTCCTAAGGTTGTATCATTTGTCTTTTCCAAAGGAAGGTCGATGATTGTGGGTCTTTTTTCACAGTTCAAGGCCTTCGAAAAATCCATGCCCTTGTAATATTCACCCTGCTTACCAAAGATACAGTCCCCTGTATCAACAACCGTAGGATAAGCACCCTTCATGCTATAGATGAACTCGTCCCTCATCCATTCCCAGCTTAATTGCCAGTTAGCAAGACGACTAGTGTGGTTGTTATTTGAGATTGTGACTTGTGCCCAGTAATTGGATTCGGATGAGCTAGTGACATCAAACATTATTGTAAGATCACCCTCTTGCCGAGGTTGGATTTCCTCATAGGTCGTGGTGTTGGATTTGGCGCTTGAATCTTTGAGACAACAAACTTGGGTCAGATCTCCTGCATGGTCCATTAAAATATCAGACATCTAAGTTTGCTTTGAGCTACCATGATAATAGGATATCACCAGTTCAGTAGTAGGTGCTGATGTACCATACACCACTAGCCTTCATGTCTATATAGTCGAAACATTTTTAGGTGATATATATATTATTTTACATTATCAAGTAACCCAAAGAGATCTATTTTACAAGTTCATTAATACAGGTCGGATTTATGACATATACAATACTTGAATTGTCAATGTAGATGCTACGTAGTTGGTTCTCGAGTATAATAAGAGAACATTTGTTGTTGCTACTATGGGGTCCCTAAGCACAAGGAGGGTCTGTGGACCTCTATTAAGTCTCATTAAAATATGAGTTTGTGAAAGATTGTCTACTAGTAAAGATGACGGTGTATATAACTCAAACTCTATATATTATAGTAGGTTCGGTCTTATCATCACTAAGGAATAGTTAGTAAAAAGAGCCGCGGCTGCATGAAGATTTAACATTGATGACTTTAACCTTTGTCCCACAAAGGTAGGGGTACGGGTTGTTTACATCTTATAACCAGAATCAGTTTAAAAAATCCGAACTTTACTGCAGTTGTTAAGGAAATGAAAGTTTAGAAACTTTGCCTACCTTGAGATGTAGAAGGAGGACACAAGAAGCCATCATTAGCCAGACTGATCGAAGAAGGCAAAGGGACAGCAGGAGATGCAACACCATACTGTGTACCAACCAACTCAATTCGAGCCTGCATTTGATTGACGTCTCCAGCAGTCTGAATCGCGGACTTAAGGTCAGTGTTGGGAAAGCCAGCAAAGACAGTTCCATTTCCAGCATCACCTGGCAGAATGGTTCCATCAGCAAGCACAGCATGTGAAGCAGAGACCAACAATTCCCTGTGCTGGAAGCCAACAAAGACCCTCCAAGACTTGAGCTCATCAGGACTGTTGTTGAGGATTGTGAGGTTGGACCTGAAATTGTAGGCTTGGTTGTTGGGGTCATATGCTGAGACGTTTGGGGGAAGAGGAAAGCCAGAATCGTAAATGTAAGTTATGAATATGCCATTGCAGTCTCTAGCATTGTTGGAGGAGGTTTGAGAAATCGAAACAGGAAGAGAAATTAAGAGGATCAGGGGGGGAAAGATTAACAAAGTGGCCATTGTATTATAGTTTCTTTGGTTTAGGGAAACAGAACCTACCACCTTTTTATCTTTCAAGGTTGAGCTTGTTCTATCGAAGCTAATGCTATGCTGCCTTTCCCTTGTTCAAGAGAAAGTGCAATATTAGAGTTGTGGAATGAGGAACAAAGATGACCGCGGTTTAAAAAGGACAGTCCGATGCATTAAAATTTCTGCTATGCGCGGAGTCTAGAGAAGGGCTGGAATGGCCATGGCTTAAGATAAAATTAAAAAAAAGAGACATTTGAATTTGTCTTAACAAAGACTGTTTCTTGTTTGTCTCAAAAATATAGAGTAATAATTTAGTTACACGGGAATGGCTTGCCGGCTTTGAGTGCTTCTAATATACTACATTACTAGTATATACTAGTATAAGTTAATCGAAGCAAGCAACAACATCTGCATGACTTAGTTCTAGTTTCTTGTTTAGTTATGTTTATTAGTCTTAATTATTAGTCAATGAGTTTGACAGGTTCAGAGCAGCCAAATGGAAGCAAATCTAATACTCCTTCCATTTTTTAATTTAGGTGAACCTATTTGGTTGGACATAGAGTTTAAAAATAAAGGACTATTTTGGAACTTGTGAGTTTTAACATGTCATAACATTTGTCTAGTTGTAAGAATTTTGAAATTGAAAACCTCTCTATTCCATAAAGATATAAGGGTAAGGGTTGTGTATACTCCATTCTTCTCATATTCCATTTGTGAAACTATGCTGAGTATTTATTAACAGAAATACAAGACAAGGCAGCATACAAGGCATGAATTCTGTGCATATCAGAAGCTTTAACACATCGAGCTGTCTTTTTTTCTTTAGTCGGTCATAACATGAATAACATTTGTGTGACTACAAAAACTTTTCGTTAAAAGTAAAATGAGAAGTTTAAATTAAATTATATTCAAATTTTAAAGTGGTCTTTCTTCTGAACATACAAAACAGAAAATAGGTTTACATAATTGAAACAAAGGGAGTAAGTTCTTTTATAATGTTATACCATTTTTTTACACGGATGATGTTTAGGTCAGTTATGTGCACCACGACTATCTAAATATTATCCGCTACCTTCCACATGTACAAGTTTAGATAACTCTTCAAATTTATTATTTTCTCGTTTAAAAAAGAATGATCTAATTTTTTTTTTAGTTCATTTTAAAAAGAATGATTTTTTTTTCTTTTTAGAAACTTTTTAATTATAACTTTTCACGTGACATGTTTAAAACCACAAGATTGAAGGACATTTTTGGTATATTTGACATATCTTTAATTTAACACCACACGATTCAAAAATCGTTTTTATTTTCTTAAACTCCGTGTCAAGTCAAGCTAGGTCATCCTTTTTTTTAACGGAAGGAGTAGGCTTTTTGAAATATTGATTGTCAAAAATCTATTTTTTATTTCAAAAATAATAAATTCTTTAAGTTCCTCAGCATCTATATTCATTACAATTACAAAAAGTGTACTAAGCGTCTTTCAGTTTAAATTTCTATCACATTAGGTTTTCCCTTCCAAAATACAACTTTTATGAGAATGCTTGGTGGCAAGGGGAGTACTGTGGCTTCGCTTTACATGACATATGATTGTTACCTTATTCTTTGGCCTAGTTAAAGCTCAATGATCAAGAAGTTAATTACAATTTTAATAGTGTATTCATGAAAGAAATACTGGTCAGTTGCTCATTCGTTACATTATCTTAACCCCTTTTGAGCTAAATGTTGAATAGGTTGGGTTGGGATTGATTTTGCCATCCCTAGCTCTACACGACGGAGCTACATAGACCGAAAGATGGTGAGTTGAGCACCCTTCATCGGAAGACTATACTCTGTATAGATAAAAATATACTGTACAAATAGGTCAAAAACTACTTTTTATACATACAAATTAAATCTTGAACACCTTTGACGAAATTTCTGATTTTACCAATAACCTCTACATATAGTTTGTAAACACATCTTAGCAAGGGGTAACTCAAAACCTTCAGATTCCAATAAAATTCTCTATTTGAGAAAAAGATCATCATATTGACCGAGATCAAAGTGGACTAATGGGTAAGAAGGGAAGCAAATGCATAAATAACTGCATTTAGGATTTCTATTTAATGAACAATCGAAGTTTATAAAGTTTAGTCATTTTAAAATCAATTTATTTCCTTGTTTGCCGGAGTACAAGAATTTAGGGTCGTTTGTTAGCTGATTAGGAGGAATATTATTCATGCATTACATCTTGCATAAGTAATACTATGTATGGTAGCTGGTAAGATTATGTATAAATTTAATACGGTATTTGATTTGCAATTCAAAAAGGTGCAGAGCCAGGATGACGGGAAGGAATTCATCCGAACCCCATTCAATGGGAGTATACGCTATATATGTAAAGTCAGATTTGATATTGTATACAGTGCATATTGAACCTTCTTGATTCAATTTGAGAATCTATATCGAATCCCTTGGTAAAAATCCTAAAAGCCCACATAACTAATGCATTTATATATTACAAGTGAATCCATATAAAATTTTAGTAGGATAGAAAGTAATATATGAATAACTAAGACTTGCATAAAATAATGAATAGATTTTCTCATGATTAATTCAGTATTACTAATACCTGCATAACTCTAATCAGCTACGAAACAACCCCTTAAAGTTTTATCGATTTTAATATTGATTAAATTAAGGAGTGAGTTTGTAAAGTGAAACGTGTATTTAGAATTGGAGATGAGTTTGTGATGTATCTCTTTCTCAAAATTAGGAACAAATTAGTGTCAAAATATATACTTGTAGTTTTGTAATTGAACAAAACTCAGAGGAGAATATATTTAAACTACTTCGAATAATGCAAAAGGTATATGTAGCGCTTTTCTGAATATATATTATTCCTAATTTCCTATATCGTGGTATAAAGATTTTGAAGTGCCGTTTCAATTTTTTTTTTTTATTTCTTTTTTAAAAAAGGTTTGGGAAGAAAGAAGATGTTCGTTAGCCTAGTTAGTGACAACTCATTAATAATAATAGTTTATCAAGTTTTTCCAACTTGATATACCACGTCCCAAGGTATATAAAAAAATTAATAAAAAATCATATGCTAATAATTACCTACCCTTGTTTGTTACATTAGAAATGTTAGTAATTTATTCACGTAGCTACTCGTTACAATCTTGGACTATCAGTAAAGTAATAGGCCATGTGATGATTCATTTATTTTCTTATTCTGTTTTTTATATTTTCTTAATTTTTGGTGTGGAGGATATGTTTTGTGCACAAGTTATTTATTTTTGATACAAGTTATAAACGAATGTTGTATACGATTTAAATTATGTCGGAATATTAATACAAGGAGTATTTAGGTTGAAAATTTTGTTTGTATATTACAAATTAATACATAAATTTTAATTTAAAATATTTATTTATTAAAAATGTAAAAGTCGATTCACTATTGTAAAGGATAGTTTTGTTATTTTAATCCATATATCATTTAGTCACATATTCTTATTTCATAGTCTACCTCATATAGAATGTACATAGAGTTCCTCATTATGTATGGAAAAAGAAAAAATTCGCCCAATACTGTAGTACATACTATGCTGAATTTTGTAAATTAATAACACATAATAACAAGTTACTTTCTATATCAAATTTAATATGATAACACGAAAAATAAAACAATAACTTGATATAACTAATTTATAGTAATAATATTAAAATTACACTAGTAATATACTTTATACTTAAATTGTTTTGCTAGTTTTTAGAAACTCACCTCACACCTCATGCAAATCTTCATAAAATTTCCTTTATTAGAGGTTCTCATTCGAATTTTGGATATTGAAAAAAATTCTCCTAGGAGTAATCAGAAATGAGTTTTGATGCACAAATTCAGAATAGTCGAACTCAAATACGGATGTCGAACATCAAACTAAAAAAAAATCTTTATAAAATTAAATTTTAAAAATGAAAAAGAAAAAAAGATGATCTATCTGTTCTGTATTCTTTTTTAAGATTAACTTAAATAGCTCCCTACTTAACTAACTAACTAAAAAACAATCGATAGATATAATATGTATAATTTATATATAATAATATATATCATCATGTATATCGATTAGAATAAATAAACAATAAATTCGTCCGACTATTTACGTGAAAATCCCTTTTCTTTTCTTCCCTCTCACCCCCTTTTAAAGAGGCTTTATTAAATCGACCGTTAAGTATTAAAGTAGAAAACTTTATTATCTTTCTTTCTTTATTAATATTATTTTTTTAATATAAAGTAAGTTGAATATTTTATCTCTTTTGACTTTCACGTCCACATCATAAAATCGGTGTAGATATCAATCAGACCGTTCTCAATTGCCACCAATATCCTATACAGATCACAGATCCAACGGTCAGAATTTGTCGACCGTTATATCATCCATCTCAAAAAATTCAAATTTAAGGTTGTCGTTCCTTCTTTTCTTCTTACAAAAACAAAATCCCATTTCCCCCTTTTCTGCTCCTCAAATGGGTTTTTTCTCCTTTCCTTAATTTCTCCAAATCAAATTTTCTTGAATTTTATAAAGCAATTCGACGAAAATGGGGTTGATTGATTCTCCTTCTCGTTCATCTCCGGTGAAAATTACTGTTACTTCTTCTCCAACTGGTGGTGGTGGTTGTCGTCATGGTTTAACTAGCCCGATACGAAGGCATTCGTTATCGGCTAGTCAAAATTCACCCCTTAGTGGAAAGGGGATAAGGGGTGGTGGAAGTGGTGGAAGGTATCTTTCTATGTCTAAAGAGAGTACTGATGAATTTGTAGCTTATACAGTTCATATACCACCAACCCCGGATAATCGAACCATTGCAGATTCACAGGATAGTCTTGTTGGGAGTGGTAGAAAGAGTTATGGGGTTGGAAATCCGAGTGATGGGTATATTAAAGATACAATCTTTACAGGGGGTTTCAATTCTGTTACTAAAGCACATGTCAGGAAGAGTTTAGAGGAGGAGGAGGTGATGAGAAAGTGTAAAACAATGTGTCAAATGGAAGGTTGTGATGAGAAAAAAGCGGAGGCCAAATGCGAATGTGGATATGTGATATGTAGAGAGTGTTATTTGGATTGTGTGGGAATTGATGGAGGATATTGTCCTGGTTGTAAAGAGTCTTATAAAGGGATTAGTGATGATGAAAGTGATGAACCGAAATCGGAAGCTAAAGATCAGGCGAATCCGTTGCCATCACGAGGGGGAGGAGGGAGAATGGCGAAGAATTTTTCACTTGTGCAATCATTCAAGAATCCAAATCAAGATTTTGATCATAATAGATGGCTTTTTGAGACTAAAGGGACTTATGGTTATGGGAATGCTTTGTGGCCTTCTGATGGACAAGAATTTGGGAGAGGTATTGATGATAGATCTATGAATCCTCCTGATTTTAGTGACAGAAGAAATAGGCCTTTGACAAGGAAAATTGGAATTTCAGCTGCAATTATCAGTCCATACAGGTAATCATTAAAGTACATGTCTTGTTACTCTTATGCATTTATATTCGTAGTTAGTGAATAGTTGGAACAATAGAAAAAAATCTCCATTTCTATATTTTTGTTAATTGCCACCTACAAACAGAAAAAAAAGATTTTACAACAACTTTAGCTGAAATGGGACACAGTTCAAAGTAGGAGTGACATACTGGGCAAATATCCTCATTTCAAGTGTAATCACCACCCACAAACAATATATTTCTGTTTGGCCAAGGAAAAGTTATCATCCACACATGAGTGGTGTCATGTTCATGGGGGAAGCTAAAGGGAGCCAAGGGGGTTCGATTAACTTTCTTCAATTGTACTGCATAACTAGCATAAAAAATAAATTTTTTTGGTTATAAATGAACTGTTGAATCCCCCAGAAATGAGAAATATTCTAGTACAGTAGTAAGGGGGTTCCAAAAGAAGTTGCCTTAGATCACAAGTTCAATTCCTACGTGTGACAGTCTAATGTTTTTTCAATTGCCTTGTATGAGTTTCTAGCTCCAGTAGGTCATGTTTAGACGTAAATTGAATTCTCCTCTTTAGGTTGAACTTTTAGTTGAGGCATGCCTAGACAGACAATAACATGTTGAAAGATTACAGAAGATAGTCATTTGCTGATGGTTTGATTTCAAATGACAAAATATATGAATCAGTATCAAAATTTGAAGTAGATGCATGAATGTGAAATATATGCAGGTTGCTTATGGTTCTTCGTCTTGGTGCTTTGGCTTGTTTCTTGACATGGAGGATTTCTCATCCAAATCATGACGCAATGTGGTTATGGATAATGTCAGTAGTGTGTGAGGTTTGGTTTGCAATATCTTGGCTTCTTGATCAGTTGCCAAAGCTCTGTCCTGTTAAAAGAATCACCGACCTCACGATCTTGAAAGAAAGATTTGAAAGTTCAGGACCAAACCTACGGAACCCAAAGGGATTGTCTGATTTACCAGGCATCGATGTATTTGTTTCAACAGCTGATGCAGAAAAAGAACCACCCCTTGTAACGGCAAACACAATCCTTTCCATTCTAGCTGTTGATTATCCTGTTGAAAAGGTGGCATGTTACTTATCTGATGATGGAGGTTCCCTAGTGACATTTGAAGCTCTTGCAGAAGCTGCTAGTTTTGCAAGAATATGGGTTCCCTTCTGTAAAAAACACGACATAGAACCCAGAAATCCTGAGTCATACTTTGGGCAAAAGCGTGATCCACTGAAAAACAAAGTGAGAATTGACTTTGTCCGGGACAGAAGAAGGGTGAAGAGGGAGTATGATGAATTCAAGGTGAGGATTAATGCCTTGCCAGAGTCAATAAGGCGACGATCAGATGCTTATAACACCCAACAGGAGTTAAGGGCTAAAAGAAAACAGGTAGAACTTGGAGAGGATCTTTCTGAACCAATCAAGGTCCCTAAAGCTACTTGGATGTCTGATGGGACTCACTGGCATGGTACTTGGTCATCAGCTGAGGAAGGCCATTCAAGAGGTGATCATGAGGGTATTATACAGGTAATGTACTTTGCCCTTCAAGTTCTTTTGTTTAATACTCCCTCTGATTCAATTTGTTTGTTTGGTTTTGATTTTAACAGAGTTTTTAAAAAAGTACGGAATGTCTCAAAATGTCCTTTAATTTTATTGTCTTAAAATATGTCATGTCGAAAGTTAGAATGAAAGAGTTGCCAAAAAGGGAAAGAGACATTCTTTTTGAAATGGACTAAAAAGGAAAGTAAGCTAAACAAATTGAAACTGACGGAGTATGAAATGTTGTATTATCTCTGAGTACATACTTTGTCTTCAAGTTATCTTGTAAAATGAGAAAATTTTGCTTCTAGTCTTTTGTTGAGTTCCTGAACTTTGTCTGTTGCAGATCATGTTGGTTCCACCAAATGCAGAGCCACTTTATGGGAATGAAGTAGATGAGAAGAACATGATTGACACAACAGACGTTGATGTAAGATTGCCAATGCTGGTTTATGTTTCCAGAGAAAAGCGACCTAGTTTTGATCACAACAAGAAAGCAGGAGCGATGAATGCTTTGGTCCGAGCCAGTGCAATAATGTCAAATGGCGCATTCATTCTTAATCTTGATTGTGACCATTACATCTACAACTCTTTGGCTATGAGAGAGGGAATGTGCTTTATGCTTGACAAAGGGGGTGACAGGATCTGTTATGTTCAGTTCCCTCAGAGGTTTGAGGGTATTGATCCAAATGATAGATATGCAAACCACAATACAGTTTTCTTTGATGTTAGCATGAGAGCATTAGATGGTTTGCAGGGTCCAATGTATGTAGGAACAGGTTGCATTTTTCGAAGAATTGCTCTTTATGGGTTCAGTCCACCAAGAGCAACGGAACACCATGGATGGTTTGGTAGCAGGAAGACCAGAAAGCTTTTGAGGAAACCTAACATACAAAAGGATCAAGAGGATGATGAAATGTTTTTGCCAATGATTGATGAAAAAGATGATGAGGAAGTAAGCAGATCTTTGCTTACAAAACAGTTTGGAAACTCCGTTCCACTGGTTGACTCTATTGCTGTAGCTGAATTTGGAGGGAGGCTGCTCCATGAGTTGCGAGGAAAAGGTTGCCAAGGAAGGCCAGCAGGTTCACTTGCTGTACAGCGCGAGCCATTGGATGCTTCAGCACTTGCTGAGGCCGTGGGTGTCATAAGTTGCTATTATGAGGACAAAACCGAATGGGGCAAAAGAGTTGGATGGATATATGGTTCGATCACAGAAGATGTTGTGACAGGTTACAGGATGCACAATAGGGGCTGGAGATCAATTTACTGTGTCACAAAAAGAGATGCATTTAGAGGGACAGCTCCCATCAATCTAACCGATAGGCTCATCCAAGTTCTCAGATGGGCAACAGGTTCGGTTGAAATCTTTTTCTCTCGCAACAATGCTCTATTTGCAAGCCCAAGAATGAAGTTCCTGCAGAGGGTGGCGTATTTCAACGTGGGAATGTATCCCTTTACTTCCATTTTCCTCCTCGTCTACTGTATCTTGCCTGCACTTTCACTCTTCTCAGGAAAATTCATTGTGCAATCCCTCAATGTCACCTTCTTGGTATTCTTACTGGCAATCACAACCACCCTATGCATGCTTGCTCTCCTTGAAATCAAATGGTCAGGAATCACCCTTCATGATTGGTGGAGGAACGAACAGTTCTGGTTGATTGGCGGAACAAGTGCACATCCAGCAGCCGTGGTACAAGGACTACTGAAAGTTATAGCAGGAGTTGACATCTCATTCACATTGACATCAAAATCTGCTGCACCTGATGACGGAGAGGATGAATTTGCAGAGCTATACGAGTTCCGTTGGACAGTCCTAATGATTCCACCAATCACAATCATACTGATCAACATGATTGCAATTGCAGTAGGAACATTTAGGACTGTGTATAGTCCTTTCCCACAATGGAGCAAGCTTCTTGGAGGTGTATTCTTCAGTTTTTGGGTGTTATCTCATCTCTATCCATTCGCGAAAGGACTAATGGGGAAACGCGGAAAGGTTCCCACCATTGTGTTCTTATGGTCTGCACTCATCTGCATTGTTGTCTCGTTGATCGCTGTCTACATATACCCTCCTTCAGGACATCAAGATTTCTCAAGTTTTCAGTTCCCTTGAGTTGTATTGTATTGTAAACATGAGTTGTTGATGTGTGTGTCTGTCCATCTCGGCAGCTCAGTTAAAACTCACACATTCTTAAAGAGTATGTACGAAGTTTCTCAACTTCATCTCACTGTTCAGTATTCTTTTTTTACTTTCTTTTAAGATGTACTTTATGTTGCATGACCAACGGTTATTTGGAATTGCAAAAAAGATCGGATATTCTTTAGTTACCACAACTGGTTGAGAATGTTTCAGTTCATTTATAATTGAGCTTTTTTACCTCATTTTTCTCAGATGTCAAATGCTACTGTGCATATTCAGGTTTTCAGCTTCATTCCGGGATTGGAACAAACCTATGTTGTAACAGAGAGAAGGTGAACCAACTTCCTTTGATTCGCTTCTTCCTACATAATTTATATGTTGTGATCGTCTCTCCCATCTGGTCAACTAGCTTTCGCTCCTTCCTACATAATTTATAATATAATGTGATCATCGCCTCGCCTCTCCCATCTGGTTGAGTAGCTTTCGCTCCTTTCTACATATTTTATAATACAATGTGCCATATTGAGAGCATTTCAGTCATAGTGGGAGCTTTCGAAATTAGTTAGCGCACCCCAACTAACTTAGCCCATTTCGACCAGACTTTTCCACTCTCTGCAAATCTTTCAAAACATAGTTATTATTAACACCCATAAATAAAGAAAATGAACTTTAAACATCTCGTCATTAGTTTTTTTTCCAAAACATACTTATGGAAACACTGTGTGGTTATAAAATGACCAAGTTTTGGGCAGCTTTGAAGATGAGTTTCAAGTTTGAAAAAATGATTTGGCCAGAAATTTTGTTAAGAATATTTAAAATTTAATATAGGTTTTTTTGACAAAGGGTGTTTGATTGGTCGCTACTATTTCAACTTCCAAAAACATTTTTTAATCTCATCTCTAATAACTCTTTTTATTTTGTTTTTTTTTTCAAAAAAAAAAATAAAATTCAATCAAATCCACGTCTAAACCTAGCTTAGTAAGTGTACAGTACAGCCCACATGAATGAATCTTTCTACAATTAGGCTTAGTGTTCTAGAAGACTAAGAGTACTTTTTATCTTTTCATTATCTGGGATTAATCAACTTCAAAAAGGTAGAATTGCAATATCTCTTATGATTGTGTATTTAATTAGTGAAGATAATGCTGTCAAACTCAGATTAATTACTTATTAGTATATTATACATATTACTTCACTCATTCAACAGGCAGTGTCAGTTGCAACTCTTTTTCTTTAAAATAAAAAAATAGAAGTTGAAAAGAAATTCAAAATGATGGGTAATTTTAGAGAAGGACAGCTTAGCTACGCTAGAACCAACAAATATTATTTGGAAAGTACCCCAACAGAGTAAAAATAATAATAGAGAGAAGGATCCAGCAACAAGTCAGAAGAATTCATATTCATAAAATAAAATAATTGAGGTGAGCCAAATCTTGGATGCTCATTGTTGGTGGAAGTTAATAACTCAAATGTTGACTAACTTTGAATTTTTATTTCAAATTTCAGTGATTTTCTGGGATAAAAATTCAAAGTTGAGTGATCATTTGAGTTATTAACTCTTGTTGTTGGTATACTAGATGTTGAAGTCTGTGCTAGCACGAGCCCAATATATGTTATTTTTTTACTTTAATTTATGTGATATAGATGAAATTTTAAAAATCAATGATTTTTTTATATATATTTTTAAATATTTTACGTTATTAGCTATTGAGTTATAGTATTTTTACATAATTTCGAATACTATATGCTATACTTTTGTTTCAATTTATGTGCCATGATGGAATAATTGAGAAAGTCAATCAAATTTGTTATATAGTTTTAGATATTGTAAATTGTTAATTATATTATGATTTATACTATTTTTTATGTAATTTTCAAATAATATAGCTCTATCGCAAATAATATGATATCGATAGAATTTGAAAAATCAAGTCAATTTTTCCTACATCATTTAAATATTTTAGATTGATAATTATTGTGATTTATATTATTTTTCATGAAATTTTAAATAATGTATCCCAATTAATGTTGCATTATTATGATTTACATTACTTTTCACGAAATTTTTAAATGATATGTCTCATTTTTTGTTGCGTTGATAAAAAGTCAACCAAAATTTTTTATGTGTCTCCAAATAATTTAAATTATTAATTACTATAATTTATAATATTTTTATACAATTTTCAAATATATATATATATATATATATATATATATATATATATATATAAAACAAGTTAAAGCTAAAAAAAATAAGTAAATTAAAATTTAGATAAATAATGATATTTTTAATAGACTTTTAGATTTTTTAAGCTATTACCTATTGTAATTTATAATATTTTTTTGACATTGTAATTTAATATTTTAAGTTGATAGCTATTATAATCTATAATACTCTTCTTATTCAAACTTTGTGGTGTTGATATTCAATTATATTTTAAAAATAGTTTAAGTTTTTAATTATTTTGATTTATAATACTTTTCCTTCTATTTCAATTTAAGCGACACTTATATAATTTCGGGAGTCAACCAAATATCACGATTGAAATAGTGAGGCAGACATGTCTTAAATGACTCATAATAACTAATTAGAAGTGATATTTTAGATAAATAATTATATTTTAATAGATTTTTAGATTTTTTAAGCTATTAGCTATTGTAATTTATAATATTTTTTTGGCATTGTAATTTAATATTTTAAGTTGATCGCTATTATAATCTATAATACTTTTATTGTTCAAATTTTTGTGGTGTTGATAGTCAATTATATTTTAAAAATAGGTTAAATTTTTAATTATTGTCATTTATAATATTTTTCTTTTTATTCCAATTTAAGTAACACTGATATAATTTCGAGAGTCAACCAAATTTCGCGATTGAAGTAGCGAGGCAGACATGTCTTAAATGACTCATAATAACTGATTAGAAGTGATATAATAAAATTGCTACAAAAAATACATATGAAAAAAATTAAGTGAGTCTTATATAAGATGTCAAATTAATTTAAAACATCAATAGTAATCTATTATTTTATATTTTTATTAAATATTATTAATTTTTTAATACTTAGATGACTTTTAATAATTAATTAGAAGTGACATAATAAAATTACGATTGAAGTAGCTGAAACAGACATGTCATAAATGTGTATTTTATTTTTTAGTAAATATTATTAATTTTCTAATACGTAAATGACATATAATAATTAATTAAAAATGATATAATAAAGTTATGAAACAAGCAGACAACTAAAAGCAGGCAAGCGTCAGCCGCCTGCTTGAGGTGCCAGCTAACTGGCGCTTATATATAGTATAATAATACTTTCCTATTTTTTTAATGTCCACTAAAAAGATGGCCTTTTATAATACTTAAGAACTCTTTTGATTTTAATTTTTTCATTAAAACTCTTAAAGGTGTGCTCTTATGATATAGAATTGTCATTATATTTTTAAGATGTCCATGATCCGTAAACGTACTCTTTGCGTTAATTGACATCTACATCCTTCAAATTTTGAGTGTGTACAAACCTACACTTAAACTTATATAAAATTAAACAAATAAATACACATTCTACATATTAGTTGTCACTTATGCACAATATGCATGTTTACTTATTTAATTTTACATAAATTTAAATATTTACTTTTATACATAGCTAAAATTAAAGAATATATGCCAACTAACACCAGATTGAAACACATATTTATGTATTATAATTTATATGCTTCCAAATTTTATGTCTCAAGAATATTTGTAAAGCATGCAAAAAGTTATAATTCACATGCTCATCTATTACTTCACTGTGTTACAACTAGTGTCACGATGGTTTTGCAAACGATAATCATTAGGCAGTCGCCTTACAAGACACTATTAGTAGTCAAGTATATATCACCATATCGATAAGGGGATTGGGGCTCTCATCACTAATAATATCGTATCGCCTAATATTTTCAGTATAATCTCACATATCTACTTAGTTTTTATCAGAATTTTAATTAATATCAAACAATACAATAACAATAAATTCAGTGTATTCCTATAAAGTCTGGTCTGAAAAGATAAGATGTACGCAGTTCATACTGCTATCTCCGAAGAAGTAGAGAGGCTGTTTCTGATAGACCCTCGGCTCAAGATAAAGAGTAGTAAACAAGGGAATGGATGACATAACAGAAATAAGGAATAAGAAATAATAAAATAGAAATCAGAGAAATACGAAATACGAGAAATAAGGGTAACACGAAAAGAGAAAATAGGAACTAAGAAATAAGAAATAGAACATCCACCTAGTAGTAACATACACTCACATACCAAAAACCTATGTACACAGTCCTATGATTACTAACCCAGCTACATAAGATTTCTTCTGACTGCTTGCTACAATCCACCCACTAATACTAGTCTTCTACCCTTATTCGCAACCTCCACACCTTCCTATTTGTTGGAGTCCCACATCGGTGGGTTAAAGGATCCTTGGTCTCTTTATATGGTCTTGAGTAATAATTCTCCCCTTATGAGCTAACTTTTGAGGTTGAGTTAGGCCCAAGATCTATTTCTTTATCATGGTATCAGAATCGGGTTCATCCAATTCATTGTTTCCGATGTTTGGGCCCCCATCTTATATTGTCCATGTTTCACATGTCCAGCCCTCGACGTGCGGGGTATTGGAGTCCCACATCGGTCAGAGCCAGGTTCAGCCAGTTTATTATTTTCAATGTTGAATCCCCCATCTTATATTGTTCATGCTCCATATATCCAGCCCTGGACGTGCGGGGGTGTTGGAATCCCACATCGGTGGATTAAAAGATTCTTAGTTTCCTTATATGGTTTTGAACAATCCTCCCCTCCTGAGCTAGCTTTTGAGGTTGAGTTAGACCCAAAATCCATTTCTTTATCACTATCTAGGATCATGTCCTCAGTACCTAACCTGAAGCTACTGCATGTATTGCTCGATTATTATTATTATATGCCAACGTAGCTGGCCACGTGTGATGCTAGGGCAAAAGGAATTGGTCCCGAACGTCCCATGCGTTAGACACATCACAAGCAACAATGCCTATTATGGGCCCCTTGTTAGATGCCACATCAAAGTCACAGCTCACCCTCCTTTTTTCTTTATTTAGCTAAGTATTTTAGACAAACCACTTGTTGTATCATCATATGCTAAATATAGTTATAATTATCACTTAATATTTGTTGTTGTCATACCGACACTAATTTGATGTTTATCGGAAACATATAATCTTGCCAAAAGCTTATACGCCTTTGTAAAACTAATCATGAAATTTGAAGAAATTCCAGCTATGCCTCAATAATTGATTCTAATGTCCATAACTAACGAAAATGACATCTTTTATAGGATTTAACTTATTTAGATAATAAATGCTTGAATACAAGCGCGATACTTGTTCCAAATTTGAGGGGATTCGAATACTCAATCAAAACAAATCATAAATTGGGTGTTGAAATAAAATTTATTGACAAGAGATCGTCCACATATTCTGCCTTTATTTGCAGATATCATACGTTATTTTTGTTCAATAATTAATAAATGTATACCTAATGATCAATGAAGTAAATTGAAAATCATGAGATCTCAATTCTCGTGTTAAAATTTTAAGCAGAGACAACACCAACTCCTTCCTATTTGTCTCGAGTTTTGACTAATAAAATTACTTGATACCTATGCGGCAGAAGGTATGAAGTATCCAATAAAATTATTATTGGGCAAAATTCAGAAATAACATACTTATCCATTTAATTATGAGTTTCATAGCAACAGTTTCATAATTACATAATATAGCAAATTGTATTTTATATTTTTGCAAACTGTTGCTACAAAAATACAAATACATATAATTTTTACGGCAAATATGAACAATATGTATTTTGCATTTTTGCAAACTGTTATTACAAATACATATGCTACAAAATGTAATTTGATAAAAGTATTATTATTTTTTGTAATTTAATATTTAAGTATGCTACTTTAGCTATATTTTCCATTATTTAAAGCGCGTGGAAGCTAATCTGAACAAATACTTATTAAAGAAGAAAAAAAAGTGAAGGTAATTAGAGGAGGCAAAGTTGAGGGGGAAAGATGGGAGTTTCACAAGAAATAAAAGGGGTGTTAGATCTTTGTATCAAAAGAAATCCGTGCAATTGGGCACCTAATAAGTTGTAACATCACGGTTTCCTTGGATTCTTTCTCCCTACATACCCACCAGTCCTCACCACTGCAAAAACTGCCAAATACAGCAATAGGTCTCTCTCCTTTTGATTTTATAATGTGAATGACACCCCTCTTTTTACAGTACCTTACTACTGTTTTCCTAGTCCTTAGCCAACTTTGATGTGAAAGGACAACCTGGCAATGAAAAGCTTAACAACACATCATTTTCTACTCACTCCATTTTTAAAAAAAAATACCTAAGCACAAAATTTAAAAAAATAAAAGACTTCTTAAATTTAAATTATGTCAAATGTACTAAAATATCCTTTAATTTTGTGATCCTAAACATGCCAGATGAAAAGTTAAAATTAAAATATTAAAAAAAAATAATTATTCCTTTTAAAACAGACTAAAAAAAAAATACATCATTCTTTTTTAATTGCAGGTAGTATTATTAATGAATGCATATGTCCTTACTTTCTACCTTTTTAAATTTTCTCTCTCTAGGTGCACTCCACTACTGTCCATCCAACAATTTATGTGTTGTTGCAAATTTTAGTTTATTCCTTCTACATCATAGATAGATATTCTTTCTTCTCCGGAATCAATTCCACAAAGTGGACCGCATTACTTGCTGGCCAGCAACAATTTCCTCTTATCCCACAGATGCCACGCACAATAATTTCCCGTCGCTACCAGCCCATGTGCCACAATTGTCATTCCCACTATGTGCTTACAATAATCCCAAAATTTAGAGCCTCTCCATCCCCACCTATTGTTTGATTTTTTTTTAATGACGTGATGTTCAGATTAACTTGTGTGCATTATAATTATTTTACTAAAGGTTTGTTTGGTACTGAGGAAAAGCAACATTCCTAGTGTAATACCAAAGTGAAAAAATAAGCAGTCCAAAGCAAATATTAATATGGAGGCTTGGTTAAAACTGTTGAGAAAAATAAGAAAACAAGTTTTATAACTGACTTTTCAACTTTCCAAGCTCATTGTCTATTATCTGCACTAAAAATGTTTTGGGATCAAGCAACCTCTTACTTACCACAACACAAGAAAATAACAACACAATACTTCGGGTAATCCTACAAAGTAAGGTTTAGGAAAGTTAGGTGTTACGCAAACCTTATCCTCTACCTTAGAGGTAGAAAGGTTGTCTCCATCCAAACACCAGAAAATAAATAACAAATATTTTCTTTCAAACACACCCTCAGCTATTTCTTCTTTCACCCCTTGTCCCATCAAAAAATTAAAGAAATCACTATTTTGTCTTGGTTAGGATTGAACTGAACTATGACGCCCTCACAGTTGCTCATCCTGTTCAATCCTGATTCAATGAACTTCTAATCAAGATCACACTTTCGGGTGATATTTGCTTTCCTTTTTCCCTTTTCATATATTGCTCCAAACATCCTATTTCCAGCCATTCTCCTTATACAAAAAGTGATGTTATGTTGGTCTTTTGCTAATAAAAAACGAAGAATCATTGATCCCTATTAACATGCATCATATTGAGTAAGCACATGCCCGTGTTCCAAGTAGAGTAAAAGCCAACCCCAAATAAAATACAACAACAATTCATTGACAACTTTAAGATGAAGAGTTGGATAGCAGCAAAATACGTAGCCCCAAATACAATAGAATAACAATACAATAATAGGGGAGGGCTGGTAATCCTGCAACCTATAACATTCATTTAGTCTCACTCACACTTTTTAGAAGGGGTTAAGTAAAATTATTTATTAGTAGAGCATACTTCTAAAGAAAGCATATTTTTGAAGATAAGAGCTAACTACCATACACTAGCATTATCCATCACTAACTTAAGTAGAAGATAAAGAGACAAAAAGTGTAATGCACACAAAAATTATACTAGTACTATAGTATTTCTACTACTATTTAATATTCATATAAAGACCACTCATCAAGTGTCGGTAACAATTTATCTCGCTGACTTCAAATCAGATATATACCCTACTTGCCACCGTACCTACAATAACACTTCAAAATAGTAAAATTAAAACTTATGCTATTGTTGTACTCGTGTCGGTTACTCCAAAAATATATAGTAGCTTTGGAGAATTGAAACAAACCAAAAACTTTTTTTTGGAGACTCGGAGCAACCGACTAAAAAGACAAAGGGCTGCCTGGTGCACAAATCCAGAAAAAGACTGAACCACAAGAGTCTATCGTAAGAACCAAACCGTAGATTTCGACAAAAAATTATTTTCATGACTAGAACTCGTAACCTACTACTAATCATATGGAGTCAATTTTACGAGTTATGTGAGGGCTCCCTCCAACTACCATATTTTAATGTAAGTGAAATCAAATGATAAGTGCAAAGCAAGAGTACAGCTTGACTAAAACCAAATTGAATCAATAATTATCTGTAATCCCATTTTATTTCAAGCTGCACGAATAACAATAAAATAAAATACACATCGTCTCTGGTAATCATAATGTTCATCATATGTTAAATCAAAATATAATAAAATAAAGAAAGTAACAAAATTTGAACGAAATAAATTGAGAATAATAAAAAAAAATTAGAGAAGTTAAAAATCCCCAATAATAAAATGAACATAAAAATTTAAAAAAAAAATTTAAAAAAAAGTTACTAGGAAGAATTTACCGATGAAAATCCATACAAATCGTACGGTGCCCATAGTGAATCAAGTGGACATGGTTTTTTTGAATCGAGCCGAATCCACGGTTTACCTGAACCGGACCAATGAAGTAAACTAACCGGACCGGGATGTAAATCCCGGCAACTTCCCCTTACATTGTCGCCGCCTAAACCGTGCTGGTTCCACCGGTGCTCAATGGGTGCCACGTGTCCGGCGAAGACCAATAGATAGGGCGGCAATGACCCGAGTTCATAGATCCGATTAACTTTTTGTATGTCCATCCATTTCTCTATCCGTTTCGTGTACCCGACCCGTCTCCATTTCTGCAGATCTATTACCATTACCCCTGTGTTGAAGTAACACGCGTTCCGCCCGGAGAATGTCCCGGAAAATCTAGGTTCTGACCAAAACGATTTCGTAAAGTACTTGGTGAAATTGGCGTGACAGTACTCCGGTGCTCCGATTGTTTTTTTGCCCAAATTTGTACGCCATAGTTTGGCAATGTCATCGACAACTACAATATCGGAATCTAAATAGATAACGCGATTAACACAGGGCTCCAGTAGATCAGCCAGGTAATTTCTCGCGTAGTTTAACGGCTGTTCAAGGGCTTGCCGAACAGAAGTGGAGATGATTTTCCTCACACGTTCAGGGTTGAAGTAATATATCTTGAATTTCAACTCCGGGAAAGTGGATCGAACTACGGTTTCGAGGTTGGTTTCGGAAACGAGAAAGTGGAAGAACACACTCTCCGGACATCTAGAATGGTGTAAAATTGAATGAACAGCAGCAATTGAACCACGAAGATACTCAACATCAAGAGTAATAGCAACATGAACAAGCGAAGGATCACATATTCTTTTGTTATTACTAGCACATTCATCGGCATTTCTGAATAAAGGGGCTTTACGAAATGAGAAGCGATTAAGCGGTATATTGTTGGTAACTTGACTGGGAAATCTGAGATAGGATTCAAGGTGTGAAGATCTAATAGCTTCAGCAGGTGGAAACGATTGTAAAGAAGGGGATAACACAATCATTACCATTGCAGCGGCGAAAAATCCAGAAAACTTGGTGACCCAGAACATTTTTACAGTGTAAAATTGTCCCCTTAGGGTTCTTCTACGGTCCGCCACAGGTAAAATCTGAAATGGAGTTTTCTCTTTATTAGGCTTTTTGGGTACTTTGCTTAATGGTAGAGAAAGAAGAATCCATGGGGTTGCTCAGTAGCGACGTGCGTTGCAGTACACTTTTTCGCTCACTTTCTCTCTCTCTCTCTCTCTATTTGGGAGAGAAGGGTCACATAGGTGAAGTATAGAGAGAGAGTGAAATAAAGAGTGATGAAAGAAGGGGAACTTTAGGTTTTTTGGTGTATGGACTTTTTTTGAAATAAAAAAAAATATATTTGCTCTTTTAGACTATAACACACAATTTTAAGAAAAAAAAAATGATTTTAAGTCTTTGATATAAGTATTTTGTGAGTGATTTTCAGGGATAGTCACTCATTTTTTTATAATTGTCTGAAAATATCACTTTTATTTTTTTTAGGATAATGATATCACTTAACTATTTTTATTTTTCTTAAAAAATATTTAACACTCTAAAAAACTTATTCTATCCTACTTGGCATATCATGTTGTTAAAATTTTTTATTTCTTTTTTCTTAATTATAGAAAATTTTAAATTACATAATATTTTATTTTTAAAAAAATTTATTGGTAATCTAATTCTCTACAAGTTTTTCAACCACACTAATTCGATGGAAAACCTACAAAATTTTCTATAAAACAACATTTGAAGGAGAAAATCTTAGAATTTTTTTTGTCAAGCAAAATTCAATAGAAAAATCTTAAAAGTAATTATCAACTGAAAATTTTAATTCGTATGTAAATCACCTGTAAAATTTTAAGCAAGACCTTTTTGATAAAAAAAATAATAAAAAAATGAATTCTTCTTGTTGATCTTCCCCAAATAAATTTCATAAACAAATCAAGTAAATCCGTAAAGTTAACATAGGCAAAAACTTTAGAAAATAGAAATTTATTATTTTTAATTTTAATTTTTCATTTTATTTTTTTATTTTTTTATTTTTATTATACTATATTTTATCTTATTATATCATTAAACATCAATTTATATCCTTTCCTCATACTAAACTCACAAAAAGCAAGTGATATTTGGTTGGGTACTATTTCAATTGTAATATTAGATCATTTTGTTAATATCTTAGGTCAAAATGTGAGTACTATTTCATTGGCTGGGTACTATTTCAATTATTTCAACGGTCCAGAAGGTCATTTTGCCTTTTTAAAAAGAAATAAGACCAAATTTTAGGCAAATAAGTTTGATAAGTTAAATAGATCTATTTCTTATATCTTATATATATAAAAAAAAAAAATTAATAACATGTCATACAAAGTAGGAGAGAAGAAATATTTTTGAAGTGTCAAGTATTTTTTGAGGAAAATAGAGATAGTTGAGTAATATTTTTGTCCTAAAAGAAACAAAAGTAATATGTATAGGCAATTATGAAAACATGGATGACTATCCATTGAAATTACTCGTATTATGATTAGATGATGTATTTATCTAAAATTCAAAATTCTATGGGACATACAAAGTTTTTGTCCAATGACAAGGAGGTCACAAATTTAAGTAGTAAAGATAACTTCATATAAAGATGTATTTGTTATAAATGTATTTACATTATAATGAATGTCTATCAAGATCTAGTTGATATCTATCAGGATTTGATGCATTTGTCTTTTAGTGTGAAACTAGGGGCAAATTCCCCATATAAATAGAAGGGTTCCCTTCATTGTAATTCATCCCTCAAGAGAAATAAGAATTACTCTCTCTATTCTCTCTACTCTTCTTCTCTTTCTTTATTGTTTTATAACGCGTTATCAGCACGACTCTAACCAACGAGTTGAATTTCATATAGTCTGCAAATTTATCTCACGTCTAAAAAGGTTTGGTACCAATGGCATCTTTAGTAATAACGCTGTTATCGATAAATAATCATATATTTTACTCCCTGGTACGTCACACCATGTCAACTTCATTACTTCTTTTGTTGTACGTTCATGTGGTAATGGACATGCTGCCTAAAGTTTGAGAATTGAAAAATATTACAATCAAAATATAGGTACCAAATCGTATGTTAGTACTGCAAGCATGCATATTTATTGTGTAATCTATTTCTTTCCTTTTTTTATATGTGAATCTTGAACTAATTTTTGTGGAGATTTTTTTGCTTAAAAATTTTATGTAGTTATTAAAGTTTTGCAATGGATTATTAACATTTAAATTACTGTACAAGTATGGACTTACGTGATGTATAAGACTAATGGACCATCATGATGAAGATGTTGGGTTTAAGTCCCATCGATCTATAACCTAAGGCTTCTTTTTATATGGATAAGATATTGAGTTTGAATCTCAATATACCATACCGATGATATTATGATGGCTAAGGCAAAATAACAGGTATTTGGTAAAAAGTCATGAAATCCGACCCATTGAATATGCTCCCTTCCATGAAGTGAATGTGATAGAAATATATGATAAGTCTGAAATATGACAACTTACTTCATTCTTGAGGTATACGTGGTAACGATGCATAATATGTCTGAAAGAAGACAAGTGATTGAATGCACGAATATAAGCGTAAAGAGACAATATGATAATGATCATCAAAAGTGATGATATTTTCACACGCATATTATGATCATAAGACATGCTAGAGAAAATTTTTTTACATCATATGTATAACTTGATTTGCTCCTGAAGTAGTAATATCATGAAAGAGGTTATAAACTATCATAATTTGATACGCTTAAGACATGATTATATTCCATTCCTGGGAAATGATAAGCTTATTACTGCAAACATGCGGTTGATTGTGATGGTATCACAACTCACCTCCGAAAGAGGCTAAATAATTGAGAAAAGTTATTTTGAAATCTACTTCTGAAGTAGTAAATCTGAAATTTATTCATATAATAGTAAATCTGAAATTTACTAAAGCAAAAACACATATCATGGTAAACTTGGAGTTTACTAGATTAAAAGTTCATAAGTTGACATGAACTATTGCGATATTCCGAAGATGTGCATACTGAGTATTGAACATATATTGAAGAATTGAAAAATTTTTCATGAACTTTAATGTTGCTTGTTCTCATGATAAGTTGGTTGGACCAACTAATTTTGGGATTGGATCTCTTAAAATCTGAAAAATATAAAAGGTGAATATGGACCCGTTCACCAGTTATGTGATCTATTAAGATGCATCAATATAAGATGATCGCATGTGCATTTATTTTCAATCTGCAGTTTGACATTCATAAATTTGCTTGCTCAATAAAATTGAGTTAAGAATATAACTTTCAGATTGTGCAATCAAGATAATTTATCTTGATGATGATGGTTTGACATTGAATGCCTTCGATAAATAGCTAAACCATCGCTAATTAGAACAAAGCTTCATGTGTTGGTCTGAAATATGATATATTGCATACAATAACACTTGTATGCATTAGATCAATAAATTATGATTATTTCTTCCCTTCAATTGGTTCAAGTTCATGAACCAACTATTCCATCTAATAGTTTTGATGTGCGGTGTACGATTAATGAATATATCATGATGCACAAAGATGGATTCCTCAAAGAAGTAGAGGATGTATGCTAGTTTTTCTAACATAAGGGTGAGATTATAAGCGCTATGAAATATATTAGGAATTATCACCAGATCCCCATCCAAAAGATAATTCAAGTCAAATGCCGAAAACATCTCATATTAAGCGCAAATGCTCTTATTTTGTGTTCCTAAAGGACAAAGTCTATGCATGCGTGAAGCGTGGTAGACTAATCAATTCCAAATGAAATAGTCCTTGAAAAATACGGAGCAAATAATCATAATAAGAAGGTAATGAGCTCTTGAAGAGCCTACGACATAACACTTCATAAAACCTTATGAGAGGTTCATGTACATGAAAATAATAAAGTGATGAGATCTCAAAATGTTATATCGCATTGTGAACCGATACGAAATAATATATCATCAATATCTTTGACACAATATTGGTACAATAGTGTGAAAGATTACGAGGATCTGAATTCTACGTTTATTTAAGCATGCTGGCGTAGAAACATTTATCAAGTGATAAGAAAGGGTGCATCTAGGTAAGTGAAAACTTATTTGATTTGCAGTCCAGATACTTGAAGACGCCACACATAAAATGTTGAATATTGTCACTTGACAAAATTTGTATGAAAACTTCTTTAAGGATTCAAAATATAAAAGTTTCTAGGAAACTTATTGATAATCCTTATATTGTATAAGCTTATAGCTTAAAAATTATTGAAACTCTTGGAGAGTTTTTAAACCAATAGATTATTTTTTGAAATGAGAAATATACTGAATTAGATTGGTTATGAAGTACTATATCTTAGTACAAGTGGTGCACTCATGTATCTTGCAAATACTACAAGGCCTGATATAACCTTTTCAGTCAATTTGTTAGCAAGGTATATTTCTGCTCCTACTATGAGACATCAAAATGGGATAAAACACATGAACTTATTTTATTCTAAAGATTGCAGTCCCGAGTTTATTGGTTATGCTGTGTTGGGTACTTATCTGATCCGCATAAAGCTCGATCTCAAATAGGCTATGTGTTTATATGTGGTGGTACTGTCATATCTTGGAGATATACAAAGCAGTCTATCGTAGTCACTTTATCGAATCATGCTGAGATAATATCTATTCATGAAGCAAGCCGAGAATGTGTATGGTTGAGTTCCATGATATATCTCATTCGAAAAAAATGTGGTGTGAAATATAACAATCTACCCACAATTTTATACACAGATAATTCAGCATACATAGCACATCTTAAGGGAGGATTCATAAATGGAGATAGAACGAAGCACATTTCGCCAAACCTTTTCTACTTATATGAGCTACAAAAGAATGATGATATTAACGTGCAACATATTCATTCAACTGATAATGTGACTGATTTATTCACCAAATCTTCTCCAATTGCAACTTTCAAGAAGATCCTGCACAAGATCGAGATGCAAAAACTCAAGGATGTTCTCATTAGGGAGAGTTAATAAACGTTGTACTATTTTTTCCTTACGAGGTTTTGTCCCACTGAATTTTCCTTGTAAGATTTTTAATGAGGCAAACTATATGCGTATGGTTAGAGATGTGTACTCTTTTTCCTTCACTAAATTTTCTCCCACTAGGATTTTTTTTCTAGTAAGGTTTTAACGAGGCACATTATTTATCTAGACATTCAAGGGGGTGTTATAAATATATTTACATCATAGTGAATGTCTATCAAAATCTAATAAGATCTAGTTGATATCTATCAGGATTTGGTGTATTTGTCTTTTAGTGTAAAACTAGGGGAAAATTCCCCTTATAAATAGAAGGGCTTCTTCATTGTAATTCTTCCCTCAAGAGAAATAAGAATTACTCTCTCTATTCTTTTTACTCTTCTTCTCTTTCTTTATTGTTTCATAACAGTATTTTCATTATTTATTTTTACTTTTTATATTTTAACTTGATTTATTTATTCAAAAAAATTAATGATATAATTATTTTATCATAATATTCCTATTAAATAATGATGTTTATATTGTGTTTTGAAATTAATTTAGAGAAAAGTTATTAATGTTAAGGATAAAAAGGATAAGAAAAGTTATTTTTTCTTGATATGTCTAAAAATAAAAATAGAAATTCAATTAAAAAATTAGTTACAAATAAAAATAAATAAATAAAGTAAAAATAAAATTATGTATAATAGATTCTTATGAGTTATTTTTGAGTTCCACACAATGCTTAAAGTATCAGGGTACTATTTTTGGTTTATATGAAAGCGTGTTAGGTAAGAGTCAATCACTATAGATCTTATTACCGAGTAATGTAGAGTAATTGTTAACTCGTTATTGCACTAAAAAGATAGGTATTACCTAATGAAACTCATCAACCTAACATTGATGTGTAAGATTCTTCACACTATATATGAATATGCCAATTGAATAATTTATTGAAGGCTTAAAGTTATCGCCAGACATCTAAATTTGTCTCAAAAATACTCATAAATCCCTCAACTAAGACCTTTACCTATCAGACCTCTAACCCATTCGAATTTAATCCAATCAGACCATTTTTGCCTACGTGGCACTCCGCATGTTGTCCACACAATGGGGGCGTGTCAACTGGCACTGAGGGTCCAATTCTTTTTTAATAAAATAAAACTTTTTTTAAGAAAGGCTACCAGCCCTCCCCCTACTCAATCTGATATGCCCCCTCTTCATCTTCTTTCCCATTCTTCTTCCTTATTTTTTTTCTTAAACTTAGTTTACCTCCCATTTTTTCTACTTTTTCTCCCTTTTTGTTCTTAGTTTTGAATTTATCTTTGAATTTGATTTGAATTTTTTTGTTGTTAGTTCAATCTTATTCTTAATTCTTTTCCGCCGTTAGTTTGCCGGAAAAAATAAAACTTTGCCCGAAAAAATGGAACTTTTGCCGAAAAAATGAAACTTCTTCATCTTCTTTCCCACTTTTCTTCCTGATTTTTTTTCTTAATCTTAATTTACCTCCCATTTTTTATTACTTTTTCTCCTTTTTTATTTTTAGTTTTGAATTTTTTTGTTCTCAGTTCAATCTTATTCTTAATTCTTTTCCACCATTAGTTTACCGGAAAAAATGAAACTTTACCGGAAAAATGAAAATTCATTTTTTCCACAAATCAACAAAAATGTAAATTTAATTCAATTTACAAAATTGTAAATTTAATTCAACAAAATTGTAAAGAGAAGGAGGGTGGGTGGGGGGGTCGGGCCGGGGGCGGGTTTAGTTCTTACTGAAGAAGAGGAAGGTGTGTGTGGGGTGGGGGCAGGGAGCTTATTTTTTTGTTTAAAAAAGAAAGTTCTAATTTTTTTTAATTATAATATACTTAGTTATGAAATATTTTTTAATTAATTTTGAATTCAATGCCAAGTATCATTGTTTAATTCATCGTTTGTGCCACATCACGCGAGTGTAACACACTCTCCATATACCTGTCACACCCCTTGTTTTTCACCACATCCGACCCCGCTAGGGAGTTGGTTTTAGAGAAAATGGGTTTTTCCAATTGAAGTGATGTTTTGAAAAGGGATTGTTTTATTTACAGAGTCGCCACTTGAAATTGAGTTTGGGTGTTCCAAGTCACCTTATTGAATCCCTATTCAAAAGGAAATGACTCTTTATTTTTATTTTTTGGTCTGCGACCTAGGACTCTGGATAAGGAATTCTGTTGACCGAGGGGAAGGTGTTAGGCACCCCTCGAGTCCCGTGGTTCTAGTACGGTCGCTTTAATAACTTACGTCTGGCCTAAATTAAACTCTTTGGATACATAATATTTGTTAGCCTAAAAGTTACTTACATCCTACTTTGAATTTATTTTAAATTATTTAAAATATGGATGCGTGGCTTACCGATAGTAGTACTTTTCGGCCTTACCACAAGTTTTGATACATTTGTTATGCCTTTGAGGCATTTATGAGTCGTCCCCATTTTTTCTCAAGTCTAAGCGAAATTCTAACATGCTTAAAAACTTATCCGTCATGATTAGATCGGCTTTGAAATGGTATGTTAAATTTTATTATAATGAATGGTTGATAGCAGGGCTTTCCAACTTCATCGTTAATTATCACTTACAATAGCTAATTTCTTCATTCAATGAGCTAAGAAAACTAATCCATTCTTTATAAATAATTCCTTTTACTCCCCTTTTTTTTTACAATAATTTTTAAAGGGATTATGCAATAAATCTCTATCATGCTTAACATCCGTCGAACTAGTATTAGATTATTTAGGCCTTAAATTTTGGTCTAGGTCCTCAAGTATCTTATAGAGTACACCCTCCTCTTGATATTTCAAACTACGAAAACCATTTATCTTTTCTTTCACATAAGATAACACTTTGTGTAAAAAAAATATATAAACAGATGACAAATTATACGCATGCATGGTATTAATAGCAATAAGTTAAAGAATCAGAATGAATACCAAAGCTATTTTAGGATTTTTACAACTTAAGTTGTAAATATATGTCAACTTATCGTGATAAAAAAACTTATTGAAGTTACTTATATCACCAAACTCCTTTTAAACTTTCATAAGCATTGCCATTTGAAGGATAAACTTTTACTTTGAGCATCACTACACAACAAACACGTAGTGGAGAATAAATTGATCGATCAAGAGAATTTTTATTCATGAATTTCTTAATTATTTCGCAGCTCATCATTATTTAACATATTTTAATGACAATAATTTTTTTTTGACTTGACGAAATTGTAGACTATGGCTAAAGGAATAACAAAGATTGATATAAAATTGGACAAATGTCAACTAATCACATAATTAACAGGTTCTACTTATAGAAGATAAAAGAATTTCACAAAAACCAATTTATCATTAAGTACTTAACGAACATAAATAATGTCGTATTATTAGAATAAAAGAACGATTCAACAATGCCATTTTCAACTATGTTATTAACAATACACTTTAAACTATTGAATAGCAAAAAATTTAATTTCTTATAAAATGATTTTTCAACAAAACTATGATCCGCGTAAAAATATTAAACAAGAGAAGTAATAATTGAAAGAAACCTTCAAATTCTTGTCGATTAACGATGAAGAGTGATGAACAATCTACAAAGTTCCAAAGCGAGAAAGCTAAGTTCAGATCCACAAATTCAGAACGGTAAACGAAGTCCTCAAACTTCGACTATTGCTTCTTTCTCGTCCTCCCTTTGTTATCTCTTTTCTTTTTCCTTTTGGTGTTTTTCAATGTTGTTTTCTAGTCTCTTTCCGTAATCTCCTCAGTGGTTCTTGTTGTGCGTGTGTTTTTATATATAAGTGCATGTGTGTGTGTCATGGGTTGTGTGGAGGAAGAGTGGGAGAGGTTAAGTAGAAGTGAGAATTGTCAGTGGTTTGGGTAGTTTAGGTTTTTTTTAATTTTTATTATTATTAATAAAATAAAAATAATTAAAAACTAATAAAATATAATATGAGCTAATAACTAGTCTTAGGAATATGATTAAGAAAAATTAATATCAC
>NC_061113.1:26897808-26989184 GCF_002878395.1 Capsicum annuum | reverse complement strand
TATGATTAAGAAAAATTAATATCACAACATTCTTTATTAAAAGTTGAAAGAAGAAAACAAATATAATTTAGAAAAAATTCTTTTTTTTTTCTAAAAATAAATAAACAAATAAATAAATAATAAAATAAAAACTTATTTAAAATGTGACTCTATTTTTGTAGTTTTCAAAATTTTTAACAAACCTCAAAGAATAAGATAAATTTAAAATGCCTAAAATAAGAAAAAATTAATTGAACATTAAAATGGTATAAGAACATTAGGTTTGGGTCAAAAATTAGGTGTTTACAATACCTTTTGCTGATTGTGAAAAAAATGTCTGATTGGATCAAAATTCGGGCGGGTTAGGGGCCTGATAGGTACAAGCCTTAGTTGAGGGGTTTAAGTGAATTTTTGAGATAAATTTGAGGGTCTGTCAATGACTGAAATCTTTATTGAATTTCAAATGCAAACAACATGAAATTTAGCCATCTAAGGAGAAGACGAAAAAGTGTTGATGGAAGAGGTACTTATTACACGGAGATGACATACTTTCATAAATCACTTAATAAAAAAAATGGGGATAGAGATATGATAGCGGAAGATTTGGAGAACTCCAAGAGGCGTTGCGATTTTAGAAATTGTAGGTGTATTCAGGTTGAGGAGTGGCGGTTGTTATTCATAGGATGCGCAAGTGAGAGTAATCAGGTCAGACAATATTTAGGTGAAATTTGAAAGAGCACGGACATAATAGGTATGAAATGACTATTTGAATCATTTAATGACATTCTTAAGATGATAAAGATGTCAAAAGAATAAAGGTAGAGTACAATGGATCCTATGTTGTACAAGAACAAAGGTGACATTCTGAATTGACAATTATAGGGGTATTAAGTTGTTAAACCACATTTTGAAGGTTTAGAAGAGGGTAGTGGAGATGAGGGTGAAGGAGGGAGTGTCTATTTTTTCGAGAATCAATTCATTTTATCTCGAGGCTTTCAACAACATAAATCAGTTATCTAATTAAGAAACTGATAGAATAGTATATGGAAAGGAAAAGATGTTCACATGATGTTCATCAACCCCAAAAGAACTTATGAAAAAGTTTTTTGTAAGGTTCTATGGAGGTATCTGAGGCTAAAAGATGCTTCTATAATGTATACTAGGGCAATTAAGGATGTCTACGATGAAGCTATACTAGAGTAAGGACAGTGTATAAGGGCTCGAATCACTTTCGAGTTATAATGGGTTGCATCAACGATCAATTATTAGCCTATTTTTATTTGTTTTGGTGATAGATAACTTAACTCATCGAGAATAGTGAGGTGCCAAAATGTATGCTATTTACAAATGAAATGGTTTTAATCAATATGATTCATAGTAGAGTTAATGTGTGTTTGAGATTTGGCTAGCACATCCTGAATTCTAAAGGTTTGGGTTGAGTAAAACAAAGCTAGAATATTTAAAGTGCAAATTCACTGACATAGTGCATGAGGACGATGTAAACGCAAGGTTTGAAACATATGTCATCCATAAGAAAGAAAGTTTTAAGTATCTTTGATCGGTTATTCAAAGTAATAGAGAAATAGATGCGGATGTAAGACATCATATTGGGGCGAGAGAGTTGAAATGGAGGCTCGCATTTAGAGCCTTGTGTGATAAGAATGTGTCACTAATACTTATAGGCAAGTTCGATAAACTATATTGTATGGAGTGAAATATTGGCCGATCAAGAACTAATACCGTGCCACAGAACTAACATTGACTGTGTGAATCCACTAGACTGATATAATGTCCAAAGGACTAAGGGTGTCAGGCCTGAACTGACGGGTGACACCTGCGAGATAATCAAGCCTAATCTGACAGGTGACTTCTCATATGCTACGCTGTCTACGTAGTTCTGGAGTATAGGGACTGCTACTAATGACTCTGCCTATCTGACGGGTAATTCGTCATCCCTACACTCGATCGGTGCTAAATCCTACTCCCAACTAAAAGACCCTGAGATACTAGACTGTTCTAAGTTTAATGACTGATATCTGTTTATTCTGATAATGCTCATAGTATGATCTGGAGACTATTCTGTAATGTACTGAGACTATACTAAATAAACAACTACAGTTTTTCGGGTATCCAATACCCCCAGGACTCAAAACAACAATATTAATATGACTACTTTCATAAAATATTTACTGTTGTAGGCATTTTATCAAACACTTGTGGTTCATAGTTTAGTCAAATCATGGAAATACTAAAGGACTGGCATAATTGACATGAAAGTAACATGAAAAACACTAAGTCATGGTTTAATTCAGTAAGAGATAACACTAAAATATGGGGAATCAAATAACATCAATAATCTCATTGAAACATGATATAAAATCATAGTTCATGGGAAGTCATGGATGAAATCATAATTTGAAACATAGAAATCTTGATTAAAAATCACAATTTTATAAATTAAAAAGGGGTTGCTTGGACTCCATGGATGAAAGAGATTTATGGATGAACATCTAACTTACCTGAGATAATGAATTTGAAAAGATGAATGGAGAGTTCTTGAGAATTTGCCTAGAATTTGAGAGCTAAGGTTCTTGTTTTAGAGAGAATGTTCTTTGATTTGGGGAAATTAATAAAGCATGAACCTTGAAAATGTTTTTAGGGCTTAAATATCCCATTTGGGCTTATTAAAATAATGGGATAAGATTGTTTTAACCCTGGACGAAATATTAAATTTTTGTAAAATTGACACGCAGCGCTATCGCGCCGTATCACTGGAAACAGACAATTGAAAAACTGGTTTGTGGTGCGACGAGGGAAAATCACGGTCCTTCACTGATTGAGACCTGAAAGTTCTCCGCGACGCGGTGACATCGCATTGTAACACTGGAAAATGCCAAATTGGCCTATGGCGCGATGCGCTAAAATTGCGATACCTCACTAGAAATTGACAATTGCTATTTTGACTCTCTCTGCGACGCCTTGTGGGTAAAATGACAGTATTTAACGACGAAAAATTAAAATCGCCATAACTTCTTATCCGATTATCGAATTTCGGCGAATTTTATATCGTTGGAAAGCTAATTGAATTTCCTATGCAATGAAAGGCTCTAAACTAAAAAATAATGAGTGTTTCAAAAAATTTATATATAAACACTCATATACTGGGACTTAGATTATGCTAGGAAATATGGAGTGTTCCAACTTATGACATGTTCCTATCACAACCAAATGCAAAACCTCAATTTCATCCACACCATTGTAATTTGATATGTGATATTCTCATCGATCTCTTACTATTAGTTATAGCTTCCTCTTTTGGGAGTGACTTGTGTATCAATCCTCACTTCTCCATCAGCCTTTAGTGATACGATACTAAACTTTCACTTCGTGAACTATGTTCATCCTACTGGCTTAAAGCCTTTGGACTCTAGGATATGTCTCCATATCTCTAATTTAGCATTAATTTTTTTGCGTCTCTTATCGATAATAATACTACATCATCTGTGAATAACATCCACGAAGATATCTCCTTCTGAATATGTCATACAATTCATCTATCATCAAGATAAATAAAAATGAGCTAAGAATTAATCCTTGACGCAACCTTCTCTAACCTGAAAAATACTTTTGAATTTTATCCACTATTCACACTGTATATAATATTTATCCACTATTCACATTGTATATCCACTTTTAACGCAATCATTTTAATGTATGTCACACGAATAAATGTTATAAAATAATAATAAAACACAAGACAATATATAAGAGATGTAGTTAAAAAGTTGAGAGAGATGAAAGATATATTTTATTTCTATCGAAACTGATGTACTTATTATTTGATTTAACTTTTCTATTTATAGAAGAAAAATAATTATTGTGAGGCTTTTCGAGAAGTTGTTACAGGGCTTGCAGAAGTTGTATGCGGTGGCTTTTTTGAGCTACTCGTGTGCTATCTATTTGAGCTATTTGTGTGTTGTTTGCATATAATATTTATAAATTATCTACTTGATTGAAAGCTTTTCAAAGAACCTCTACGAATATTTAAATGAACATCTATGATAGAATATATTTATAATATAATATTAATAAACTCTCCACAATAAAATTTACAACAAAATTAGGAAAATCGCACAACAGGACAAGGAATTGTTGTTTCACAGAGTGCTATCGTTGGCAAGAAGAGATGTGAGTCGTGACCTTTGATGACCAAGACCAACACTTGGAAAAAGACAAGAGAGAACTTATCTCAATTTGATATTTATTTTGTTTTAATCTCCACGACTACAACTGTCCCCTTAATTATTTCATGATCCTATCACGATGAATTTAGTAGATGAGTCGTAAGTATATTGCGTCTTAAAATTCAAGTGATGGAAATTGTAGAAATCAAAACAATCTTTTCTGTCTAAAACTGTACAGTAGAAAATAGCAATGTGTGCGTTTTTGAGAGGCCTTAAAATTCTGGTAAGTTAACTCTATCTATTCTAAGTAAAACGTAAATTGCATTATCAACATGGGTTGTGGTGCAGTGATGGGGCTGCTTCACCCTTAATCAGAGGTCGAGGGTTCGACCCTGGGTATAGAGAAAATTCTGTTGGGAGCGTTGCCACCTTAATGAGCCCTGCAACGCGCGATTCGAATTAGTCGGGTTCCAATACGGATACCAAACACCGGGGTATTCCGTCGTTGCTGCACCCGAAGAAGAACCGTCCTTGGGAGTGGACCGAAAGCTGCCAAAGAGCCTTTGAAGAGTTGAAGGCCGCCTCTATGTCCCAAAATGGGGGAACTTAAGGCGATGGAAAACCCAAAAAAACTTAAATTGCATTAGTTCATATATTAAATACTTAATAGTGTAACAATTAATACCATAACTTCTTTTTCACGTAAGGTAAGTAACCGAAGATGTTACAATAAGTCTTTTTGTCTGATCCAATAACAATATTATAAAATGTATGTGCAAGGTACGAGGGAAAATATTTTATTCATGAAAATATCTTTTAAGTAAATAAGTATATTTTTAATTTGTTTTTTTTTTTTTGTATGTTTGTTATACATATTAGTTTAAAAATATTTGCATATAATTAAAATAAATTGAAGAGTTGCAGTGGGTTGCTCCTCAACTCAGGACCTGTTTCCAGTTGAACTCACACACCAAGAACTAGAAGGATGAAAAATAAAGGTACATGGAAAGATAAATAGCAGACACAACAGTTTTACGTGGAAACTCCTTGCTCATGAGAGAAAAATCATGACCTGCCGCCAAGATTTCTAAGCTCCACTATATCCAAGCAAACTTCTTGAATACAGACTGCTTCAACCTAATGCTTCAACCTCCAGCTAACTCTAATTGGACACAACGAGCTAACTCTAGCCTTGATAAATCACCTAACTCTAGATGATTACAAAGAGTTCCGAGTTACACCACAACACCTACAATAATCATAAACAAGCCCAGACAAAAGTTTAAGAATAATATACAAAGACTCAACTATCACAAAGAAGTAAAAATACGGCTCGATGAACAATAAATACAGCTCGATGAACAATCAATTCCCTGTTTTCAGAGCAGTCTTTGATTCAGCTTCAGAAAGATATTTTGTTGTGAAAATATGAAAGTATTGATTTTCTTGTTTAGGAGGATAAGCACTATGTAGTATGACACAAGAAAACTTAGGAGAGATTTTATTGGTTGAGGCAAAAAGGTGGCAACGACTTTTTTACAAACTTTCGTACTTTGTGTCAGCTGTGATAGTGACACGTGCGCCCACTATGTTCCCTAAGTGGTAGCAACTTTGTCATCACAAAATCTCCAGGAAACAGGTCCCAACATCCAATTTACATACAATTTGTCAATCATCAAAACAAAGGACTTAACAATTTCTCCCTTTTTGATGATGACAAACTATGCAAGCATTCAACATCTTCAAAACATCCACTCACAGTCTACACCTTCAGCAACACAAGCAGCAACCTTAGCCAGCCCAGTTTTCCTAACCAATTCTGTGTATCACTGATACCTATAAGTATATGAGCATCCTACACCTTATTACCCCTATCTATGAGCATCAAGTTCCCCCGATCTTGATCAACACAAGTCACATATCAAGTAATACACCCACATTTTTTTAATGCAATGAAAGCTACCTTAAACTTCTCCCGTTAGGCATCATCAAAGAGGTTAGATAGAAAATCAAACATAGGTAAGCAAACATGTTAATTCATGGTCATTGAGGCAACACTTACATAAGCAAGGAAAGAGCAGACAGAAATGAGAGAAGTGATAACACAGAGAAATATTTCATTCATCCATTAATTAGCACCAAATGTCATCCAAAAATAATAACCATAAAAAAATCATAACAACTGTTCCAAATTCATATAAGAATCAAAGAGAACAAAAAGATAACAAAGTTTCACAGGGCTTAGTGGGTAAAGGGAAGATACCAGGGTGGAAATGAATCAGGAAGCGGGATCTGAAGTTTTAGATATCTTCCTAAAGAGTATATTCAGTTTTTCACTTTCTACAGCGTATGCCTTGAGAATTTGTTGAGTCAAGTTTTCATTTTTTGCAGTCAAGGCTTCAATTTTGACTTCTAACTTCTTCACCCTCTCATGTAGGGCAGCATTTTCTTCTTTCAACTTTCCATCAGAACTTGTTCCCTCTTCGACTCTTGCAACTGATGATGCCTTCTAAGCTGCAATCTCAGCATCTTTTTGAGTTACAATGGCTGTCAGGACATCTATTTCCTTTCTCAAACCTTTTTGCACATCAACCAGATCACACACAAAGGACTTAGAATTCCTACTTTCTCTCTTGGGAATGCATTTATTTTTCTCCAAAGTGGTGAGATTAAACATTTATTTCACTGACCGACCTTTGCCCTTCCTACATTCAACATTGAAATAGGCAAATACTTTGTTCAGTCAAAAATCGTAAGCTAGGCCATGTTTGTCATCTTTTGAAGTCATGATTATGTTAAAATTCTCAATGACAATTGCTATAAGGTTCACCTTTTGATAGGTAGACAATACTTCTATAAGGTATAGATTTGAGCCTGACACAGTAGCCTTCTTCTTAGACCTAGGAAGTAGGACCTTATTTAGCAGCTCAAATTTCAGCTGATATTCCCCTTTAAGGACCTTTTTGTTGATAGTCTTACTATTTTAAGTCATCAAGTTCACTACACAATCCCAAAAATTTTGCAGACCCCTCCCCTGATCTAATGAACCTTATTCCTATAATAGGAGCCTCAACGGTTTCAGAAAATGTGTCTTCATCTAATCCTATATCTACTCCATTAACTTGTGAGGTTAAGTTAAGACCATCATTAGGAATAGTCAAGTTATGGTAGAACATCATTACCTCTTTCTCATACAATTTAGGCACATACAGATAAAACAGGTGCTCCCAACTCTAAAATTTTACCCAGTCAAGCAACTAACTCATCCTGGAATGAAAACCATGATTAGATTAAATACTCTTCCTCTTAAGACTTCCTGAGTTTTGAGAATCTCCTGTCGAGCTTTACGTGAAAAAATCTTTTCTTTGGATGGAGTATTTTTTTTTTGATGAACCAATTCCCCTCCCAGAAGTCCCAGGAGCATTTGAGGTTCTGAAAGATTTAGAACTGGGACCCAGTCCCTTACCATCAACATATTCTAATCTCTTTTTCTTACCAGTGATGCTAGACACTGGTTTCTTTATCAACCCCTTCTCTTTCTTCGGTGAAGGAACTCTTTTTCATAATTTCTATAGTGTACGAGCAGGTGGTACACCATATTTTTATCATCGGTATCTTCAGGGAGATAATTTTGTCGTCTCACAAATAAAACTGGTGGAATTGTTGGGTCAGGAACTTTGTCCTTTGAAGGATTGACACCATCATCTCCTTTTGAAGAAGAAGCACTGGAACGGTTTATCTTTATCTGACAATTATAATCCTTGGGAATTCTTTGAAGAGAAAAATAAATAAATTCAGTAATGGCATTGTTCCTATGAGACTGAAGGTATTGAGGGTGTGTCTATTAGTTTCAGAGGAATGGGCTCGACTTTTTGAGAAGATAAAAATAGTAAGACATTCAACAAGGATTGGGGGAACTGTAACATATGAAAGGATCAAGTTTTTTGCTTTCCTTGTGAAAGGTTTTTGAGCTTATGAGGTTGAATGAGAGAATTTTTAAAATGAGAGAGAAAGTGATCTGATTATAGGCTTTATATGGGGCACGAGAGAACAATTGAAATTAAAAGATATAATGCATCCAAAAGGACGTGTCCGATCAGATGGACGCATCTACTAATTTTAAAGTATGAGTGAAAACCTTTTGGAAGAGGTGGGAGAGTGACATGGCACAATTATTAAATATTTAAAATGGTCATTATTTAGGAATAACAACTTGATTAGGAACTTGGTCCCTGAGCAATGTAAAAATCCAATGATTTTGTGTTGTCTCACCACTCCTTTCATATATTTTCTTCCTTGCCATGTCTGTATATCTGTAAAGATATGAGACTAAATTAGACATGCAAGACATTTTCTAACCAGGATATCTGCTTACCAATTTATAGCCATGAATGAAGAAACATGAGGCTCTCCTACATCCAACCCTTCTTATGTCACTCGACTAGTTCCTTATTGTCCTTCATTGTGGAAGATTCCTTTCAGAACTTGACACAACCATTTTTCTAATTAGTCTATAGTACCACCTGTTGAAATTTCAACACGTACACAGAGTTAATGCGTAGAGAAAAAATAAATAGAAAAGTACTTTCAGCCATTATTATTCAAGTGTTGTAAAGAATCACCTATGTCAAAACCTTAAAAAGAAAAGAGGGAAGAGACACCTAAGAATCTTCTAGCCTATGCCTATCAAAGGTATGCCAGATGGAGTCACATGCATATATATAGGTAGGCTAAGGACTCTTAGGAAAATAACTTTAACCCTAGGGACTTTCATAGTTATTTCTTACCATCAAAGAAATACCATATATAAATAACTTGGAGGAAAAACAATTGACTGATTTTATACTTTACTTGAGAGCCAAGGTAAAATTTCTTACCAAAAATATGTGGGTCATTAATACGTAATATTATATGTAATATTCTTACATTATCCCACTTGACCCACATATGAGTGAAAATAAATAATATGGTCGTAAATACATATTCACTCAACTAAATAGTTATGCAAAAATCACTTTTATCAAGAATATATTAATACAAGAATCATGGCGGTCATGCTCTTAATCAAACACTTCATTCCATGTATTACGATGTACAATATGTTCTAAATATAGTATCCAACAACTTTATAAATGAGCTTAATATAAGTCATTCAGAGTCCAGCTTTATTTGATCCAATGATCACTTTATAATACATGAAAATCAAAATGTGCACGTTCATGTATATAAAAAGGATAATGTCTAGACAAATTGTTAGAGAATATAGCAAGATTACAATGAGTTACGTAGTCTCATACGGATCACATGATCCTTGAAAACATTAGCTGGTAAACCTTCAGTCATAGGATCATCAATAATCAAAGTAGTACTAACATGTTCAAAACTCACATCTTGTTTCTTGACATGATCTCCAACCATCAAATACTTTATGTCTATATGCTTACTTTGGCTGCCACTTTTATTATTTTCAAAAAGACTACCGCAGCTAAATTATCACAAAATAATTTTAATGGTGTTGCAACAGAATCGACAACTTTAAGTCCTGAAGTAAAATTCTTCAACCATAATGCCTGTGATGTAGCTTCACAGTATGCTATAAATTCAGCGTACATTGTGTATGTTGCAACAATGGTTTGCTTAACACTTCTCCAAGACACAACAATTCCAACAAGAAGAAAAATATACTCAGAAGTAGATTTACCGTTGTCTTTGCATCCACCCAGTGACTTTCAACGAGTTAAATAATTTGTATGTAATCTTAAGATCCTTGGTTTCTTGTAAATATCTCAAAACACTTTTGCCAGCTTTCCAATGATCAAGACCAGGGTTACTTTGATATCTGCTAAGCATTTCTAATAGAAAGTCAATATTAGGTCTAGTATAGACCTGTGCATATATAAGGCTCCCAACAAGTGAAGCATATGAAATGCCTTTAATTTGCTCTTGTTCCAATGCATTTTATGGGCATTGATTCAATGAGAATTTGTCACCTTTAATAATAGGTGATGTTATAGGTGAACAGTTTTTTATTTTGTATCTTTTCAATATTTTTTCAATGTAGGCTTTTTGAGATAGCCCAAGCAATCGTTGAGATCTATCTCTACGAATCTCTATGCCAATTACATATGAGGTTTCACCCATATCCTTCATTTCAAAATTTTGGATAAGAAACTGTTTCGTCCCATCCAACAACCCCAAATTCTTCACCCTATTCTTCAGGCTTGCTCCTGACTTGCAACTAATAATTTTTACCCTATTCTTCAGGCGGGCTCCTGGACTTCCAATTTTTTTACCATGTTCTTCAGGCGGGCTCCTGAATTTACAATTTCTTCCCCCTGTTCTTCAGGCGGGCTCCTGGACTTCCAATTTCTTTACCATGTTCTTCAGGCGTGCTCCTGGACTTACGATTTCATCACCCTGTTCTTCAGGCGGGCTCCTGGACTTCCAATTTCTGTACCATGTTCTTCAGGCGTGCTCCTGGACTCACGATTTCATCACCCTATTCTTCAGACGGGCTCCTGGTCTTATAATTTATTCACCCTGTTCTTCAGGCGGGCTCTTGGACTTCCTTTTTTCTTCACCCTATTCTTCAAACTGGCTCCTGGACTTTCTCTTTTCTTCATTCTGTTCTTCAGGCGGGCTCCTGGACTTACAATTTTTTCACCCTGTTCTTCGGGCGGGATCCTGGACTTTCTCTTTTCTTCACTCTGTTCTTCAGGCGGGCTCCTGGACTTACAATCTCTTCACCCTGTTCTTCAGGTAGGCTCCTGAACTTCCTTTTTCTTCACCCTGTTCTTCAAGCGGGCTCCTGAATTTACAACTTCTTCACCCTGTTCTTCAGAAGGGCTCCTGAACTCAAAGAAAATAGTAAAACAGAAAAATAACATCCCATACTTCAGGAGGGTCCTGGATATAAAATAAATTCCCATTCTTCAGGAGGGTCCTGAGCAAAAAGTAAATTCCTATACAACACACATAAAATTTTTGCCCCAGTTTGTACTGGAAAAAATTATGTGTCACTGAATCTTAATATATCTCGCAAAGAATAAAGTATACCATGATCGAGATCCAGTATCGGATGTTGTAACCATGCTTCTTGCATAGAGTAGTGTGAAATCGCATTCTTTATTTGAAAACAATTATTTCATCTCTGTTTCAAACAAAGAAAAATTATGAGTTTTAAGACATGTGGTGGTTGGTTTGTGGCATTCAGCTTTTGAAGTGGCCGTTCTCGCACTTGCCATGATTAACTCTTTTCCAATCCATGATAATATTCAATGAATTGTCATACTTCTGACTCAGAATTTTAACTACTGAGATCCTCAACTCAAATCATATTTCTGTTGTATGATGCTTCTGAGTTTAGCTTCCAATACATCCCTTAGATTTTCACGAGTTTAAAATGGTCAAATCACAATCATCTTGAGTACCTTACTTTTACTTTGAAATGTTGTTTCTGTGCATCGACCCTTTGTCTTACCTTGTACCCTTAAAGGAGTTGGTAGCGAGTTTGGAGTCCTTTCTCACTCGACCTGACGTGAATTTGACTCAAAGGACAACAAAAAGTTTTCATTTGATGACAAGGGCACAAAAAATCAAAAATTAAAATAAAACAAAAAGAAAAAGACAATAGACATCTTTTTTTAAAAAAAACAAAGAGAAAACTTTTCTGAATGTGGAAACCGATTCTGGTGATTATGACATGAATTTTGAATCAAACAACCAGATCTACCCACACCAATCATTACAACTTTTTTCCACTTAATAAGCTTGAAAATAATCCAATCTTGAACATGTTCCTTCGTGATAACAACCTTTCTTCGGCTAGTAGCACCTCAATGGGTTTTCGCCAATGAGCCTATCTCCTTTTCATTTTTGTCTCAGCTCACAGTCGTCTTATAGTTCCCGAAAAGGTTTTCACCAATAAGACTCTCTCATTTTTATTTTTTCATTTTTTTTAAATAAACACCCAAAATAAGAAATATCATGCACTCATAACATGTTTATCCTTGACATTCTCAAAGATTGATCTGAAGGTCTTTCTTTGGTTGTAACTTGGATTTTGGATAGGGTTAGAAAGAAAGGTCGTCATGAGGCTCAAAAATTTACATAACATTGGGTAAAACATTCAACTTTTGGAATCGATTCTCTTAAGAAAATAAACTTTTGCCCCAGTTTTCTTTCATTCTTGATAATTTGAATTTCCTTTTGGTTGGACCGAACCCCGAAGTAGGGTTGCCTACGTATCTTTTCATAGCAAGAATAAAGTCAAACGTAGTTCAGGAGATACCATTATTTTGCTTGATTTTGAATTTTTGATTGATTTCTTCTCTCTCTTTTTTTAATTTTTTTTCAATCTTTCTGATTTTAATTTGATTCCAAAAGAGGGGAATGAAGAAAAATAAAAGCTCAAAGGGGTAAGAAAAGTTTGATATGTTATTCGGATAATAGAACAAAATGCCTTATCATTTCAATCTTTTAAAAAAGTAAGTACAAAATATACATAACATAATTGTACATTAATATCATACATAATATCTTTTAACTGCATCAGCATTGACTGGTATTCCCTCCATTTTGCCTTGTACATCAGTCAGATATAACGCGTCATTACGTAACACTTTCTTCACCATGAATGGCCCATGCCAATTAGGAGAAAATTTGCCTTTGGCTTTAATCTGATAGGGTAGGATGCGTCTTAGTACTAACTGACCAACTTTAAAATATTTGTGACGCACCTTTTTGTTGTATGCCCGTGCCATTCTCTTCTGGTATAGTTGTCCATGACATACTGACGCCAATATTTTTTCATCAATCAAGCTTAATTGCTCCAAACGAGTCTTGATCCATTGGTCATCATTAATTTCAGCATCCACAACTACTCGAAGAGATGGAATCTCAATCTCTGCAGGTATAACTGCTTCAGTTCCATACACTAACAAGTAAGGAGTTGCACCAATTGAAGTCTAAACTGTAGTATGATAACACAACAAAGCAAAAGGTAACTTTTCATGCCATTGTTGGGAACCCTGCACCATCTAGCAAAGTATTTTCTTTAAGTTCTTGTTGGCAGCTTCTACAGCCCCATTTGCCTTTGGACGATAATGGGTAGAATTTTGATGCATAATCTTAAATTGTTGGCACACTTCTTGCATCAAATGACTGTTGATATTTGCAGCATTATCCGTGACAATTATCTTTGGAATGCCGAACCGATAAATGTTGTTGGAGTGAATAAAATCAACCGCCACTTTCTTGGTTACTGACTTGAAAGTCGCTGCTTTCACCCACTTCGTGAAATAATCAATGGCTACCAAGATGAACCTATGTCCATTTGAGGCTTTTGGTTCAATTGGTCCAATTACGTCCACTCTCCAAGCCACAAAAGGCCATGGAGCAGTCATTGTATGAAATTCAAATGAAGGGAAATGTATTAAGTCTCCGTGTACCTGGCATTCATGACATTTATGAACGAAATTGATGGATCCAATCTCCATGGTGAGCCAATAATAACCTGCTCGGAGTATTTTCTTTGCCAAAACATACGCACTCATGTGTGGTCCACAAATTCCAGAATGTACTTCAGTCATGATTTTTGAAGCTTTTTTAGCATCTACACACCTAAAAAGTCCCAAATCAGGAGTCGTCTCATACAAGATTCCTCCACTTAGGAAAAATCCACTAGACAAATGTCTAATAGTTCTCTTTTAATTACCATCGGTATGTACAAGATATTTTCCAATCTGAATATATTCTTTGATATCATGAAACCACAGCTCTCCATCAAGTTCTTCCTCAACAGCATTGCAATATGCATGTTGATCATGATTCTGTATATGCAAAGGATCAATATAAGTTTTGTCGGGATGTTGAAGCATCGAAGATAAGGTCGCTAAAGCATCAGCAATCTTATTATGAGCTCTGGGAATGTGTTTGAACTTCACTGATACAAATTATTGACAAAGATCTTGCAAACAACTATATGGTAGGAGTTTTGAATCACGAGTCTCCCAATCTCCTTGGATTTGGTGGACTAATAAATCTGAATCTCCCAATACCAACAGTTCTTGAATCCCCATATCAATGGCTAATCTCAAACCCGGAATGCAAGCTTCGTATTCTGACATATTATTAGTACAATAGAATCGAAGTTGGGCTATTATAGGATAATATTGTCCTGATTCAGAAATAAGAACTGCTCCTATCCCCACTCCTTTTACATTAGCAGCTCCATCAAAGAATAACTTCCATCCTGAATGACAATCATCAGAAATAACTTCATCAACATACAATACCTCTTCATCTGGAAAATAAGTCTTCAATGGCTCATACTCCCCATCAATAGGATTTTCAGCCAAATGATCCGCCAAGGCTTGAACTTTCATTGTAGTTCGTGTCACGTAAACAATATCAAACTCTGTGAGCAACATCTTCCATTTCGTGAGTCTACTTGTGGCATAGGCTACTGAAAAATATAATTTAAAGAATCCATACGAGAGATGAGGTAAGTAATATAAGATGACAAGTAATGTTTCATCTTTTGGGCTACCCAAGTTAAGGCACAGTATATCTTTTCCAGAAAAGTGTACTTAGCCTCATAAGTGGTAAAATTTTTGCTGAGTTAGTAGATGACTTGTTCTTTTCTGCCTGTGACATCATGTTGACCCAATACACAGCCAAAAGAATTGTCTAACACAGACATGTACAATATCAAGGGTCTGGCTGGCTCTGGGGGAATCAAAATAGGCGGATTCAACAAGTACCTCTTAATTCTATCAAATGCCTCTTGACATTCTTCAGTCCATTCAAATTTAGCATTTTTCTTCAATAACCTGAATATTGGCTCGCAGTTTGTCGTAAGCTGCGCAATGAATCTACTGATATAATTCAACCTTCCAAGTAAGCTCATCACCTCTTTTTTATTCTTTGGTGGAGACAAATCTTGAATGGCTTTTATTTTTGAAGGATCTAACTTAATGCCGCGCCGACTGACTATAAACCCCAAAAGCTTTCCTGACGGGACTCCAAAAGTTTGAGATCATACCTCCGACGCAAGATCATGTTTGACATAATTATCCAACAAAATATGGATATTGAGAAGTGGAAAATTATCTTTTGGACTCGCCTTATTTAGATCACGATAATCAACACATATCCAAACTTTGTCATTCTTCTTTGGAACAGGGACAATATTTGCCAACCAAATAGGATACTGGGCCACTCAAATGATTTTAGCCTCAAGTTGCTTCATGATTTCCTCTTTAATTTTTACACTCATGTCAGTTTTAAGCGTTCTTAGATTTTGCTTGTCAGGAGGAAAAGCAGGATCAATTGGAAACTTGTGAACTACCAAATCAGTGTTCAAACCGGGCATATCATCATAAGACCACGCAAAGATGTCTTTATACTCATGCAAAGTTTTAATTATGGCTTTCTTTTGTTGTGGTTGAACATGTACACTTATCTTAGTTTTCCTAATATTTTCATGATCTCCTAAATTGATTACCTCGGTTTCATCCAAATTGGGATTTGGGTTATTCTAAAAATGTTTGAAATCTTTGCTTATATCCTCAAATGTTTCTTCATCAAACTCAACTTCTTTATTTATTATTTCATAATTAGATTGGGTTTTTAAATCTGGTAGACAATTCTTCATGCATGTCATATCATTAGAATCGGCATAGAAAGAACTGTATGATAGAAAATAAATAAATAAAAATCAGACTCAAAATAAAACAAAGGGAAACTAAGCTTTATTAAAAACATAGATAGAAAGAGTTTTAACCTAAAATATCAAATTTAAAGTTCTGAATTACAATCCTAAAATGATTCAAATTACAGGAGTAAACACAAACAAACTACTAAGACTATAAGAAAAACAAAGAAACTATCAAGACTCCTTTATAATAGGGAGAAGAGTGGTCTCCCAATTGTTAAGCTGGACATCAGGGCCAACAAACTGCACATCTGCATTGCTGGTATCTTTACCAATTTCAACCATATCAGCTTCAATGAACATATTCTGAAAAAGGCCAATCAACTCTGTATCATCATCATTCATTGAATCAGCAACAGGTAACTTGGAGGATCCAACAATACTAAATTTGATGAAAGACTCGTGAAGTGGCAGTATTGGCTTGGTAAGTGACCATGACTCTTGCTTACACTTTTTAGCCTTCTTTATATCTTCAGCAGTAGGCTCGTATCCCAAACCAAAAGTACCAAAGTTCTCATAGAGGTTTACCGGATGAACTATGCCTTGCAAAAACATCCCTAGACCTTTTCCTGGTTCGACGCCATGCTTTAATATTTCATTCACTACCATAACAGATGCAGAGGAAAATTGTGGTCTTGCGATGAGATTCCCCTCGAGGATATGCTCAACATCCACTGCCTCAGAAGTTTGATGAATTAACACATTAACTGCAGTATCTTCTTCGATGGAGGAAACAAAGTAGTCTTTATATATGGATAAATCTCTTTCACCATGAACAATTATTTCTTGCCTTTCGTGTTCAAATTTGACCATTTGATGCAATGTTAATGCGACTGCTTTAGCCCTATGAATCCATGGTCTTCCCAATAACATATTATATGAAGTTTCAATGTTCAGTATTTGGAAATCCATAGCAAACTCCACAGGTCCAATTGTCAATATGAACTCTATTTCACCAATGGCATCGGCTTTTGATCCGTCAAAACCTTTGACGCATACATTATTAGGTCGAATCCTTTCCACATTAACATTCAACTTTTGAAAAGTTGAAATAGGACAAATGTTAACGCCTGATCCTCCATTAATTAGTACTCGAGTAACAATGGAATGTTCACATTTCACAAAAATATATAGACCTTTGTTATGCTCAATACCTTCCATAGGCAATTCATCGTCTGAGAAAGTAATTTTATTTGCTTCAATGATCCTTCCAACAACTTTTTCCAGCTAATTCACTCTAATCTCACTGGGAACACATGCTTCATTAAGAATCTTCATTATAACCTTGCAGTGTTCCTCTGAATGTATCAATAAAGACAACAAAGAAATCTGTGCTGGTGTCTTTTTTAACTGTTCTACAACAGAATGTTCTGGCAATTTCATTTTCTTTAAGAATTCTTCAGCTTCTTCATCAATGACAGGCTTCTTGACGGTCATTCATTCTTCACCACCTTGTTTATTCTTTATTAACTCTACTGGAGCATAACATCTTCCAGATCGAGTTAATCCTCCTACTTCATCTACATCTTCATAATTTTAAGGGACTGCCTTGGTATCAACCATAGACAGCTGTGACATTGGTTTAATAACAATAGAAGTTATAGGATCTCCTTTCATGATTAAAAGAAGCTTATTGGATCTTCCGGGAATAATGAGTTTCGGCTTTATTTGACTTGACCCAATATTTTTTGAAATTTCTTTCCCCACCACCAAGGGAACATTCGATGATTCAGGTTTTGTTATCACCACCTCCGCTTCTGCAGGCCTTTCTTTTGTCAAATCCACAACATTTGCTGATTTTTTCAAATTAGTTTTAATTTTAATGATCGGCTTAAAGAAAATCATAGAATCTTCACCACTGAGTATCACTTCAAGCATGTTTGTTTTATTATGATCTGGCAGCAGATTTTGATTTACATTTGGACCGTCTGGACTTTCTACCATAATCTGTTAGGTATTAATCAACTCTTGAATGGCTCTTTTCAGATATCAACATTTCTCTGTGTCGTGCCCTGGGGCATAAAAATAGTATTCACATCTTCTAGAATAGTCCAAGTTCTTCAAAGGAGGATTCGGGATCCTTCTCTCAATTGGATTTAGAACATTCATTTTTCTCAACCTATGAAATTAACTGGTGTAAGATATTCTAATAGGAGTGAAATTATCTTTTACCATGTTATCCCTTTTGAACTCTGCCAAAAATTAGACCTAGGAGGGCCTTTTTGAACTTGCGAGGCTATTGGATGATTTTGAATTGCTGGTGCACGCCACTGCGGGTAAGAAGGAGCCCGAGCATGTAGTTGTGCATTGTAAATAGGATATTGGGGGGATGGAATGAAATATAATGGATTCTGTGTGTATGGTTGACGCGCACCTCTCCAATTTTGTCGTGGACCTGTCACGACAGTTGCTACATCCTCTTTTCTTTTCTTTTCCCCGAAACTTCCTGTACCACTTTGAATTGCCTGGGTTGTTGCCTTCAAAGTGGTCTGGCCGATAATCTTTCCTGACTTGATTCTATTTTTTACCATCTTTCCAACATTAATAACTTTGGCAAATGTTTTTCCGATAGTAGAGAGCAAATGATGGAAATAATTAGGCTCTTGTGCTTGAAGAAAAATATCAATCATTTCAGATTCTTTTATCGATGGTCTGACTCTTGAAGCCTGCTCTCTCCAACTGACGGCATATTCTCAAAAACTTTTGGTCATCTTTTTTCTTATGTTGGCAAGCGTAGTTCGATCTGGCACTATCTCAATGTTATATTAAAATTATTGAATGAAATCCCGAGCCATGTCATCCCATACGTGCCAACGGGAAATGTCTTGTTCAATAAACCATTCAGAAGCTATCCCTGTAACGCTTTCTCCAAAGTAAGCCATCAATAATTCTTCTTTTCTTCCTGCTCCCCTTAATTGATTGTAAAACTTTTTCAAATGAGCTACAGGATCGCCGTGACATTCATATTTGTCAAACTTGGGCATTTTGAACCCTAGTGGTAAATGGACATCCAGAAACATACATAAATCCTTGTATGAAACACTTTTTAGTCCACCTAATCCTTGCATATTTCTCATACTTTGCTCTAAGCTTCTAACTTTTCTAGCCATCTCCTCTTGTTCCTCATTCTTGGCAATCTTCTCAATCACGATAGGAGTATCACGTTGATGAACATGATAATATGGATTTTGAGATTTAAAATTCATTTCAGAAGGATACAATATATCATGACTTGGTTTCCCCATATTCTTCGGTACTGTCGGTTGAGTACCCATGGTAGCTGGTGCTACAGAAGTAAAGAGTAGGTTATTTATGACAGATGGATTCAGTGGGTGCATGGTAGAAGTACCAGCAAATCCAGACATATTAGCAAATGCGCCAAATCCAGGTGGGTAAAATGGATCACTAGTTTGAGCAGGGTCAGAATTTAGATCATCTGAAGTCGAATGTCCAGGGATTGAAGAAGTCAGGGCTTGTCCATTCAACCAAGCTTGGTACATCTTTGCCATCTGTTGTTTCAATGACTTTATTTCTTCCATTGATGCTACTTCCTGCGAAATCAACTGATTTTTTTCTTCTTCACTGTCAGACCCTATGCCTTCTCTGCAGGTCATTATTCTTTTACCCTTGTATCTGTTGTTATACGGATACGATGCCAGTTTAAACCACAAACCAATCACCAATTACTTTACCTTTTTGTAACCAAGTAGCAAACAGGTGAGTGCTATATTTATAACATATTATAATGTCAAGTTATATGTCATGCTTCTATATGCATTTTCCAACCTACATGGAAGGCTTTGTGTTTCATCCCGGCTTTTCTAGGCATATTTTTTCAAAATTTATGATCGAACACTTTGAAGGGTTGCCTACGTATCATGCCAGGACATGAATCAGATCTTGCGTAGTTTGGGAGGAATTTAACAAAATTGTTTTGTCTTTTTTTTTTCATTGAATAAAATATTTAAAGTGAAGTAAAATATATGTAATATATATAGAAATAAACAGTCAACTTCATTACATTCTATAATATAAATACGACAAAATAACTTATCCAACTCCTAAAATAAAACCTACTAACTGATATCTGAAAACTAAAAGACATAATATCTAAACAAGAAGTTTTAAAACTGAAAATGAAAAACTATGACAAAGAAAACAACTATCCATTCAAGGAGACTTTGGCTTAATATGTCCTCCCAAACTCAAATATATGTCCTCCAATGAAGTAGTGAGATGCTGTGCGAAAGCTGGTACTTGTGCCAAAAAGTCCTCACGATCCAACTGCTGATAATCCAAACCCATTCTAGCAGTATCTTGTGCTACACGGTGGACCTTCCCTCAAAGAAAACTAAAGGACTGATCCCATTCCTGGCCTGTCGATCTCGAAAATTAACCATCTCTCTTACACGCTGTTCACGAGTACAAGCAACCTCTAACTGTTCTCGCAATATTCCTCTTTCACGGATCCACTGAGATCTCTCTCAATCAAATTCTTCTTGCATGTTCTTTTCAACTTCTTGCAGTTATTGTCGGCGAGATACGGCGAGTTCTGCAACGTGTGACCCTCTAGTGGTAGCCAGATTGATTTGTCCCTGAAGTGCAACTTCAATATCTGCTGACTTAGCTCTCTCTTCAGAAAAATTCCTTTTGTTGTCTTCTATTTTTGCCCTGGTATGCTCTAATTCCTCTCTCAAAGCTTGGTTGGCCTCATGATTTTCTTGCATGGCTCTCTCAATTCCTATCTTGATTGCAGCTTCCTGATCTATAGGTCCCCTAATTGATCTTTTTGGTCTGACTGGCAGACTCGACTGTTCTTTAAACCATTCACGGTAATCTGGGTGTACTTCTCCTTTCTTACGCTCTATGACCATCATTTCAATCCTCATGATACGACAACCTTTCCAAATCTGCTAGGCCAATTCCTACAGAAGTGGGATCTCTAGTCTGACCTCAAATACAAACTCAGTCATATTTTCCATAATAGGAATAATTTGACGTCTTCCAAGCTGACGTAAAACTCTCAATGGAACATATGGTTGAACACTCCGAATACTCATTAATAATAAGAACGGCCGAATGACAGAACTATGTATGACTTGCCTCAAAGGGAACCAAGAGAGACTCCAAGTGGTTTTGTCTGCTGTCAGAGAACGAAAAAACTTATCCCAATCTCTAAGCTTATCCCAATCTCTAACTCCTTCTGGGCATTTATATTTCTCTAACCTCTCTTCGTAATCTTTGATGCGATTGAATCTTTCTGGATTAAATCTTGCCATTGTAGGACATCGGTAAAGATGCTCCACAATCCACATCTGTAACAAGATATTACATCCCTCGAAAAAACTCTTTCCTTTCTGATAAATAGTCAAAGCACGGTAGATATCTGCCAGGATCATTGGCACCATAGTTTAATCTTTCTTAATCAGTATCTTTACCACTCCTGCTAAACGAATGTTAATTTTTTGTTCTCTCCTTGGGAAGACCATAGTGCCTAAAAAGGCTACCATGAATGCGAATCGTCTGTGAACCTTCCAAGCCTCAAAATTCTCCTTATTACAGAGTTGCTTACCGTACTTTTTGAACCCTTCTTGCCTTCCATATCTATCGTACAAAAAGTGCAAGGAAACCCAACCTTTTTCCATCGATTCTTCTTTTGAGTTCCGTATGTTCATGAGTTTGCAGAATTTGTTTATCGAAATGAGTCTCAAGGCGATAAGTTTCTTCCGGTACATATTCCCATATCCAACATAGGCCGCTATCTCCTCTACAGTAGGAGTCAACTCAAAATTCAAAAAATGAAATACATTGTTCCTCGGGTCCCAGAAGGTTAGTAACGCATCAATCACCTCCCTATTAGGCTTGATTGTCATAATACTCGTCAAAATTCCCAAATACTTATGTATCTCTTCATAATCAAATGTATCCATTTTGTTCCACCATAACCAAAGCTGCAAAGGGATATAATCCATAAGCTGAAGCAGTACACTCCCATCTCTCTTTCTTTTTGGATGCTTTCCACGAACAGGGGGAGACATTTTATACCTATTAACAAAGACATGAAATTATTAAATGTCTAGACTTAGGCTGAACTTAATTCATTAATTTTTAAAAGAATTTTTAACTTGACTCGTAAGACCTATTACGACCATTACTTAGTTGCAAATAAAAATTTTGTCAAAATCAAAGTGAGAAATATGACTTATATTTTTAGGAAAAATACTTATTCAAATTGACTCCATCAAAAATTTTGCAATAACAGACCTCTAGACAACTTTAACTATATATTTGGAAACAATACCCCTAAATACACTTAAGAGAAAAAATAAAATAAAATGATTTAGAAAATAAAGAAAAATAGAATGACCGTTTCATGTATGAAGTTGTATAAAATTTTTAGTCTCACGACCCCTAAAGGTTCAGGACTATTAAAACATATGTTTACATATTTTATTACTTTACAAAAATTCAGCTCACGACCCCTAAAGGTTCAGGCTATTATGATTTTTATGTTAAGATTAATTTTGAAAAATAAAAAGGAAAGTAAAATAAAGATAATAATATTCATGAAAATAATCATTTTTTCTTCTTCTTATTATTTCAAAAAAAAATAATCCTTCAATAAATTTGTGAATAAATATATTATTATTATTTTTTAAATAAATGGTTGTATCTTGGATAGGACTTCCTACGTATCCCACTAAAAAGTGAAAATCAGACCCTCGTAGTTTATGAAGATTATAAAAACTATGTTGCTGTATATTTAAAAAATTTCTTTATTTTAAAAATAAATTTTTTCTTTCAAAAATGATTAACTAAATTTGAAGATAAATTAATCTCTCGCATTTTAAAATTGCCTAAAGCTGGTCAACAAATAAATATCCTTCTAAGTAAATGTCAAAGAGCACGTAGGATGCACATGTTGGTCTTTATAACTTAGGTCACCTGTCCTAGACAGACCCGGTCACTGTGCCGAGTCCCGCAAAGTCAAATGCATATGATGGAAATAAAGCGGCACCTAATAGGGATAACCAGATTCTGAGTTTTCAGTTCTTCTAAGTTTTAAGCCTAACAGGACAGGTGTCTAGACTGGCTTACCCGAGCGGACGCTCAAGCCGGGGAGGAACAACTTGATCGGTAGCAGGGCAACACCGTCTTCGTTGCCGATCCAAACTCTGTCTAACATGTGTGACTATAGCCTTCACCAGGTGCCTTGACACTATGATTATCTCAAAAAAGAAGGTGGGATTCATATGTTGCATTCCCTCTATCCTATTTCAGAGACTCGAAGGGGGTACGCGGGAGAAGACAATATATAATACAGTTCAAATAATATCAAAGCAGTAAATGAGCAACAAGTAGCATATAAGGCCAATAAACACATTATAAAATAATTATAGCAAGTAAAGTCAATATCAAAAGCTCGAATCCTTATTTACTCCTCAGCTGAGTCGCCAGAGATGTCACACCCTTTTTTCACTCGAGGGATCGAAGGGTTTTTCCAATTAAAGTGACGGTATTGAATAGGGATTAATTAAATTACAGAGTCGTCACTTGGAATCGAGTTATGGTGTTCCAAGTCACCTTTTTGAATCTCTAATCAAAAGAAAATGACTCTTTATTGGTCTATAAAAACAGAAGATCGGGTAAGGAAATCTGTTGATTGAGGGGAAGGTGTGAAGCACCCCTCGAATCCTGTGGTTCTAGCACGGTCGCTTTTATTAACTTATACTTGGCTTTAACTATTTTGGATAAACTATGTTTGCAGGCATATTTCGCTCATTTTTAATACTGAAAAAACTTGGCTATCTTATATTAAATAAATCAACGAAAATTAATTTTAGAAAAATTATTTATCAAGGTGCATTATTACATCCTTGAATTTTGAATGTCTCAAAAAAGATACTTATGCCCCATTCTTAATTGAGACGAATATTTTAACGTGTCTAAAAATTATCTAGCGCTAAAAAATAAATTAAACCAAAATTCATTTAACATAATTAATTAAATCAATAAATAATTATTAAATTCTGTTAATAAAATAATAAAATAAACAAATCTACCTATATTATGTTAAATTTAATATTATTCCCAAAATTTAATCTTTTTAAAAGAAAGGGATTAATCTTACTCTTGCGAACAAATTATAAATATATAAACTTAACAAAATTACTTAAAAGCTAAATTGACATAATTATGTAACAAAATTAATTAATAGAGTTACTTTCAAAAAAGTTATCATAACGAATTTAACAATAATAAAAAGTAAAAAAATGATCACGTGTTACATTTAATAAAATTATTATAACTAAATTAACATGAAAAAAAGAAATTATAAAATCATGCGAGTTTTCTTTCTTTTTTTTCGTTAAACTGTTTCACTCTTTTCTTACTGCTTTTCTTATTTTCCCTTTTTTGCCCATTTTCGTTTTCTTTTCTCAAGTCTTTTTCTTTCTTATGTTTTTGTTTACATTATCCTTTATCCGCTATTTCTAATGTTTCCTCTTCTCTGTCTTACTAACATCTATTAATAAGAAAGAAATGATAGGCATGGAAATAAATTGTACCAAAGCCTGCAAACACTAATAATGTTTTTTTTTTTTTTACAAAATGATAGTGATGCAAAACTAATTATTAAAGTAGATTTAAGATCTTCACATTAACTTTTTAAAAAATTTTAGATTTTGAACCAAATTAAATCCTTAGCCTATTAATAAAATTCTAAATAAATTTGAATATGCCATTTGCTTACAAAAAGATAAAGAAATAACGAATTAAAGCCACCTTTTACTGACTAACACGGCTTCTTTTAATTTTAGTCTAAAATCAAAAACTACGATTAGTCAGTATATCATATTTAATTTTTATTTATCAACTCATTAACTTCTTAACATATTTACAATTTACAAATATAGAGATTAATGGTATCTAAGTAAAGATAATAAAAAACAAATTATTTAACGTAATCAAACTTTAAACATGAATAACACATAAATCATATAAATAACGTTATTCATGCTTTGATCCTCAATAAAACTTACATAAATAATGATGCTGGGTTGGATAAAAACCTGTGTAATAAATAAATCCAATATAAAAGCAAGAATGTCATTATCGAAAACTCGAACGGAAACTCAAACTCAACTTTCTTCTTTTCTCTCTTTATTGTCTGATGTTTTTGAGTATTTCCCTCACTGTTTTTTTTTTTACTCTGTATTTTTTTCCCGTAATTTTTTATTGCATTAATAAAATAGTGTTCATGTACGTAGGTTTTTGGGACCCTTAAATAAAGGAATTATTTTGGGCGGAACAGTTAGGGGAAACAGATAAGGGGGAAAAGGACATGGGTAATTGGGTTAGGATTCAAATTTTAATTTTTTTTTAATTTTAATTTTTTAATAAATAAATAATAATAGAAATAATAAAAGAATATTAATTAATTAATTTTTTAATTTAGAAAATATAATAAAATTTTATAAATAATTTTAAAAAATATAAATATAATTAATATAATAATAAAACTACAAGTCTATTTATTAAAATAAAAGGAAAATATATATATATTTTTTTGAATGTATATATTATATTTAAAAACAACAAAAAATAACAATATAAATATAAATAAAATATCTCAAAAAGTAACTTTACTTATTATTTTTTATTTATTTTAACTAAACTTATTAAAAATGAAATAAAAACTAAAGCAAATATTGGACAAAAAATAAAAATATTTAATGCTGACAAATAGATTAAAACTCAATGAGGGTCAAAAATCACGTGTCTACACTCATAGGTTTTGAGATTCCTAATGAGCTCATCCATTGCCATTTTATTCAGATCCATGACTTCAGTGATAACATCAACTTTGATTTCCCATCTCTTTGGCAGAATACTCAAGAATTTTCTAACTTGTTTGTGAGTTAGAATAACTTCACCAAGACAAGAAAACTCATTGGTTATAGTAGTGAACCTGGTGTGCGTCTCCTGAATGAATTCACCTTCTTGCTTGGTGAAAGTTTTATATTGATTTGTCAGTTTATCCATGTTGGGATTCTTCACCTGAGTGGTTCCCTCATGGACTGTCGGGAGGCAATCTCTGATTTCCTTGGCAGCTTGACAGGCAGAGATTCTATTGTACTCATCAGGACCAATGCCACACATAAGTATCTTCTTAGTCTTATAATTTTTTTCTATCTTCTTTTATATCAGCATCATCAAATTCCTTCTTAGTCTTAGGAACTTGTGAGGTCACATCTCCAATCTTTACTGCCCTTGTAGAAACAAAAGGATCATCATTAATGGCAACCTATAGCTCAGAATCTTCGGCTATGTTGAAGTCATACATTCTTATTTTTCACCACCCATAATATTCACTTTGAATCTTGGGGGTCTAGTGGTTGACTCCCCTTCTTCTAGATTTGGAGGAGAAATCATTCTTCAAGATCCTTCCAAGGTGTTAGTATTTTTATGAAAGACCTCGCTCTGATACCAAATGAAGAATTGCAATGGGTTGCTACTAACCTCAGGGACCTGTTCCCAGATGAACGCACATAGCAAAAACTAGAAGGATGAACAATAAAGGTATGTGGAAGATAAATAACAGACACAAGAGTTTTACATGGAAACTCCTTGCTTAAAGGAGAAAACCCACGACCTGCCTCTAGGATTTCTAAGCTCCACTATATCCAAGAAAACATCTTGAATACAGACTCTAAGGATTAACCTCTTAATCCTTTATCTCCTGGCAATAACTCTATTACAAGAAAACACAAGCAGTAACTCTATTACTTCAACCTTTAGCTAATTCAAACTGGACACAACAAGCTAACTCTAGCTTGATAAATCACCTAGCTCTATATGATTAAAAAGAGTTCTGAGTTACACCACAACACCTACAATAATCATAAGCAAGCGTAGACAAAAGTTTAAGAACAATATACAAAGACTCAACTACAACAAACAAGTAAAAACATAACTTAATGAACAATCGGTTCTCTATTGCAAGAGGAGTCTTTAATTCAGCTTCAGAAAGATATTTTGTTGTGAGAATATCGAAGAGTTGGTTTTCCTATTGAGAAAGATGAGCAATATGTAGTATGACACAAGAGAACCTAGGAGAGATATCATTGATTGAGGCAAAAAGGTGGCAGTAGCTTTTCTACCAACTTTCATACTTTGTGTCAGCTGTGACAGTTGACTGTGATAGTAACAGGTGATCCCAACTTGTTCCCTATATGGTAGCATCTTTGTCGTCATAAAATCTCCAAGAAACAGGTTCAACATCTAATTTACATACAATTTGTCAATCATCAAAACTAAGGACTTAACATAAATATTATGGGAGGTGGGGGTAAGAAGGAGTTTGGAATAATAGAGATGGAACCAGAGATACAAGATGATGTGTGTTGAAAAATGGGGAGAATGAAATCAATGTGAAATATCACTTGAGAAACTTTTTTTCCTTACTTCTACTTTAAAAAAAGTTAGTTTTCTTATTTTTAAGAAATTGTTTTTCTTGAGAGAATATTTTCTAATATTTTGATCAACCGAATAAGAAAAAATTGACTATTTATAAAAATTGACAATTTATGTTGTATGAGTTCCACCTAACAATAAAGGCAGGTTCTACAAAATGATATTTAGACCAGCTAAGCGTGTAATCGGAGCATAGATCAGTCAAAAGCTCTCACATTTAGGAGATAAAAGTGGTGAAAATAAGGATGATTCGATGGATGTGTGGATATACTGAGAGAGAGATGATTAAGAATGGGGATATCCTAGATAAAGTGGAATTGACTTTAGTGAAAGGCAATATTTGAAAAGCGAGATCGAGGTGGTTCGGATATATGATATCCGACGAGAGATGCATGGATACTCCAGTGCGGAGATCTAAGAGGTTGGCTATTGATGATATTAGGAGAGGTAGAGATAGAGGTAGACCATATAAATATTAGAGGGGATGTGATTAGATAGGACATTGCATGATTGCAGACTATCGAGGACATAACCTTAGCTATATAGGAAATTAGGATAGAAAGTTAATAGGTAGGAGTACATCCATACTAGTAGAAAGGTGTGCATTCAAGGGCAAACCCATCTAATAGCAAGATGTGTCGTCTGATACTGCTTCAGTTCGAAAATATTAATCGCTACATACATAAATTCTGAAAAAGGAGCAAATTTGTATATGTATAATATACAATGCCGCTGCTTTTGCACAAAGTGCACCATGGTCTACTGGTTAGGAGCCTCTTATAAAGTGCAATTTTCTTTTATTTTTTTTTGTAAGCATTAATTGCTAAAAAAAATAGCAAGCCATTAATAGGATTTGAATCCCCTACAAAAATTAACTATTTTTCTCTCTGTTGTTTATCTATTCTTTACGTTAAATGTTGATATCACTTATTAAAAAAATTGTGTACAACACTGAGTGCATTATCTTGTTTCTCTTATTGGTACTTGATGTGAGGCTAAAAATTACCTTATTTTACCATCTTTTACCTCACATTTGTTCTATTTTTGTTGGTGTATTGAGTTTAAATAATGTGATTTATGCTAGAGTTTCATAATTTGTATATATATATAGGAGTATATTGAGGTATTTGGAGCTTAAACAAGAAAAAGAAAGCATCAAGAAATCAAAAGAAACTAAGGAAGAATCTTCGTTGTAATGCATAGCAAAACAAGTGTGGAGGGACAGAAAATATTGTTCTTTGCGTCACTGTTGCAAAGTAAGAAGTGCGAATTTGTGCTACTGTCAAAAAAGTCTCGCGCCACACACCCAAAGCAAGGAGTGGCGCAAGTTTAGCCATTGGTCTGAATTTTAAGTTGTTCTTTGCGTCACAGCTCCACTTTTAGGTTGTGGCGCGAAACAAAACTTATCCTAACTCAACTGGGATTGATTTTTGACATTCTATGGGTTTTTAACTTCTATACAAACCCCCTTCACACGTCTTTTTATAAGAAGAACTAATTTGTGGAAGGCAAAGGCTAGGACAAAGCTCAAGAACAAGGTTTAATGTATTTCTTTTAATTTATTTTTTATTTTTGCCTTGTAAACTCATGAAACTGATCTTCTTCTAAAAACATTCATGAGTAGCTAAACCTCTTAATTTCTAGGGTTGTGGTTGATCATGAAGTTGTGGCTTGAAAATCATATTATCTATTTTGCTTTCCATCTATTGAGTGATTTATTTCTTCTTGGTTTCAATTATTCGTTTAATTGATCACCTTGCGAATATTATCTAGGGCTTGTTTGTTGGACCTGAAAAGGGAAACAACAAGTGTAAAAAGAGAAAATATGGCTAGTTTGTGAACCTTATAGGGAAAGGAAATCGATTCGTCACTGAGGATAGAAATATACCCTATGACCTAACTTAGTTGGTACGGATGATTTCTTTATGAATGTCACTATTAACCGACGACCTTAGAAATATAGACGTTAGAAATAGTTTAGTAGACTTAGAATTATTGAAAAAACGCTCAATATAGCTACAATTAACCTGGAACTAATAACTCAGGAAGCAAATTAGGCAAATGATTGGATAATATAACTAAATTGTCAATATACCGTAACCCTAGATCTTTTCTCAAATCTGTATTACAACACAACCAGTCTACGACTTTACATTCAAAAGACACAAATCACTTTTTGTTATTACTCACCTACTGAATAGCTCGAATAAGAATTCAAAGTAGAACTTCAGTTCGTCAAAATTCTTTGGGTACGATAGTTGGACTTACATCCTTTATTACTTGTACAACCACGTACACTTGCGTGTGCGAAAGAACACAACAATGCTCTGGAACTACTCTTGCAGTTTCTTGTTCTTCGATCTTTGCTACTATCTTTTATTTTGTGTGGTTCGATTGTAGTATTATTTTATTATTGTAGCACTGTTCTGCTACTATCTGATGTTTTTATTACTATCTATTATCTCTTGTACTTCTATTATGTTTCTTTGTAGATTAGTTTTACTTTGAGTAGGGATTTATCGAAAACAACCTTTCTACCTCACCTTTGACGTAGAAGTGAGGTCTGAGGACACTCTACCCTCTCCCAAACTCCACTCTATAGAATTATATTGAGTATGTTATTGTTGTTTTAACCGCACTTAAATGTTATAAAATTAGTTTATATACACCCTTACTATTATATTATTGATCTGTATATGCTTAATGTTATATTATTGATCCATATATGTCTTTAATGTTGTACTAGCAGTCCATATTTATGTCCTTAATGTTGCAAAAATGACTCAAATTTGTCATTTCTCCATTAGTTCTCATTTAATTTAGCCAAAATAACATATCAACTCACTACATCAATCCTTCTTCCATCACTATCTAAAATTACCAAAACCTTCACCTTTATATAACATCATTTCAACATACTTCCTCCGTTTCGTTTCACTTGTCACAATTTTTTTTTGAGAATCAAGTGATATCAACTGTAACCAATATTTTAAAATATATTTCTTCGTCATATCAATATGGAAAAAACTGCAGCGTACGATACTTTTCGTTGCCCGCTGAGTAATTAATTTTCACTGGGTAATAGGTAACATTCAATACTACAGAATTAGTACTTATATGCAGGTAAAAATTAAAGAAGAATGACATACTGAATTGCTAGTTGTTGCCATTATTAGCAATGTTAAGTCAGAGCATTGAATCGGCTGTTGGATTTCAGACTAATAACGTATATGACATGTCCCCTTCGTACTTAGCCGTTGGCATTAGTAGTTCCAGCTACCACTCTTATATTATAACTATTGACTATTTGCAAAATTTAATAAAAATAACCAATTACTCCTAACAATGAATACTTTATTCTCTCTATTGTACTACTTTGGGTGGCATGCTGTCCCCTTTCTCTTAATTCAACTTACAATTTACAAATTTTATTTTATCGGGGGTCGTTTAATAGGATGCAGTAGATATGTTATTATTTAATTTTTTCTTTGGTAGGATTTTAGTCTATGTATGACTTAGAATAATTATACAATTTATTTAATATTATAGGGTTATAATTAAGGCATGGCATAAGCATGATTAAAAATAAAATTATCTTTAATACACTAAATCAAACATCGGATAAAAAATAATCTCAGAACAACTAATTCCAGCATTATTAATTTATATATTATTAATACACTCTTTCAGCTCTATTCTTGTATACTCTACACTCAATCACACCAAGTGATTTTCGACTCACCCTCGTAATATCAATTTTTTGTTGATCCCGGTTCAACCTTGTCTCGACAAATACACCTCTATCTAAAATTATAAGTTTAATTATCTTATATTTTTATAAAAAAGAATTTTTGCCCTACCAATCTTCTGTTTACATAAAATAAAACAGACCATTACTAATGTTATTTTATGCAAATAAAGCAAGGAGAAGAAGACAACAAATGATGTATATTATTATAGCCGTTGAGTTGTCATAGTCTTTGGTGTCGTAGTACTATATATTCTGTGTATATTAGTGGACATCACCATATGAGCAGATGGAAGGAGAAGAATACATGATTATGAAAGCTTAATTAATTAAATTATATTGTTAAGGGTCTTTTTCATGCTCCTATATATTAGAGGGAGACCCCATTAGCCACTCCATTTTGTCCCATCCTTTTTTCCCTTTACATGTGGAACCTTCTAATCTAGCTCTCGATGGTCAATTTGATCGAATTCAATAATTTTATTTAAAACTTTCTATTTCTATTGAGTGCTTATGGAGTGTACAAATTGTTTATTTAGATGTCTCTTGGTTGTTGGTTGATCTAGAAGTGAGTTGTTCATGTATTAATATCAGTATAACTGTATCACGTTTGATAGCATTTTCGTTGTTGGGTACAAAATTCAGCACACCATAGTGCATGGTTACCGGTTTACAATCCCATTTAACTAATACATATATATGAGTTATGAGGGAATCAATGTATCATTTTATATAGTGCAGAAGATCAAATAAGTTGCGTAGCTCTAACATGAAACCAAACGACCCTTTGGAATCCATAATCTTTAAAAAAAAAAATTGAATTTCAAATTCATAAATTTTAAATCTTGACTCGGCCGCTTTTCCTGCCTCAGCTAAATGTTGAAATGAATTAGGGATGAAGATTTAGTAAAGCAGTTATTTTATCCTAATTCCTAGTTTGTCGAATGTTTGTTACATAGGTCCATAGGGATTTCTATAATTAGTACGTATAGTATTGAGTATCACTAAGAAAATCATGATTTTTAATAATAAAGTTTAGAAAATTACAAGAATGATATATTTTAGATTTGAATTTAAATCTTACGCAATCTTTTAGCCACTTTTATTAAATACACAATTATAAATCAACTTTTCCACTACTCGATTACGTGCTTTTATTATTTTTTGCCTGATATAACGATAAGTTTCTGGAAAAGAAAATTAAATTAAACCACTTCAATATATATTTTTTTGGTTAAAACCCCCTTCAATATAGTACTTAGCTAAAACACTGATATCCTACTTGCATTATTGATTTTTCATGTTACATTTCGTGTGCAACTATTTATGTTATTTTCTAAATAACATCGTGTACAATAACATCAATAATATACCCAATGAAAACTATAAGCTAGGTGTGGGGAGAATAGAATGTAAGTTGCCACGATTTGAAAGAGGTAGAAAGTTTCTTTCCAAAAGACCCTCATCTCAAGTGCAACAAATTCAGGTACAAAGAAAAAGAAAACAGTATAAAAAATATAACAATTAACAAAGAAATAGTGAACACGTTTACAAAAAAGAAACAATAATAACAACAAAATACTATGATAGTCAAAACACAATAAACAAAGAGTATGATAGATATATCACAAGCATGAATCAACTCCACTTCGAAGTTCAATATCTGCAACTAAACCCTAAACTACCATACTCTGATACTTGATCTATTTCATTTCATGTACTAATACTGTTAATTTCTTTTATATCATTTTCTCTGACTATATTTATATAATATAATTTCTAAATATATAAAATCATATTTTAAACAATTTGAAGAATTTATGTTTTGATTTCACATTAAAAAATAAATAATTTGACTTTTGTATTTCAAGTGCAACTATTTATATAAAATGAAATATGAGGAGTATATCATTTTTAATTTCATGAAATGTTTATTTTCGACAGTGGATTAAAACAATCAAAATCTAAAAAAAAAAAAGTCTATAAATGGAAATCAAATGATGTAAACTCTAGGAAAAATATATTTGGATTGAGTTTTATTTCTGAAAAAGAATTGTTTAGATTTATGGGAATGAATTTGTTTTAGACTTGAAGTAATTGCTTTAGTTTTTGAATTTTTTTAAAAAGAATTTCTATGAATACAAACTTGAGGTTTTTTAAGGGAAATAATTCCTACATAAGGTGAGGGGAAGGGAAGTAAGAGGGATTGAGAAAGAAATCACACATATTAGTATGTGAAAGACCTATTAAGCTATCGTCTGATCATAGATTTTAGGTTCAATTTTAAAAATTTATCTTTAAATATTTATTGACCATGAAATTTCATTAAGTTTTAAAAATTCAATCTTCAAATATTTTCAAGTCTGACCAACTTTTGGAACATCCACCCACAAAATTCTAATTTTTTTTTTTTTAAAAGTAAAATACATGTCCAAACTCCAAATGCATGATCAAACGGGAGCTAAATTAAAAGCTTTTTAGTGATAATTTTATTTAATTCTAGACGACAATACTTTGAGATTTTCTTTTAGACAATGGTAGTCATCATCATTAATCAAAGTAAATAAATGTGAAAAACATTTTTAGCCTAAATGGCCAAATATTGTGGAGGGAGGAGGGAGACTTGTGATAAGACCCAATATTGTAGCTAAAAGTTAAATAGAGAACCAATAATTGGCTGCCATTTCCTTTCCAAAAGTTGTAAATTAATCTCTTTTTGTAAAGATCTTGTTGGTTGATCTTTATTTACAGTCTATTTATAAACACTGTAATGAAAGCGACTACGAAACAAGAAGTTTTATTTGTTTATTTATTATTATAATTTTGTATTTTTTATTTACTGAAAAATAATTTGGGTTGAATTTATTCGATCTTTACGAATTGAATTTGAACAAATATCTTTGAGTGTCTTTTCTACTAATCAATCGTGAGGTAGGGGAAAGGTACTACAAGGTTGAGAAGAAACTCTCACTAATAAGATTAAAGTTCAATTAACTAGCCAACTAAAATATTAAAATTTCATTAATTTTGCATTTATAGACCAGACAATACTCAATTTTTATTTGGTGAAAATGATCATTCCTGCTAATAGTAGTATTACTTTGAGGGTTTGTTGTTGTAAACAGGGCTTCTACTAGTGCGGTTACGGTTGTGACCGGATCAAAACAAAACTTGTAAATTTTTTGTGTTATAAATAAAACAAAAAAAAATTCAGATAGTTATTCAACTATGGATTTTTATTCCAGAAAGTCACTCAATTTTGATATTTATCTTAAAAGTCACTAAACTATGGACGTTTATCCCAAAAAGTCATTCAACTTTAATTTTTACTTCAAAAGTCACTCAACTATCATATTTTTACTCAAAAAATCACTCAACCTATTTGATTATTTCTTAAAATAAATAAAAATTACTTATGTGAAATTTTTGTTTTTAAAAAAATTCTGAAAAATAAAAAGTAACCCTTTAATTTTCCTCTAAGTTAATATTTTTCCCTCCTCTTTCTCATTTTTCTTCTTCTTTTCACTTTCTTCCCATAAATTTTGCCATAAATCACACATTATAATCTAGAAATTAACAATTAAAATTGTGTGAAATAAAATTACTATCATATTTTATAGTTATATTTTATTTTTGTTTTGTCATAAAAAAATAAAAATAAAAAGAGCAAAAGAATAGAGGTAAAATAAACCAAACTATCTTGCATTTCCCTTTTTTCTCCTTTTTTTTTTTATACTTTATACTTAATTTTATTTCTCTGCTTTTGCCATCTTTATTTTTTTTCCTTTTTCTAAAAGACAAAAAAAAAATGAGAATATAAAATATGGTAATACTTACATTTCGTAAAATTTTAATTGTTAGTTTCTAGATTATAATGCGTGAGTTATGGAAAAATTAATGGGAAGAAAATGAAAAAAAGAAGAAAAATGAAAAAGAGAAAGGAGAGATATTAATATAGGAGAATACGGATAAAGGGATTACTAAATGGATACTTTTTATTTTTCAGAATTTTGTTTTTAAATATAAATTCCACATAAGTAAATTTAATTTAAAAAAATAATTAAATAGGTTAAGCGACTTTCTGAGTTAAAATATGATAATTGAGTGACTTTTGGAGTAAAAGATCAAAGTTGAGTGACTTTCTAGTATTAAAGTTCATAATTGAGTGACTTTTGAAGTAAATAGCAAAGTTGAGTGACTTTTTAGGATAAAAATTCATAGTTGAGTGACCATTTGAGTATTATTTGTAAATTTCTATGGCCCACATAATTAATTTATTTATTGATTTAATAATAATTGAATAAGTTAAATCCTTAATCTATATGAAAAGTTACCTAGTAGGATAATTATTGACTCCTAATAGGATTGTCTCCACAATTACTGACTCCTAGTAGGATAATGATTGTATCCACCAATCGCGTTAATGGAACGTGAAAATATAACTGACTATTCCCATTATAAAAGGGGTCCTCTCTCTGTCAAAAGAAGAATAAGCTCCATCACAATTATTCTGAAAGTAAGGTAAAGAGAGAGAAACAATTTAGTGTTTCTGCTATTACATTTTTGTTTTCGCTAAAATCATGGAGAATTCAGGTAAGTAATTCTTTATTGAATTACTGTTATTATGTGTATGTGAAAATCATTAAGTTCAACGTTCCTGAATAATACAAAAGATTATGAATAGGATTGTTTATGTATAAGATTGTTTAAGTCTATATAATCTGTTTTATGCTTACATGTGGTATCAGAGCATGGTTTAGGAAATAATGATTTCCATTGAGATTAAAATTTCTACATATTAATTTTGTGAACCCTATTATGAAATTTGGGACTCAAATTTATCATAATTTAAATTGCTATAAATTATAGTGGATGAATATGTGATGGCTTAAGGCAAAATTCTTAAATCATAATTTGTTCAATATTATGTTTGGATTCATATATGTATGACGAAAAAAAAAATAAACAGGTTTGGTCACTTTTAAGCTCACATAGATTCTTACCCTTAAAAATAATGGCCCACGTGGATTTGAATTCATTGAAATGCACTGTCAATGTTTGAAAAAGTGAACAAATTAATTACTCACTATAGTAGCAAGTGGTGTCATTTTTTTTTATATTTATACCTAATGTTTTATTTTGCTTATGTGCATATCTTGTAAAAGTTTTGACGAAGCGGCTGTTTCCTGACAATTGTGTTTCATAGTTTTTCATATAGTGATAACAGTAATTAAGATACAGACTGCACATTATTTAATGTAAACAGAAATTTAGTAAATAATTTATACAATATGAGTTTAATTTAATAAGTTTGGTCTTTGTTATTTTAAATATTACGAAAACAACTCTTTGTTGTTAGAAGATTGTAGTATGCAATAATAAAATTTACTGTTTCTTCATGTAACTTGAAATTATATATATAAGATTTGTTAACCACCAAAGTGGTCGAATCTTTATGAAATTAATTCCAAAAATAAAGGCTAAGTTTAAATTAATTGCTCATTAATCTTGATGCTTATAAATGATACAACAATTATGGGTAAATTAAAATTTTGGTTATAAGACATTTATGGATCACCTAAAGGTTGATTGTTTGTTCGTATAACTAATAAACATTAAAAAGATAATTTTGATGTATCGTTAGTTTTATTTATTTATCCAAAGATAATAAATATTATTAATTGATGCATTAAACATTATCAATTTGTATTAAATATAGCATTATTATGTTTAAAATTGTATGTTGATGTTTCGCGCAAAGGAGAACATCAATATACATTTAAGTAAGTTATTTCTGAATTTGATAATGTCTTTAAACTCGTAACTCAAAGTATTAACAAATGAGCATGTTCTAATTCAGCACTTGCCCTTCATTCGCACTCTGCCTCTGTTACGACTTTTAATGGACTTAACTTTTTAGATTGGTGCGAACAGATCAAATTCCATCTTGGGATTTTAGATCTTGATGTTGCACTTTACTCTGAAAAGCCAACTGCTATTACTGAAGCTAGCAGTGATGAAGAAAAGTCCTATTATAAGCATTGGGATCGGTCTAACAGATTAGGCCTAATGTTCATGCGAATGAATATTGCAGGCAACATTAAGACTACTCTTTCCAAAACTGAAAGTGCAAAAGAACTTCTGAAACTTGTGGAAGAATCTTCCCAAACTGCCTTATAAGTCTTTTGCTGGGACACTAATGGGTACTTTGACCACCATGAAGTTTGATGGTTCGCGTACTATGCATGAGCATGTTATTGAAATGACAAACATAGCAACAAGACTTAAGTCATTGAGAATGGAAGTGGAACAAAATTTTCTTGTACAGTCCATCATCAACTCATTACCGTCTGAGTGTGGTCCTTTCCAAATGAATTACAACACTATGAAAGACAAATGAAACGTGCATGAATTAGATGATATGCTAGTTCAAGAGGAAACAAGGTTAAAGAATCAAGGAACCCACTCCATTAACTTTATAAATCATCAAGGAGCTGAAAAGAAAGAAAAGAAGCATGGTAAGGGACAAAAGAAACAACTTAATGTTAATCAGTCCTCATCTCAAGTACGTAAGAAAGAAAACAAGAATGAAAAGTGTCATTTCTGTGGAAAATCTGAACACTTTCAGAAAAATTGCTGGAAACGTAAGGCATGGTTTGAGAAAAAAGGTAAGTCTTGTGCTCTTATATGTCTCGAATCAAATTTAACTTAAGTTCCTTATAATACTTGGTGGATTGACTCTGGTTGTACTGTTCATGTTTCTAATACTATGCAGGGATTCCTTACAATCCAAACATAAACAAGAATGAAAGATTTGTTTACATGGAGAATAGAGTGAAGGCTTCAGTTGAAGCTGTCGGGACTTATCGTCTGACTCTCGATACTGGGTGTCAATTAGATTTAGTTGAAACTTGTTATGTTTCTTCTCTTTCGAGAAATTTAGTTTCATTTTCTAAGTTGGATAAGACTGAATATTCCTTTAATTTTGGTAATGGATGTTTTATTTTGTTTAAGAATAATTATCTCATCGGTAATGGTACTCTTTGTGATAATTTATACAAATTGAATCTTCACAATCTGTTCGCCGAAACACTCCTAACTCTGCATCATAATGTTGAAACCAAACGAAGTTTCGTGAATGAACAATCTGCTTACTTGTGGCATAAACTTTAGGTCACATATCTAAAGAAAGGCTAGAAAGATTAATTAAGAATGAAATTCTTCCAGATTTAGATTTTACTGACCTTAATATTTGTGTTGATTGTATTAAAGAAAAACAAATAAAACACACAAAGAAAGGAGCCACAAGAAGCACACAGCTTCTTGAAATTATTCACACTATATATGTGGTCCTTTTGATATCACATCTTTCAATAAAGAAAAATATTTTATCACTTTTATTAATGATTTTTCCCGTTATGGATATATCTATTTGTTGCATGAAAAATCTCAAGCGATTAATGCCTTAGAGGTATTTATTACTGAGGTTGAAAGACAATTAGATAGAAAGTGAAAATAATCAGATCTGATAGAGGTGGTGAATATTATGGAAGATATGATGAAAGTGGACAACAACCAGGTCCATTTGCTAAATTCCTAGAAAAGCGTGGCATATGTGCTCAATACACAATGCCTAGCAAACCACAACAAAATGGTATGGCAAAAAGGTGTAATCGTACATTAATGGATATGGTTAGGAGTATGTTAAGTAATTCATCTTTACCTCCTTCTTTATGGATGTATGCTTTAAGAACTGTCGTTTACTTACTAAAAAGGGTTCCTAGTAAAGCAGTTCCAAAGACACTTTTTGAACTGTGGACTGGTAGGAAACCTAGTTTGAGGCACCTACATATTTGGGGTTGCCCGGTAGAAGTTAGAGTATACAATCCACAAGAAAAGAAACTGGATTCAAGAACAATCAGTGGTTTCTTCATTGGTTATCTAGAAAAATCAAAGGGGTATAGATTTTACTGTCCTAATCATAGTACAAGAATAGTTGAAACTGAAAACACTAGATTCATTGAGAATGGTGAAGTTAGTGGGAGTAAAGAACCACGTAATGTGGAAATTAAAGAAGTTAGGGTGCAAATTCCTCTACCCTGTACTTCTTTTAAATTTGTTGTTCCTGAAGCTGTTGTACAACAAAGTAATCAACAAGAACAACAAATTAGTATTCCTACTAATGAAGCCATAATTGATAAACCTGTAATAGATGAACCCTAAAAAATAGCATCAACAAAAACTCAAAGACAAAGGAGATCTGCTATTTCTGATGATTATTTGGTATATCTACATGAGTCAGAAACTGACTTGGGAATTGATGATGATCCAGTTTCATTTTCACAAGCCATTGAAAGCAATAATTCTGATAAATGGATAAATGCTATGAAAGATGAGTTAAAATCTATGAAACAGAATGAAGTTTGGGACCTTGTTGAATTACCCGAAGGTTGCAAAAGAGTTGAGTGTGAATGGGTCTTTAAGACCAAACGCGACTCAACTGGCAACATCGAACGTCACAAGGACGGACTTGTTGCTAAAGGTTTCACTCAAAAGTATGGCATTGATTATAAAGAGATGTTTTCACCTGTCTCTAGAAAATATTCACTTAGAATTATAATGGCCTTGGTAGCTCATAATGACTTAGAGATACATCAAATGGATGTGAAAACAGTCTTTCTGAATGGAAATTTAGAGGAAGAAGTTTATATGAATCAACCTGAGGGGTTTTCTATTAAAGGAAAGGAACACATGGTGTGTAAACTTAAGAAGTCAATATATGGACTTAAACAAGCTTTCCGACAATGGTATCTTAAATATATGGACTTAAACAAGCTTCCCGACAATGGTATCTTAAGTTTAATGAAGCGATTGTCACCTTTGGATTTAAAGAAAACACTGTTGATCGGTGTATATATCTGAAGGTCAGTGGGAGTAAGTTTATTATGTTAGTCTTGTATGTTGATGGCATCTTGCTGGCTACTAACGATCTTGGTTTGTTACATGATACCAAGAAATATCTCTCTAACAACTTTGAAATAAAAGATATAGGTGAGGCATTCTATGTGATTGGAATAGAAATATTTTGAGATAGATCACAAGAATTGTTGGGATTGTCTCAGAAAACCTATATTAATAAAGTATTAGAGAGATTTAGAATGGAAAAATGTTCATCAAGTCCCGTTCCAATTCAGAAAGGAGATAAGTTTAGTCTCAATTAATGTCCAAAGAATGACTTGGAACGAAAGCAAATGAAAGATATTACTTATGCATCAATAGTTGAGAGTCTTATGTATGCCCAAACATGTACAAGAACAGACATCAGTTTTGTTGTTGGAATGCTGGGTCGATATCAAAGTAATCTTGGAATGGATCACTGGAAGGCTGCAAAAAAAGTGTTGCGATACTTACAAGGAACGAAAGATCATATGCTCACTTATAGAAGATTTGATCATTTAGATGTGGTTGGATATTTAGATTCAGATTATGCTGGTTGTGTGGATACAAGAAAATCCACATTTGGATATTTGTTTCTATTAGCTGGAGGAGCAATATCATAGAAAAGTACGAAGCAGTCTGTTATAGCTGCATCCACTATGGAAGCTGAGTTTGTGGCATGCTTTGAGGCCACAGTCCAGGCTAATTGGCTGTGGAATTTTATTTCAGGACTTGGACTAGTCGACAATATAGCCAGACCGCTGAAAATTTATTGTGATAATACTACCGCAGTTTTCTTCTCTATGAATGATAAGTATTCAAAAGGTGCTAAGCATATGGAATTGAAATACTTTTCAGTTAAAGAAGAAGTCCAGAAACATAAAGTTTCAATTGAACATATTAGCACTAAGCTTATGATTGTTGATCCTTTGACGAAAGGATTACCGCCCAAAACATTTATTGAACATGTTGAAAGGATGGGTCTTATTGATAGCAATGAATGATTTTATGTAAAGACTTTATTATGTTTATGAAATTGACACTTTGAGCTCAAATTATATATGTTTCTGTTGTTACCTGTTTTCTCTTGTATACATAATATTGTGAATAATGATGACAGGTTTTGACTTAGATAAAGGATTCTAAGTATTATCGTTGGACCCATTATGTATTTGAAAGGTTATTTTAGGTAATAGACTAATATTGTAGTACATGGAAGGAACTATGTCAAGTAAAGGGACGTACAACCGCGATGACTCATTTTTGTTGATTTATTTAACGATGACAAATGATGTTGGATTTAACGTTAATAGTGCACATGATTGACGTACCTATTAAACCATTAAATTAACATTGTGTGTGCCAAGTGGGAGAATGTAAATTTCTATGGCCCACATAATTAATTTATTTATTGGTTTAATAATAATTGAATAAGTTAAATCCTTAATCTATCTGAAAAGTTACCTAATAGGATAATTATTGACTCCTAGTAGGATTATATCCACAATTACTGACTCCTAGTAGGATAATGATTGCATCCACCAATCACGTTGATGGAACGTGAAAACATAACTGACTATTCTCATTATAAAAGGGGTCCTCTCTCTGCCAAAAGAAGAATAAGCTCCATCACAAATATTCTGAAAGTAAGGTAAAGAGAGAGAAACAATTCAGTGCTTTTGCTATTACGCTTTTGCTTCCGCTAAAATCATGGAGAATTCAGGTAAGTAATTCTTTATTGAATTACTGTTACTATGTGTATGTGAAAATCATTAAGTTCAACGTTTCTGAATAATACAAAGGATTATGGATAGAATTATTTATGTATAAGATTGTTTAAGTTTATATAATCCGTTTTATGATTACATTATTAACTCTATTTCATTTCTGTGACTAGATATATTTTGTGCACTTCAATTATCGTATATTATTTTATTGCAAATGAGTGTTCCTTTTTAGTATGCTTTATCATGCTTTCTTTATCATTTTTGTCTGACTTCTTCTTTCTTATTCTTCTAGGCATCTTTGTTGTGTAAACTGATTTTTCACATTTGGCGAATTATGATAACGACTTGATTTTTGCTAAACATGAGGGATAGTGTTCTGAAACTCATAAAAGAAATTGTCTTATGGAAATTATTGGACATTATATTTGTAATCATATTAATTTCATAATTGTGAAATAATATAATGTACGTTTGGTTAAAATCTATCAAGCATTGTATGCATCACACTTTTTTGTTACCTGTTGGGACGGCTGCCGCTTGTGCAAATAATAACAAAAAGAAATCATATTACCTTTAAAATAGTTTCATATGAATCTATTTGTTTTAATAGGAATTTCATACTTGGAGCCTTAATTAATTATCAATCACCACGATAGTTTGATTAATCATCAAATGTAACTATAATTTACATCGATTCTCTTTGTATCAAAGCGAACACAAACACAGATATGGAGCAAGTTAATACACTAATGCACAGTGAATCGATACGACTTCAACCAAATAGACATAGAGTGAGACAGGTAAAATCTAAACTCTCGTTATGTATTCAAGAAAAATAACATAAACATACACATTAACTTACTGTATTTATACAAATTCCCACCCTAACAAAGTAACTACAAAAATCCAACTAATTATATATCTTTGTTGAATTTATCGGGAGCTAATTACGTATCTCGACAGATTCAAAATAGAAAAAATATATCGAAAGCTAATTATGTATCTTTACAAAGGAAAAAACGTATCATTGTTGGATGTATTATGTATCTCGACAGACCCAAAGTTGAAAAAAATGTATCGGGAGCTAATTATGTATCTTCACAAAGGAAAAAAACGTATATTCGTTGGATGTATCGGGAGCTAATTATGTACTCGATATATCCAAAATCAAAGTTTTCAGTAATTATACAAAACGTCAGAATTTTCTATAATTAAACTTCAAATTTTGTTGTTTGTCCATGTATTAATTGGTGATCCCAAAATACTTTGTGCACTTTGTTCTTTAGTTATATAGGAGAACCTGAAGGAAGTCAGCCCACAAAGAATACAAATGGATTAAGGAGCAGAAGCAATATAAAGGCAAAAAAGTAGCCCATAGCCCCCACACAATAGGCTAATTTATGGCCCATTATGGAATCGGATTCTGGTGACCCAATAAAGTTGTATCCAATATTTCAAAAATGTCCTGAAAAAAAGTTTAGATTCTATTTTGAAAGCAAGTTACTTTTTTCCTTAGATAATTCTAAGAAACTATAACTCGTGCTCACAAAAACATTCTTTTATACAAATACTGAAAATATTTAGCTCGAACTATTTATTCGAATGGTAATAGTCTAGCTAGAGACATGAGATTTTATATGAGACATACTTGGAAGAAATAAGAAAATTTTTTATTTCTTTCTCTCAGTGATAGATCCAGAATTTTAAGATATTAAGTGCTCTACTTCATGAGGAGGGAGAGTAGACCTCATGAATTTGTGTCCAGAATAAAAGGAGGTGATCGGGTTCTACATATTGACCCTAAGAAATGAAAGGTAAAAAAAGAGTGATCAGAGTAAAAAGGGGTGATCGGATTCTACATGTTGATCCTAAGAAACGAAAGGTTAAAAAAGAGTTGAGTATTCAATACTGCAATCAAAGTAACCAAACTATACTTTGCAACAAAAAATCATATAACTTTGCTTACACATCATGAAAATTACTAAACTATCATAATTTGTTTATACTAAAATTACATAAATAATTATTTATAATAAAAATGTCTCTCAACTTTGTCTAAGAATCACATATTTCGAGAGAATCATTGATTATGAAAAATCACTAAACGTTTGGTGCAATAATGTTAAGTGTTACTGAAAATCATTTAACTTTAGTTTGCAACTCTAATAGTTAAATTATTCTATTTCATTTTTAAAAAATATTAAGTGTCTAGGTTGAGTGAACTTCTTAGAGTAGCCCTTTACATTTGCTTCATTCACACATTCCACCTATAAGTGAATAAGGTGAAACACAAGTATCCCCATGTTTGATAGGCCATATATTTATGAGAGATAAAATTGCAAATGGTATTATAAAAATTGGTTAGCTTAGGTGATATCAGCAAGGGAGTTCTATTCGCAAATGATGTAACGCAATAATCGTAATTTTTTACTATTCATTTGCCTCTATTATTTTGCCGAAGATCTATTGAAAATAACTATTTTATCTTTGAGGTGAAGGTTAAATCTACTATACCCCATTTCTTTCAATTTCTAGACCCCAATTTATGAATTTACGCTAAATATATTGTTGTTGCTCACCCTCGATTATTTTATGAAACCATTTTTTATCTTTTTCTTTTTATGTATAACCCCAGGGGTTATCTTAGAATGGATTATCCCAATCCAAGTGGCCCACTTAGAATGCTTGGGTTCACAAAAGTAACTCAAAAAAATTACTGTTCCCAGGTTTTACTCATTGAAGATGAGTAACTAGAAAGATGCATCATTTCTTACCTGCCCTTGATGATTAAAATTTCAGAGTTAGCTAGAGACATGGAGAAATGATTTAGCAGTTAGAATTCACCAAATTAAATTAGTAATTGAAGAACTATATACAAATACAAGTGTTTTATATGCTTCAGAGATGAATTCATACTTTGAAATTATGAGTTCAAGTTCGAATTTGAAATTCTATTATACTCTCTTAATTTTTTTATTTCTTTACGACGAATAGTGTTAGGGACCAACTTATGTTAACCTTTTACTAGTCCTCCGTGAATATGTTATTTCTTATAAACGCAAATATAACTCCTAACATCATAGCTAAGCAGAAGAAGTAAATTACTTTTTCTTTAGGTTTAGGTGGCACTCAGCCAATAATCGATTACCGTTCTCGCCTGTCAATCGGGTCGGGTTGACCCGGCCCGACCCGACTAGAACAAGCCTGTTTAAGAAAATTGGCCCGGTTTGACTCGGTCCAGTCAGTTCATGGGTTGTAGGCTATCGGGTCCCGAGCCAGTTTATTTTTTTGGTTGGGCCTGGTTAATCCGGCCCGGATCAAGCCCGATCTGGGCCCGCCAGTTAATCGGTCCGATTTATTTTTAAAAAAAAACAAAAAAAAATTAGGCTTTGGACCGTTGGGCCCAAAATAGCCGCTGGCCCAACGGCTATATAGCCGTTTTTGGGTCCAAACGGCTAGTTTGGCCTTTTTTATTAAAATTAAAAAAAAAATTACTTTTAAAATTATTTTTTAACCCCAAAATAATTCCTATAAATACCCTACACTTTCAAATCATTTTCCACACAATTTTTCATTCTCTCAATTCTCATTCTCTCTCAAATCTCAATTCTCAATTCTCAAACATTCTATATATTTAATTTCCTAAAGTGCTCACTTTAATTTTTTAATTTTGCGATTACAAAGTACGAGTGGAATTTTCTAAAGTCGCAACCTTCGGATACTTTCAAAATTTGATATTGTCATTCCATCTCTTACGTTTAATTTTTATTTAGTGTATTAATTGTTGAATATTTAATTTTATTATATTTGTGTATTTTAAATTTTTTTAGTTTAATTTATATTATGAAATAAATTAAGAAACCTTGCTACTGAAGGTGTTAAAACATTTTGTCCCGAAAGCGGTAATGGTAGTAGAAAGCAAATTACTAGCGGTAGAGGTACTTCAAGTAGTAGATATACCTGTGTGCCTCCAGCACCACTTAGTCAACCTTTTGAGGAAGAAGTAGGTGTACCTTTAGGTGTAGGTGCCTACGATATGGATTATGTAGAAGCTCAGGAAAATTACGGTATAGAAGAAGAAAATGAAGTAGATGCGGTTAATTTAGACGAAGATGATGAAAATATTGGTGAGACACCCGCAGTAGGAAATGCCAACGTTAGATCTGAATCGGTGAATCTCCCTTCCCGTCCTCCCCATGCCCTAAGAGCTCGTAAAACAACTAGTATTGCATGACAATTTTTTGAACTTATATCAGATACTGAGTTGCAATGCAATATTTGTCAACAAATATATAAGCATAAAAGCGGAGGCAAGCAAGGAGGTACAGGTACGTTAATGAGATATATAGGTGATGCTCACGAAAAAAAGTTAAATATTGCATAAGGTGGTGCAGATGTTGGTGGGCCAATGCAAACTAGAATGGACCAAACAACCGATCAGGTAATGAAGAAGTATAATAAATTGAGGGACCGAAAAAAAATAGCTAAAATAGTAGTTGTGGGTTGTTTTCCTTTTAGCTTTCCTTGTTCTGATGCTTTTATTCATTATATTCAAGCAATTTATAATCCTATGTTTAATGGTAATCCTAGAAGTACTTGTCGGGCCGATATTTTTAGACTTCATTCACAATATTGTTTTTATTTATCAATATTGTTTTTATTTATCAACATTGTTAAAAAATATTCAATGTAGAATATTCCTAACTTCTGATCTTGGGCGTGCTGTAAATAAAAATAATTATTTAACTATTACTTGTCACTGGATAGATAGTAGTTTTATTATGCAAAAACATATTCTTGCTTTTTTATATGATGAAGATCCCAAACATACTAGAGATTTTATTGCTGATTCGATTGATAAAGTTGCAGAATTTTATGGTATCGGAAATAAAATCTTATGTATTGTTTTTGATAATGCTTCTAACAACAAGACTGCTATAACAAAATTAAAAGTTATCTTCGTCGTTACCTGAAATTTTTCATATTAAGTGTGTATGTAATATATATATATAATTTATTTGTGAGAGATGGTCTTGAGTTTTTTGAGTTTTATATTGAAAAAATTTGGTTTGCCGGTGATTTTATTCAAGAAAATAATTATAGAAGTAGAATTAGAGACTTTAAACTTAAATGTGAACAAAATGGACTTGCACCGATATTGGTGCCTGAAGAATGTGAAACTAGATGGAATGCTACGTATGATTTTTTAAAAGTTTGTTATAAATATAGAGTTCCTATTACACTATCTTTTAACCAATATTGTGGTTCGTTTGTTGATTCTGTTGATTGCATGTTACATGATTCTAATTGGGTTGTAATTAATAATCTTGTTAAGTTTTTGAAAAAGTTTTATATAGCTACGGTTGAATTTTTTGGTGCTTATTATCCTACTGTTTGTAATATTTTGACATATATAATCGATATTTCTTCTTTACTCAAAGAATATAAAAATAAAGAAGGTTACAAAAATGTTGGTGGTGTCATGTTTGCTAAATTTAAAAAATATTTTTTTTTGATTCCCCCTATTTACTTTGTTAGTGCTATGCTTAATTCGTGCATGAAATATAATACTATGTGTCACTTTAGTACTATTATTTATGCTAATTTAGAAATAAATACTAACAATGATTCTCAACAAGTACAACCTAATTTGTGGACGACTATGGGTGATGCGAATGAATACATAGATAAATTATATAATCACTGTGCTGATTTAGTTGATTTAGCCGTACCTACAAATATCACTTCAACTGTCTCTCCTCATCCTCCCGAGGAGCCATCATCTTCTAAAAGGCCGGCACATAGTGATTTTTCTGATCACTTTTATGATTTAAATTGTTGGAACAGTGTCGAGGAGGGAGCTTACACATCAACTTATCGGGAAGAGCTTAAGTATTATCTTCGGTCGCCGCTAGAGGACGGATCAACGCGTTGGATTGGTGGAGGAGTAATGAAACACAATATCATGTGCTTTCAAGATTAGCTAGAGATACCTTAAATGTTCTAATGTCAACCGTTGCATCAGAGAGCGCTTTTAGTCAAGGAAGACAGCAACTTGGAGACAACCGACAGTCATTGGGAAGCAATGCAACAAATGTTCTCGTTTGCCTTAGAGATTGGATTAAAGCCGAACGAAGAAATCAAGGAATGAAAGCGGAGTCGAACGACGAGCAGAGACTTGAAGAAATTATGACTTCACGGGAGAACTCAGCAGAATCAAATCCAATGCATGGTATTACCCCGTTGACTTTGACTATCCTATGCAAGGTCTCGTTAATATTAACATAAATGAGTTGGAGAAAATGATGCAAAATTTGTAGATTTTTCATTCATATAAATTATAAATTTTGGATCATTTTGCAATAAATAAAATTCAACATTCATTCATTCCTTAGTCCTTACTTTATAATTTTTTTCATTTAATGATTTAAATTGAATTTCTAGTTTAAATTAAAAACTTAGTTTTAATATATTATTAATTTACTATTAAGTATTATACTATTATTAATTTATTATATTAAGTAGCATATATTTTATTTAAAATAGTGTATATCTGTGTATATATTTTCTAAAATAGTATATATTTAACATATACATGTGTATATATTTTATAAATTAGTGTATAACTATATATATAGTGTGTGTATATATTTTAGTATGTTTTATTTAAAATAGTATGTATATATTGAATGGTACGTATATATGTGTATATATCTTCTATTGACGTATATATTTAACGTATACATGTGTATATATTTTATAAATTAGTGTATAACTATATATATAGTGTGTGTGCATATTGTAGTATATTTTATTTAAAGTAGTACGTATATGTTGAATGGTATGTATATATGTGTATATATCTTCTATAGACGTATATACTTAACATATACATGTGTATATGTTTTATAAATTAGTATATAACTATATAGTGTGTGTGTGTGTATATATATTGTAGTATATTTTATTTAAAGTAGTACGTATATATTGAATGGTAAGTATATATGTGTATATATCTTCTATAGACGTATATATTTATGTATACATGTGTATATGTTTTATAAATTATTATATATAACATTATATTGTAGTATATATCTTGTAGTATATGTCTTATTTAGAGTAATAAATATATTTAACTAATGTATAGTCGTATACACGATTACATATGTAATTGTGTATATATTTTTTAAATTCTAATGTAGTATATACTATATATGTATAGTGTATATATATTGTTTGATGTATTTAAAATGTATATAGGTGGGTATATATAGCGTATATTGGAAAAAAACTTCTTCTTTTTTTATTTTGACCGAATTTTTAACCAGGTTTGACCGGGTTTAGGTAGGTTAAACCGGGTTGGGCTAAGTGGGCGAATTCAAGGTTGTTTTTAAAATATTTACTATTGAACCCAGATCCGACCCACCTAACCACAATCAGGCTCGACCCGGCCCACAACCACTTGACACCCATCACTAAGCACATCCGTAAATGCTTCACAACAATTTGATTTATTTGAATTAGTAATTTAGACTTATTTGTCGAATCAACCTCTCTCCTCCTAAGCTAGAGATAAGATCTACGCACATATTATCCTCGTTAAATTTTATTTGCGTAAGTACCCTAAATATATTATTATTATATATTTATTAAACATTTCAAGATAAGTATCTAAGATAAAGTTACCGAAATCGAATAAAAAGGTGAGTCTAACTACATTTCATGATATCTTAAATTTAAGCTTTTTGATAAAGTAATAGTTTTTTTTTTCCTTTCTTTTAACTAACATTAGCAAGTTTATGCCTTATCCTCACCAACCAATATATTATGAACAAACCATTTGTCAACCTTAGAAAATGATGTATTGCATTATTGCTTTATTCATAAACCCATCATTCTAAATGGAATCTTGTAAGCAACTTTACTTGCACTTAATTTAGACAGAATTTATTTATCCACCAAATAGAATAATTTTATTAGGTGCCTTCACTCTTCACTATTATTATTATAGATAAAGATGTTAGTCAAATTAATTGATCCACTTATATAATGCCTTGACGCCATTAATTCTACCACCACCTATACTAATCAATAACTTCACTGCTTCACCTAAAGTTGCGGTACATCATGAATGATGCTTTGCTTTTTGCCAAATTCCTGTGGTACAGCTGGAATTGAAATTGTTGATATCGTTATACTATGAATTTTGACACGATTTTTGTTATATTTTTTATTTTTTTATATTCTATATGATATTTGATATTTATAAGATATTGAAATATCAAATATCGTATTAAAGTGTATAATTATATAAATAATTCATATATATTGATATTATAATATTATTAAATATACAACCTAATATTGCGTAAATAAAATGTTTATTCATTGAACATTTGAATAATAAAGGGAGTCATTTATACTTTCTTTTGAATATATTTTATACATATATAATGTGTTAGCACAGTTTCTACAAAATATTAAAATCAAACTTAAAAATATTGAATCATACAAAATTAATTAAATACAATAATAGCATAGTGCTTTTTAAAATCAAGATATCGAATCAAAATATCATATTCTTATTATACCATACCATCTTCACTCCAGGTATACTTCGTACTTTTTTTCGTGTCATATTAATTTGACTATATAAATTTACTTTATACCATCGTGCATAGTGCAGTGCTTAATCAAACTCAATTTTCGTGATCAATGGCAGAGTAGATTCTACATGGTTTAGGCTTATTGATTAAACAGATTTGAGAATTAATCATGTCACAGATAGATAGATCTTAGTTGGCTTGTCGATCTGTATTCAATATTTTAGTTTGCAATACCGTGATCCATAATTTCTCTTTGTCAAAGAAAGATCCTTCCAAATGAAATTATACTTGTATAAAACTAATTAAGAAAAAATTATTGTAACTTAAGTAACTGACAAAATCACAATGAGGGTGTGATTTAGTGATGGATTGAAAATCATGACGTCTATTCTTCTTCTTTCAAAATAAAAATTGGGGATTGGAAAAAGAAAAAATAAGGGAGATTGACAAATGAAGAATTGAAGTTTCAATCACAACGCGAATGAAGGTAAAAGCTTAAGTAACCAACTAATTAAGCTGATAAGATTTTACTTCAACTCAGATTTTAAATGAAATAAAAAATACTTACTCTATTCATTTTTATTTCTTCATTATATTAAAAATGAAAATTACTTCTATTTATTCAATTTAAAAATTAAAATATGATTTATCATTTAAGTTTTTATGTTTCTTTATTAATAACTATTGTCATTTCTCAAAATATTAACATTAAATTTATTATAATAAAAAATAATATAATAAAATCATTATTCTTTATTATTTTAAAATATGACAAATCAACATTGAAAAAGTAAAAATGATGAGTGAGTAGTAGGTATATATATAAACTTATCTAATATCTATAGGATCGGCAAATTATCGCGTAAAATTAATTAACGTACACGTAAATTGATGGAGTAATTTTCAGAATCATTTATTTAGGACAATTACTCTAAATTTCTTCAACACATTATCCATTCAGCAAGATGAATATTGAATATATAACTATCAGATCTCAAAATAGTCTCATCTCTAAATAACATTACCGATATTAATTATTGTTTACAGTAATTCGATCTTTCCTCAGGCATCGTGCATAGCAGGAGCTTATTGGACTGAGTTCGAGCTGTCCTTCATCAACAGCACGAGCCCTTAATATGAACTTGTAGATCTCCACCAACGTTTTCTCATCATACTCCTTATTTAATTTTTAATTTATCTATATTAATAGTTATAGTCACTTCTCACAATATTTATCAAACTACTGAATTTATTATATTAAAAAATAATATAAGAAAATTATTATTTTGTTTATTATTTTTTAGAAATACACGTTCAATAAATATTGAAAAAGTAAAAAATGAATGGAGTGAGTTACTAGGTAAATATTTTTTTCCCCATTCATTGTGAAAGAAGGTTGAGTTGTACATAAATAAATAATAATCGAAATTTTTTAAAAAACTGACTGAATAACCGAAAGAATAATTTTGGAATTAGGACAATTACTCTAGATTTCTTCAACACATTTTCCGGTTCGCCTGATTTACCATCATTTTCAAAAATCAACCAACAAAACCTCAACAGCAAGACGAATACCGAATATATTACTATCAAATCTCATATCTAAACAACATTAATCAATTCCCGAACACCGCGAATAGCATAGCTGAAGCTTTAATCAATTACCATTTAAATTAGTTCACTTGTTCTTCGGACACCGTGGGGAGCTTCGCTGCACCCAGCTCGAGCTGTGCTTTATCAACCTCAGGTCCAATTTTTGCAGTAGTAGCAGCAGCAGCAGCATCACGTGCCTTTAATATAGATTTGTAGATCTCAACCAACGCTTTCTCATCATACTCTTTAATCACCGGCCGCATTCCAAATCCATCGATCCCTCCACCGTAGTAATCGCCACCGAATCCACGGGTATTCGCGATCCTCAACATCGCGTTCACATACGCATCACGTAGACCTCTCAGAAACTTCTTCAACGAGAAGAGCTTTAAATTGATCTTTACCTTCAGTTTTGGTGTAAGCTTTACCTTCCAGAACCTTCTCTTTCGGGTCGGACCTGATGATGAAAGTTCGACCCGGTTGTTGTTCTTCCTGTTTAGTTTTTTATAACCTCTTCTTCTCCAATAACTCTTTAATCCACTGTATACCCTAGTTGATACCCCCTCCATTTTATTTTTTTGGTTTTGGGGAAAGGGAAGTGAGAAACGCAATTACATTAAAGGAGAAAGATAGGTAGAGAGAGAAATTATATAGGTTGGAATTTGGAGGATGTGATGCAAGTAGCTCTGAGTGTGACCATAATAATGCTCCTAAGTGCTTGTGTATTTTATTAAAAATGAATGTCACGATACTTGTTGAATTTAGAAAATTACTAAATAATCTATAATTTTGAATTACTTTTGTTTTATACTAACTCTACTTTATGGGAGGATGTTTTACATTAACTCTAGTACACTGAATATATCTAATATGTCAAAATGATCTAATAAGTCGATAATGAATGTGTAAAGATGAATGAATAGAGTAGATCATTTTGATATTTTAGATATATTTTTAATTTAATAAAATTTAATTGACTTTTAAATATTTTTAACTTTCTTTTTTTACATCAAGTCAAGTTAAAATAAGATTAATATATTAAAAAAAGTAAATAATAATTAATGAAAGCTGGTGAGAGAAATATGAGAGTATTTAAGTATTTAATTCTGGATTTGTTTAGTTAGCACCTACCTATATTTGAGTCTGGGCATAAATGCTACATCTGTGCTTCACGCTGTGACTCATGGTTGACCCAAAACTCCTTTAGGTAGTGCGGAAGGAAGAAATTTCAAACCGGTTTGAACTTGGAAGTAAGGTTGATGTTAAATTATTAGTTTATCTAACTACCAACTTTTTTAAACCTCTTTCTAAGATTTTTTTCTCTTTCTTGATTACTCGAAACTTACAAATTTTTGGGGTCAGTAGGTCGAGAATAAGTTATTCTAAGATAATTAATTTTAAAATTATTTATTTTAAAAATTAGTTATTTTATTATATTTATTAAATAATTTATTTATTATAATATAAATGACGTGATAAATAATTAATATCACCAACATAATTTCACTCCATGATTTTTTTTTAATTCATTTAAAAAGAATAATTTTTTTGTGCAGTATTTTAATTTCAACTTTTCACGTGACATATTTAAGACCACAAGTAAAGAATATTTTCATATACTTGACATAACTTTAATTTATGACAATAAGTTTAAAAGTCGTCTCGATTTTTATTAAATTCCGTACCAAATTAAAGTAGGTAATTTTTTTTTATACTAATGTTATTCGGGAATCTGGGAGGATAAAGTGTACACAGATTACAGTACAACATAATGTATATATAGCTACATAATATGTCATAGCTAAATATGAAAAAGTTCGTGGCTAAACACTTTAGCCACAATTTTTTTTCTATAGCATTCATAGCAAGAAGTAGCGTAACTAAAAGATAGCTACAAAATTTACATGACCTGTGGCTAAGGACTAATACTTATATCTATAAAATTATTATGTTTGTAGCTGTGATAGTAAAAAACTATGAAATATATACTTATAACAAATAATTTTACTTTTTTGTCACGATAAATAAAATTTATAGCGAATTTTATAGTCACAATATGTTCTATTATGGCAAAAGACTAGATTTGCTACGAAAACTAAAAGAAGTGGTTATTTTATATTTGAAACTCCTGATAAAAACAAATGTATTTAGGTATGAGTTAAAAAATTTGTGGCTATCAACTAAAGAATTTGTCACAAACATTTTTGTACATGGCTAAGAATTCATTATTTTTATCACGAAATACATAAATTATAATTATTCTTTTAATTTGGTATGAAAAGTAAAAATGTATAATCATATTTTTGGTAATATATATGTGGTTAAACTACAAAAAATCATTGCCGTAAATAGAAGAATATTGTCATAAGTATTAGTATAATCACAAGAATTCATAAAATGTAACTAAAATAAAAACTATTAAATTTCAAAATAATTTTCAACAATTTTATTTTTACAAATTAAAGAATTTTTTACTAACCTTGTCGTTGGAATATTACATAATATAGTTACGAATCTCAAATAGTTGTCAAGTTTAATACAATTGTTACAATTTTGAGAATTGTCACAATATACAATTCTTTTAAGAAACCATCTTATTTGAATCCAAAGCAGCATAGTCTTCTCCCTCTCCTTCAACGTTCTTGAACTGCACCATAACTTGATCAATATCCATTCCAAGTTGTCTTTTATATGTTCTTTTTTCACTAATATATCTATCAATAATTGCAAAATATATAGGCACCAAGAAAATCAACAATAATGATTATACATGCAATTGTGTGTATACATAGTGCTTCAATAGAAAAAGAAGAAAAAGTGCAAAGCAACCAAAGAAGTAAACATACTTGCACACTTTATAAACTTTTTTAAATTTATAGTTATAGATGTCAAATTTCAACAAAACAATAATAATATACTCAATGTAATCTCACAAGTTGTCAATTTCAATATTAATACTTTAAAACATACACAAATAAAAAATTACCTTTACTTAGAGAATTCTATATTGTAACCCCTACAAAAGAAAAAGTTATTTAGCAAAACATCACACAAACAATTTCAACTCAAATTACAATTGAAATACGAGTGTGACAAATGGGGAGGGGGGCAGGGGCGGACCTACCTTGGTTCACGTGAGTTCATATGAACCCACTTCGTCAAAAAATTACACTGTATATATGTGTATATATAATCAGTATAATAGTATATATTTAAATTTGAACCCATTGTAAACAAGTAAAGGCGTCAGTTCAGTGGTAGCGGGTCCAATTCTCTATGTTGGCGTCGTGAGTTCGAACCCCAATAGTAGCAATCTTTTTTTAAAACTTTTCAGCATTAGTAATACAACAACCTTAGCAAAAAATAAAAATAAAATAAGTCACAAACTATCGTCCAGTTCAGTGAAAGTGGTGTCAATTCATGACACCCATGATGTGAGTTCGATTCCCAAAGAAGCAATCCATTTTGTTAAAACGTTTAAGCAACAAACTTAGTGAAAAAAAGGGGTAAAGCAGCCAAGCCTAAAGGAAAAGGGTAATAGGTTTTCACGATTTCACATTTCACTCACTCAACACTGTTAGCGCCTCTTTCTACTTAGAACTCTTAAAAGAACTCTTCCTACTTAGAATTGAAGAAAATCACAATTGATTGGCAACTTCAAGAACTCAATGATCGTTTTAATGAAGTGAGAACAGATTTGCTTATTGGGGTTGCTTGCTTGAATCCTGTTGACTCATTTGCTAGTTTTGATAAATAAAATATTGAGAATGACTGAATTATATCCTGATGATTTTGTTGAAAATATAATGGTTACTCTCAAGAATCAGCTATAGACTTATATTATTGATGTTCGTGATGTTGATGAAAGGTTTTCTAATCTAAAAGGACTTGATGACCTTTCCAAGAAGCCAGTTAAGACAAAAAAAATACTTTAATTATCCTCTTGTGTTTCGTCTTGTAAAGTTTGCATTGCTTCTGTCGGTTGTCACTGCTACAATTGAAAGAACCTTTTCAGCAATGAAGTTGATCAAGAGTGAATTGAGAAATCGAATGGATGATGATTTCATGAGCAGTTGTATGGTTCCTTATGTAGAAAAATATATATTTAATACTATTTCTGATGAAAGTATTATGAATAGGTTTCAAGAAATGAAAACTCGTAGAATTTGTAATAATATGTTTTAATTAATTAAACTTTGTTTTGTTTCATTTGTTGCGTATTTATTTTTTATATATTGAACCCATTTGGTGAAAAGTCTGGATCCACCCCTCCCCCGGAAGGAAAAAGGGAAACATCAATGAATTGGGGAGAGGGTAAAGGGATATGAGTGTTTGTTAAGTGTGAAGTTGGATTAAGTTATTTAATTGGATTTTAAATTTTTTTGGGGGGAGGGGGGGGGGGGGGGGGGGGGGATTTTAATCGTTTGAAAAATTTTATTTTTTGGGGAAGATTTTGAGGTTTGAAATGGAGAGGGTGGAGGTGTGGCTGGAAGAAACCTTTTAACATGGAACGAAAGTTCCCATTTTATTAAAAAACAAAAGAAACCCAATAGTATTAAAATTTAAAACAAAAGAAAGTCAATGATAATATTTTCATTTTTAGCCAATTGCCTTTTGTGTTTTATTTACTTATTATTTTATGTATATATTTTTCTTTCATTTTGACAAATGCTATATATGAATTTAAAATACTTGTTTCAATTTCAGAGATAGGAATAAGATATTTATGCATTCTATTTTAGTCAAATTTACTTTATGAAACTACATTGAGTGTGTAATTTTATATAAATTTAGAATGATTTATAGGAATTTTAATGTCAAGTTTCAAATAGAAAACTTTAAAATAAAATAAAATTGTGAATATAAAAAAAATGTACACAACCTCTCTATATAAATCGAAGAAATAGAACAATATTTTGATAACAAGTATCAATTGCCGTAAAGTTAATTTTAAGATAGAAATTTCAAAAAAAAAATGTCAATTCAACTTTTTATATATCAACAACGTGAAATTCTAATTCAATTTAAGTTCTCCATTGTGATGGAATCATATTTCTACAGTATTTGATTATTTTAATTTGATTTAAAATTAGGATATGAATTATGAATTTTAGTTTGTAGTTAGAATTGAAAAAATAAGAAGTATATAAATTTAAAATGAATTATATATATCAAAATTTCAAGTTTAAAATAGTAAATTTAAAAATAAAATAAGACTAACAATATTAGAAAATCTACCTATATTGATAGGTGAAACAAAATAATATTGAGGTGGCAAGTGTTATCCAAACAAAAATTCACATTGAAAATTGTTTTACGATAATTTTTTTTTTAAAATGTCACTTTTGTTCATTTTTAAATCAATAACACAATTTTAAACTCAAATTAAAGTATGTTATTACAGTGGAATATACTTTCACAGCATTCAATTATTTTATTTGAATTTTAAAAAAAATATGAATTTTTTATTGTAATTTATAGTTTAATTAATTTGAAAATATAAAAATTACATGAATTATATGACTTAAATTTCAAGTTCAAAATATAAATTTTAATAATAAAATAAAATAATAAATAAAAAAATCAATGAAAATGCCAATGTACATCACTTTCTTATACAATGTATGTATCTTAATATAATAACTAAATTATATTCACTAAAGGGTCAACTTGTCTATTTATATATATTCTTGATTAATTCATATTGAATCAAAAAACTCATGCAAATATTGCATATAAAAATATATATATAAGAAGGAGAATATATAACACAAAGATATTGTAATATAATTTTTTAATAGATAAAATAAATACTTATAATTTAATATATTCAGATAATCACATATATTTACAAGTATTATAATTTCATAATAATTTAATAATGTACGTACATCGTAGAATGTACATACTAATATTATATATAATATCTCTAAATTTGTTAAAGTTTTTATGAATACTTTTAAAAGAGTAAGTACTCACATATTAAGAAAATATACACTTATTTTAAAATAATAAAGGTACCAAGCATACATAAACATCTTTATAACTTTCAGTAAAAAAAATTGCCTATGCAATTAACAAAAATACAATAAACATCCAAAAAATATCTTGCAATAAAAATAAACTATTGAGATAATAGTGTAGAAAGTCAATTGATAATTTTAAGGTTATGAGTAGGTTTATAAAATATTTATTATTGAATATTACACTTTTCTTTTGTATTTTAGTTTTGTTATTTAAAATATAATTATTTTTTTATTTATAGACAATTATTGTATGTGTATGTGTGCGTGCATATATATATATATATATATATATAAAAACACACACTAGTTACTAATAGCTCGTGTAAGGCACGGGTCCAACAATTTTTTTTAAAAAAATTATTTTAATTATTGTGATTTATAATATTTTTTAAAAATATATAACAAATTTTTTAATAGATATTTTAAGCTATTAATTATTTTAATTTATAATACTTTTTATGTAATTTTTAAATATTATATATCGCTCTCGTTGTCCAAACTTTTGTGGCATTGATAGTCAATTACATTTTTAAAATAATTTAAGTTTTAAATTATTGTGATGTATACTATTTTTTCTTCTATTCCAATAATGTCATAATGCTTAGATGAATATAATAATTAATTATGGGTGATATGGTAAAGTTACGATTGAAGCAGCGAAGCAGACATGTCTTAATGACTCACAACAACTAATTAGAAGTGATATAGCAAAATTACTATAAAAAATGCTTGTGAAATTTTTTTGATTAACTTATCATTTTATATCTATTTTACCTTTTTTTTATCAAATATTATTGATTGATATAATGCTTAAATAGTCATAATAATTAATTAGGATCACGATTGAAACAACGAAACAAACACGTCTAATTAGAAGTGATACAACGAAATTACTATACAAAAATACTTGCTGAAAAAAATTAAATGGGTCTCATATAAAACGTCAAGTAAACATAACATTAAATATTATTAATTTTTTAACACATAGATGATTTTGTAATAATTTTTTAATATTTAAATCACTTATAATAATTAATTATGGGTGAAGCAACTGAAGCAGACATGTCATAAATAGTTATTTTACTTTTTTATTGAATATTATTAATTTTCTAATACATAAATAAAGTTATAATAATGAATTTTAGATGATATAATAAAATTACGGAGGAAGCAACTCATGAAGCAAGCAGGAGAAACAGGCATGTTGACGGAACCTGTCTGCTTCTCCTTCTCATTCCCTCTTATACACACACACACACACACACACGCGCACACACACACACACACACACACACACATATATATATATATATACACACACACATATATAAATATATATATATATATATTATCTATTTATTTATTTATTTATATTATATTTAAAGCTTAAAAGTAAGATCAATAAATTATGTATGAACCAAATAACAATTTAGAAAATATTTGGTAAGGATGAAGTTTGAACGAGACTTATTGAAGTTTTTCTAACTTAACGTTAATTAAAATAAATATAATCAAATATTTATTTAAAACTTATAAGCTATAAAATTGAATTAAATTAATAATTAATGCATCTAATCTCATTAGATTGATAAAAATATTATTGCGATAAAATGAGTTTGAGTCAAATAACAATTTCAAAAGCACATGATCAAGATGAAACTTTAGAAAAAATTGGTGAAATTATATTTAAGCTCGATATAATTAGTTAATTAAAGTTAATTAGATATGATCACTTATTTTTTAAAATTATATTCGAAATTCAACAAATGGACATATAGTATTGAATCAAAATGAATGTTTAACACCTCTAATTACACTAGAATAGTATTAGTATACAACAAATCTTAGCTCATAGTAAAAAATAATTATTAGCCATCAAATTTTTTCACAATATTAAATGTACGGCTAAATCAATTGTCATGACAAATAATCATAGCTATTATTAAGTCAACAATTGCCGTGCATAATTTTTTTTGTACTCAAAGCAAAAATATTTATTTAGTTATATTATTTGATTTTAAATAATTCTTTTCATTGCAAAAAAGTCAACATTGCTACAACGAGTTTTGATACATGGCAAAAATAAACAATTAGCTATAAAATTTTAGTGTAGCAAAATATTTATGACTATGACTATATCATTTAACTATTGCAATAATTTTATTGAAAATTAAGTAAAAATATTTATTCAGCAAATAATATTTTATTTTAAATATTTTTTGTGGCTAAAAAATTCTATTACTACAATATATTTCAACTCGGAGAAAATATTAATAATTATCTATGAAATTTTATTATAGAAAAAAAGACATGGCTATATCATTTGATTATTGCTACAAGTTTTATAACCTGAAGCAAAAAAAAAAATTAAAAAAATTAGCTTCATATTTCATTTCAAATAGTTTCCTGTGGCTAAAAGAGTTACTACTGCTATGATAACTTTTATGGTGTGGTAAAGACTTATGATTAGCTACAAATTTTTACTGTAGCAATAAATTTGCTAATTCGGCAATTATTACCACGATTATTAATATTGGTAGAAAATATGAGAAATTAACTTTGTCAATTTAATTTGCGTGGCTGAGAAATTCTACGAATTAGTAAATAGCTACGGGATTAAAATTTTTGTGGCTATTAATAGATTATAGCTATGAAATTAAATTCATAACTTAGATTTCGTAGCTATAGATAAATTTTCTTGTAGTGTCATACCAAACTTTTTTTCAGTATGAATATGTTGTTGTACAAGTACACTTTGTACAAGTGACAAGAGAAAGTTGCTCAGACTATTTGTTACTATTTTCAGTCTAGGTGGTACTCTAACACAACAATAATACACAGTATCTCCGATCACTTGCTTAGCAGTTCTGCTCTTTTTCTCAAAGACTCTTTGATTATGTTTCAACCATAACAATGTACAAAATCAGTGAAAATCATTCTGAATATGAGAGTTTGGGATGTTTCCCTTTTTGACTGCATGATAATCCACTCAAGGTGCATGGGTCAAGTTGTCAATACAGGTTCTATCACCCGCAACCATGCAAGTATATTGTTTCAAATAATCTTGACACCGTAACATGTATATTGAATAAATGATAATTAGTTTCATCCATCTGTTGGCAGAACACACATTTCAAGTCAACTTCAATACCTCATTCAACTATTCTGTTTGTAATTAATAGCCTTTCTTGTACATATAATCACAAAGTTATGAGGGATTTTGATCTAGTATGATTTCGGAACAACAGTCCCTTCCAGCTCACTCTATTTCTATTTCACAACAACCAGTAATATAATTGTCTTGTGATCTTCATCTTAGAGTCCAAACTTTCTTGGGATGCTAGGAGAGTACCTCTAGTGTCAAAGGTTTATCTAATTAACCATGAAACCTACTTAGGTATAGCAACATGGTGAAAGTGAGCCTCTTTAATGTAGTATGCATGTATTCATTTGATCATGAAGTGTCATTCATAGTAGCCAAAACCCAGCATAGCGTAGTAATTACAGCTTCGTTCCACTTTGCTATATTTAATATGTTCAGAACTTCAACACATTTTGGAGCACAAACCTTATCCCAAACTATCAAGGCGTAGCTAGTGACTTCATTAACCCAGACTACAGGTAACTTCTACAATAGCTTTTTATGACTTTAAGAACCTCGGAGGGTATAGTAAATAGTTGATCCCAATATGCTTTGATATCAGTCAGAACAGATTGAATTAACTGGCGTCTTCCTGCATATGATAAATGTTTTTGCTGTTCAGAAAAAAATTCTTATAAGAATTTTGTCGATCAAAGGACTTCATTGGACTAGTGGCATTTTCTTAGTGGAAAGTAGCACACCAACTATATTTCATATTTTTATTTCATTACATACTCCCTCTATCCCTTTTTAGTTGGGCACATTCCATTTTACACGATAAATAAAATATTATAAATTGAATGAAATTTTTTATTATTTTACTCTTTAACAATATTAATGACATGGGCATAGAAATAAATATTGAAATTAGAATTGTTCACATTTTAATGTATACTATAAATTGTAGGGATATCATGAAAACACTTAAGTAATTCTATTAAAATGGGACGGAGGGAGTAATTAAATTTAAGAAGACATATCACAATATTAAAAAGCAAAATAAAAATAAAAATGAGAGATGTATTTAGTTTTTAAAGTCAAGTTAAAGAGGTAATATAGTTTTTTCTCAAATAATATCACAAGATTGACAAAAATAATACTTGAAAACTTTAAAATTTTTAAATTACACAATAATTATATGAATTTTTCTAATTTTATTTGTTGTTGATTGATTTATGATATTATCATGATGTCCTTCATCAATATTTTAATTTATTATAGAAATTTTATAAAATATTTATATATGATTGTTTTTCTACTAGCTAGAGAGTTGGAAGGTTGAAGGAATTAATCTTCTATATGAATTATGAATTTTCTGACAATTATTTTTAGAAGAATCTAACAACTAAATTTGAACTATTTTATCCAAAAATAAAGATTAATCATAATATAAATAAATTTAAAACTTTATTTATCGTTGAACTCTTTCAAATAAATACAGTACATATAAACTTTTTTAACAATATCAATCACATTTTTTGATGGACTACATTATTTTAATATTATAAATAGAAGTTGAATTAAAATTATATGCACTATTTTTTATAGTTAAAAAGTTATTAGCATATCATATTGTTAAAGAATATGGATTATTCTAATTCGAAAATTAACTTAAGGGACTATTTTGGTTATTTTTCTTTTATAGAATAAGGATTATTTTAACAATTATTAATTTGTAAGAAAAAATGTACAAAGTTGAATGACATTATTAAAAAAAAAAAAAGATAAATGACTTTCGTAAGAAACTTTCCTACTAAATTAAATGACAATATGAGGAATTAACCACGTGATTATATTAACTTGTTATGAAAAGTGAAAATGTTATTCTAGTTCAACTTGTACCGTGAGAAATTATTTTATGCACCACTCATTTGTTCAATTTATATTGAGTTAATAACTTAAATGGTCCCTCAATAATATATTTTTATCTCACAAAGTCACTCAACTTTGATATTTACTTAGAAAGTCACTCAACTATAAAATTTTTACTTAGAAAATTATTCAATCTATTTAATTATTTTTTAAATAAAATTTACTTATGTTGAATTTTAATTTAAGAACAAAATTCTAAAAAATAAAAGAGAACTAATTTAATAACCCTTTTATCCTTTTCCCTTTACTACTACCTTTCTTTAAGGAATTACCAAAGGTTCACCATTAATTTGGTGTTACCTTTTCTTGAGATAAATATCTTAAAGTAACCAATTTCTTAATTGCAATGTTGTAAATTTTGCTTTCTAACATAGTTAAAATAATTAGTTGCTTCTTCATCTTATATAATAATAACGGTGATATATATTGTTCAAATAAGTTTGTTTAGCATGGTAAAATTCAGATATTATCGAAAGTGCTACTCAAAATCACGAATACGCTATTTAGGAGATCAATTGTTCGTTCTTTAGCTCGAAAAAGAGCTTTTGCTAAGTTGAAATCACAAAATATATATTACGAAACTCCGACATGGAAAAGAAGACAGATTAGAGAAAAATGTCTCCCTTCCTAAAGATCTATTGTCTAGGACGTTACGTGATGTTGGCACTGGTAGTTCTTTGATAGTTAGTATATGAAAGGAGAGGCAACAGGAGGAAGAGTCATCACATAGAAGCATCTAATGTTTGCGAGCAGAATAATGAAAGAAAATATGAAGACACAAGTAATAATTGTAAAAGAGTACCAATTCCTACAAAATTTGTATCCTTGCAATTCTAATTTCTCCATTACAATAAGAAACTCCAACATCATAGAAAGTGAAAGAAGATCATTAATGGAGGCTAGCGTGAGTACTCTAATGGCTTTAATTTAGGGGAAAGGATAAAAGGGTCATTAATAGGCTCTCTTTTATTTTTCAGAGTTTTATATTTAAAACATAATTCCACAAAAGTAAATTTTATTTTCTTAAAAAAAAATAAATAGATTGAGTGACTTTCTAGGTAAAAATATAATAGTTGAGTGATTTTCTGAGTAAAGATCAACGTTAAGTGACTTTGTGAGATAAAAATCTATAGTCGAGTGACCATTTGAGTTATTAACTCAATTTATATTTTATACATTTTCTATATATATATATATATATATATATAGATACAACTTTAATATATTTTTATGTTCGAAGATATTTATTTTCAAGAATTAATTTGACTATTTTTAAATTAAATTAATTTAATTAAAAAATTATAATTTAAATAGTTAAAAAATATTATAAATTATAATTTTTTAGTATTAATATAGTAAATAATTATATATTAAAAATTAACTAAAATTGAAATAATTAAACTCTCAAAAAATTAAATGCGACAAATAAATTTGAGATGGAGATACTACTAACCAACAAAAAGGGAGCAGAGGGAAGTAGCCAAATTTGACTTCACTAGCTGCTCTAATCGATAGTCCCCACCTTTCTTAATCTATAAACTACAGTATACTGATGATGTCAAATTTAATTTTGAAGTGAAAATAATTGAGTATGCACTGTTGATTGATTTGGAAGTGGATGATGTAGTGTGAAAAAAACTATATACTAAATTTAGTAGTATTTGGTATGACTATATAACGACGCATATTATATTATCTTTATTTGTTTCAATCAAAAACAATGTCCCTTTCGTGAGATTTTTTTTTTTTTGAAAATTTCAATTTGTTGTGGGAAGAACAAATAGTTCTCGTGTTTACATAAAATAAGTAGATGATTTGATTCGCGTTTGTACATAAAATTTTATCACCAAATTGTGGTTAAATTGTCTATTTATCTAGATTTCCCAAAAAAAAAAAGAACTTATACTTTAAGTAGTGTTTGTCAAAAATATTTTTTTAAAAAAATTACTTATGTAGAATAACAATTTATGTTAAGCTAATCAATTCAAATAATTTTATTAATATTAGACCATCAATTTGTGCTTGATCAAGATTCCAAAAACGCTTAAAACAAAAATTTTCAGCTAAAAAAACTTCTTTTACTACTTAAAGCATCTATCTCTTTTTTTTTCTTCTTCTAAGAACTTGGCCGAATACTCTTTTAACTTTTCAGAGTAATTAAATATTTTTGACTTCCCCAAAGAGCCAAACATGCATAAGTTAAGCATGACAATCTGATTTGGTGTAAAAAATTGAATGCAAATAAATATTTTTAAAATTTAATGATAATCATACTGTACTACTAACTAATTCATCAATAATACGAGGTCAACTTCTAGAGAATCGGCAGTTTGAGTGTAACAAGGAGTCCCTTTGGGTGAAGTGGATTCATGGAATTCATATGAAAGAGGATGTGAATATCTGGGAACATAGAGCTCCAAGTGATTGTAGTTGGTATTGGAGAAAACGCAATGCAATAAAAGTGACAATGCAGGGCTAGTTCATGCAAGGTAGATATACTCTCACTCATGATAGACATTACTCAATTATTAGAAGTTATCTAGCACTAGTTTGTCAAAGAGCAAAGATGAAAATTGCGGATTTGGTGTGGAGTTCTGTGGCCCTTCCAAGACATCGATTTATGGTCTGGTTGGCTATGCAAAATAGGGTGCTTACTCATGAAAGAATGGAGAGATTGCATATCAGGGTAGAGGAAAAAGAATGTTGTTTATGTTCAATGCATACTATGGAGACAAATGCACTTATTTGCGGCTTGTTACTGGATAAAAGAAGTATGGCATGGCATACAACAGTAGCCAGGGGTGATTGTATTAGGACTCTTAGTCATTTGTATCTATCTTTTGTATACATTGTATTTATCCGTAGAGGATAATGTAATTATTTCTTCACAAAGTTTCCATTATATATATAAATACAGAGGCAGGGCTCTAAGTGTGTTGAGCCAATTTACAAATATATTCTCATGGTATCATATAGCCAAAGATCCATTTAATTTTTTTTTCTAAAACATATGGCTTCTTCATCTTCCGCTACATCCGTCGTTTCTTCTAGCGTCCTATCCGCTACACCCGTCGTTTCTTCTAGCGTCCCATCTGCTACATCTTTCGTTTCTTCTACTATCCCAAATTCAACTTTTTCTGTTACATCTTCGCTTTCTTTCGTAAGTAACACCTTATTTGGATTATCTCCTTCCTTTGACATTGCTTCTCCTGTTATACCAAATCTCTCCTCTATTGTTGCTCTTGCAACTCCTAATGTCACAAATTTAGTGACTATTAAGTTAAGTTCTATGGAGGATTATCTCATATGGCACTCAATTTACCTCTCAACTACTTTCACACGAGCTTATGGGTTTTGTTGATGGTTTAATCCCCTCCATCTCCTCTTCTTGGTGATGCATTTGGAAATCCACAACCAAACCTACTCTATCGATCTTGGATAAAAATCGATCAAAGTATTCCTTCTTGGTTATTCGCCACACTTTCTTGCGATGTTCTCTTTGATGTTTATCTTTTTTCCACATCCAGAGATATATGGTTATCTTTACATCGTCGCTATATGGATGCGAGTCAGGCTAAATCTATTGAGTTGAAACGTCAACTCACTACCTTGCAGAAGGATGATAATATGAGCATTGACCAGTATCTTCGAAATGCCAAACAAATAGCCGATTCTCTTGCAGCAATTAATGCACCTGTTACTTCTCGGGATTTCATTGATCACGTTTTACTTGGTCTTGGAAAAGAGTATCACACCTTGGTTGGCATCTTTACGCACTTTCAAGGCCAACTATCCATTGAAGAGCTTCGCACCAAACTCTTACTTCATGAACAAAGGTTGCAGCGATTTAAGGACCTTGACTCGCCAACTATGCACCAAGCATTTGCTGCACATTCTGTTTCTACAACTACTCCTTAAGATTCTAGCGCAAAGTTTGGTAATCATACAGGCCGTGGCCGAGGTCGATCTTCTTCGTTCAGAGGTCGTGGCCGTGGAGGCAGAGGTCATGGCTTTAACGATCGTGGGCAACAATCATAATTTAATTCCAGCAACCATAATACACGCATTAGCACAACTGCACAACCACAGTTAGGTACTGGTGGTACTTACCCTGGCTCCTATAATTCTCATTCTGTAAGTACTAATTCACTATCCATGAGAGTGCTTGGTTCCCACTCCTCTATTCTTACTTGTCAAATTTGTGGATCTCTCGGACATACAACCTTACAATGTACTAATAGGTTTAATCATGCTTTTGTTGGTAATGATCTTCCCAAGTCTTTTGCAATCATGTCTGTTGGTGAAACGAATGATGCTACTTGGTACATAGATTCTGCAGCATCTGGTCACATGACTCCATCTGAAGGTAACCTTTTACACAAAACTCCATACACTGGCCATAATCGTGTTTTAGTTGGGGATGGAAAATTGCTCAATATTAGTAATATTGGATATACCCAATTAATGTCTACTTCCCGTCCCTTTCATTTGTGTTCTGTCTTTCATGTTTCTCAGTTAAAACATAACTTAATTTGAGTCAAAAAGTTATGTGATGATAATAATTGTGTTGTTAATTTTGACTCGTCTTCTATTCCTGTTAAGGACAAAGCCTCGGGTTAAACTCTCCTTTGAGAATCCAGTAAAAATGATGTCTATCCTCTTTCATCCAAGTCACTATGCTCTCATCCTCAAGTTTTAGTTGCCGTACAATAATCAGGAGACGTCTGGCATCGTCGTTTGGGTTACTGTGGTGCTCGAGTCTTAGTCTTGGAGACAATAATTATATTCGTTTGCTTAATCTTTTTCAAAATAAGTGTGTTTCTTGTCGATTAGGAAAGGCACATCGTTTGTCATTTCATTTAGTAAAACATTATAGCTCTTTTCCATTGGAGATTGTTCTTTCTGACGTTTGGCAGTCACCGATGTTATCTAATTTAGATTATCAATATTATGTTATTTTAATTGATGATTTTTCCAGGTTCACATGGCTTTATCCCATGAAACATAAATCTTAAGTTTTCATTCGTTTTTGTGCCTTTCAAAAATTAGTGGAAAACATTTTCAACACTAAAATCAAAAGTTTTCAAAGTGATGGAGGCGGGGAGTTCGATAACAAAGCCATGGTCTCATACTTTACTGATTCTGGTATTATTTTTCGTAAGTCGTGTCCTGATACTCCCCAACAAAATGGGGTAGCAAAAAGAAAGCACCGACACATTCTTGAGATGGTGCGGACTATTCTCACAGATGCCGCAATACCATCTAAGTTTTGGGTTGATGCTGCGTTTTATGCAGTTTACACCATAAATAGGTTACCGTCCCCAGTTTTACAAGGAATTTGTCCATTTGAGAAACTTTTTCAAACTCCTCCAGATTATAATTTTCTCAAAGTATTTGGTTGTGAATGTTTTCCATATGTATTGTCTCAAAATTTAAATAAGCTTAAACCTCGTTCAGTTCGTTATGTTTTGTTAGGCTATGCTTCTAATTTTAAGGGATATCGTTGTTTGGATCCCAAAGTAGGTCGTGTGTATATTAGTCATCATGTCACTTTTCATGAATCAACTTTTTCTTATTCTGAGTTATCTCGTGATCCTTCTATATCTTCGTCTATTCAATCTAACCCTCTTGTAGTCATTTCACCCTCACACCCGCATGTGTCTGATACAGTTTCTTTTCCCTCTAGGACTTCTATAGATTCTTCTACTTCAGCCTCTTTAGATGTTTCTACTGACCCCATAATTCAGTCTCCTTATGTAACCCCATCGGTTGAGATATCTCCTGATAGGTCGAGCTCACATATGTCTCATACTATTCCTTCTTCGTCCAGCTTCATTGTTGCCACTCATCCTATGCAAACTCGCTCCAAATCTGTAATTTCTACGCCTAAAATGCTCTTCTCCCTAAGATCAATTGTCTCTGACATCGAACCTTCATGTTTCTCTCAAGCAATAAAGAGTCCAAAATGGCAAGAAGCCATGGCCGATGAATTCAATTCGCTTTTGGAAAATCAAACTTGGGTTCTTGTTCCGAATAATTCTAACATGAACTTGGTCGATTGTAAATGGGTTTATCGCATTAAATATAATTCGGATGATTTTGTTGAGTGATACAAAGCTTGTCTTGTAGCACAGGGGTTTCACCAACAACCTGGTATTGACTATCATGAGACATTTAGTCCCGTTGTCTGTCCGACTACAGTGCGTATTATCCTTTCTCTTACCATCTCTCTTTCATGGTCAATTCGTCAACTAGATGTTAAAAATTTATTTTTACATGGTGTGCTTCATGAAGAGGTGTTCATGAAACAATCGCCGGTCTTTGTTCATCCTGACTATCCTCATCACGTTTGCAAACTAACCAAAATCATTTATGGATTAAAACAAGCTCTTCGAGCTTGGTTTCATCATTTTAGTACATTTCTTCTGGCTCATGGGTTTATTTATAGTAAATCAGATTCTTCTATGTTTATTCGTAAGTGTTCATCTGGTACTCTCATTTTATTTCTCTATGTTGATGATATTATTCTTACTGGAAGTCATGTTTCTCTAGTTGACAATTTCATTCGGTGTCTTTCACGTCAATTTGCCATGAAAGATCTTGGTGATCTTCATTACTTTCTTGGTGTCCATGCTACCCGTACATCTGAGGGTCTTCATCTATCTCAACAAAAATATGTCTCTGATTTGTTGGTTAAGTTTCATATGCACACTTGCAATCCTGTTCGCACCCCATTTGCTTCCCGAACTTCGCTTTCTCTTATGGATGGTGAGTTACTTTCAGATTCTACTGAATATCGGAGCATGGTAGGTGCACTTCAATATTTAACTTTGACTCGTCTTGATATTGCTTATGTTGTAAGTGTTGTCTCGCAGTTTATGCATGCTCCTCGTACCACTCATCTACACTATGTGAAACGTATTTTCAGGTACTTGCGGGGTACTATTACGCATGGTATTTTTCTCAAAGCATCTTCACCTGTTTCTACAATGGTTGCCTACTCTGATGCTGATTGGGCTAGTTGCCCGGATAGTTAACGTTCCACTACTGAATTTGCTGTATTTTTAGGTGATAATCTTATTTTTTGGCGTGCAAAGAAGCAACCAACTGTCTCTAGATCCTCAACTGAAGCAGAGTATAGGGCGATTGCCTACACTGTTGTTGAAACTACTTGGATTCGACATGTTCTTTCTGAGCTTGGTGTATTCCTTTGGGAACCAGTTCGAGTGATGTGTGATAATGTTAGCTCTACATATATGACTCGCAATCCAGTGTTTCATGATCGCTCTAAACATATTGATACAGATTTTCATTACGTTCATGATAAAGTTTCTCAAAGAGATCTCGTTGTTCAATATGTGCCCACTCGCTTACAATTTGCTAATATCTTCACAAAAGGAATATCTTCATCTCAATTTTAGTTTTTACGAGGCAATTTGTCCGTTATTTATGTCCATTCAGATTGAGGGGGCGTATTAGGACTCTTAGTCATTTGTATCTATCTCTTGTATACATTGTATTTATCCGTAGAGGATAATGTACTTATCTCTTCATAAAGTTTCCATTATATATATAAATACAGAGGCAAGGCTCTAAGTGTGTTGAGCCATTTTACAAATATATTCTCAGATTGTACCTGCAGGAAGCATAAAACAGGTGCTAGAAAGTATTAAGAGGAAGCACTGGAAACAACTGAAAAAGGAGATTATATCAGCAATTTGTGGTGCAGTCTGGTATCATATGGAGAGCAAAAAATTGGAAGAAGTTCAAAGGCAAAATTGTACATACAGATGAAGTGGTTACACCGATTAGAAATGAAATAGGTGAAAGATTACACTTAGTAATGGAGTTCAAACGATTACATACGTGTAGGAGTTTGGTCCAGCATCTTATTGTGTAGTTAGTGATAGCTTTGTGGGAGACCTATATTCTATTTCCGAAATTAGGTTCTCTTTTATTTGTACTGATTTTGATGGTTGAGGTAATAAATTTACAGTTGTAACCAAAAAAAAACAAAACTCGTTAATGATTGATGGCCGACTCAATGTGATTGAAAAATTGAGCAAATTGTATATTTCATCATTTTTATTTAATTATGTGTACATAATATTTATTAGAAAACATCATGCGAAAGAGTATGAGTAAGAAAAAAATGCAAGATTGATGACCCGTATTTCCATCATATTTGGAACCAAAACAAGTCCTTTCTATTTTTGGACCAAAAAAGAAACACATAGGCTCTTTGCAGTAAAATTCTTTTGATCTCTAATATTTGTATTTAAGGAACCATTATATGCAAGTTTATTTTCTAGTGTTTTAATATTGTGTAAGATAGATTCATTATTTATAATCTATTTGTATTCGTTGAATTCTTTTTTTCATCTAGGGAAAAGGGAATGAGAGAAAGAATTACTAGTTGAAAAATACTCACCAACAAGATGGAAATTCTAGTATTGCGTTTTATAACTAGAAAATATAAAACATTTTCCATGGTCAAGGAATATCAATAGTAAGATGTGACTATCGGAAATTGGCATGCAACCTAACTATTTAACACTATGTTCAGATAGTTTTAATGCTGTTTTACAATGTATCGTATTACACTATTGTTTTAATAAACATAATCTTTGGCTAGTGTATCATTTTTCATCATTATATAATGTCACACATCAACAATTTGAATGATAAGTTACTATAAAAAATAGAATTATTAATAATAAGTGAAGGTAAAATGAGAAATAAAATATAAGGTAACGATATAATCACACCAAATCAAACATTACACAAAGTGCAACTTTTCTTCATTAAATAGTAGATTATTTAACGCTATAATACAATAAAACTTAATTAACATTTAAAGAACCATACAAATCCTAATAAAAAAAGAGAAAAAGCACATGGTCATTTGTTATGTGCTATACCATATTGATGCACTTCTACATAAATTTCTCATTTGGATCCACACATTTTCTCTCCCCTTTTATTGTGCATGTTCCCTGCCGACAATCAACCATGAAATCCTTTCAATTCTCAATTCTAATATTCTTTTCTTTTTAGTTCTTGGAAGTTTCTCTGATTCTCTGTCTGTCACCCATACTCCCAAAGTATGGAATAAAAAGATGTAAGATAGAATCCCAATGGGTCAACTTTCATGACAACCTGTAAGTATAAGCATTTTTTGATATGATAAATCTGATCTCATAAAGGGATTCCCTACAACAGTTTTGGTACGACTACCAATTTTTACTAGTGGTATTTTTATGAAATGATAAACATATTGCTGAATGCCCTGCTAGCTAATATAGAAAGACTGTTTTCAAAAGATCCTCAGCTCATCAGGAAGAATACAGTTAGTGAAACTAGATCGGCAAGTTGGGTGTTTCCAAAAAAATGATCAGCCTTAAGTTCTAGCTTAGATCGAAGGGCTATCGTCTTGCACGGTGAAATGTTAATTATTTTTTTTTTTTTCGTTTTAAGGGGTTCCAAATCTCAAGGAAAGTGGAATACTAGTTTCTGTTCATTAGTTGCCAGAACTAAAACTGTGACAAATATAGTGCTTAGCTGAATTTTCACTATTTCTCTTCAATTTTGTCAAAATTAACAGAATTAGAATTATTATAATTATAATTTATAATTGACAGGTTATTCATGGTACTGGAATTTAAAATAACACATCTACAGCTAAGTGTAGGTCAATCAGCTCGTGTGATAAGTCGTTTAGTTTTAATGCGCAATGAATAAACGCATATTCGTCTTCGTTTAAAAGATAGAATAATTCTATCAAATCTATGTTAACGTTAATCAATCTACGCATTAAAAATATTGATCTAACATAATGACCACGCAACAACACTAATTCTAAAGAAAATAAGTTGTCGCTGCAAATATATTCGGATAAAGAATTTGGAGTCGAATCTCACAGAAAACTAAACCTTAGCTCTAACTATCCAATTTCACTATAAAAATAAGTTCCAACAATTTTTCGAGTTATAACGAGTAAGATTTCTACTTTAAATTATCTAATTAGAGAATGTGTTGAATCCCTGAAAAGACCTTAAGTTATAAATGTCTTTCCCAGGTATCGAAAATCCCTCTTGCTACATAAATGTTAGTAATATATCGTCATACACGATTTGGTTAGCTCATTATCTTTTTTAGATTGTTGTTATAGCAGGTAACTTATCGATTATTTTTATATTACTAGTTCCGATTATTTTTAATTAACCTGATAATGATAACGATAAAATTACTCTCCTTTTACACATAGTTAGTTGAAGAGTTGGGAAAGTCCAATTGAACTTTAAGGGGTCATTTGGTACAAAGAGAAGTTATTCATGGATTAACAATACAGAAATTAGTAATGCAGAGATTAGTAATACAAGGATTATTTTTTATCAAGTGTTTGGTTCATTGTATAAAAAAGTAGATATATCATGTATTTTAAAACTCTTCTTTACAATTATATCCTTAAATTTTTATGAGATTTTCTACTTCATTTAACTAGTCAAGTTGCTCACCCTTTGTGCGATCTTATAGAAAAGCTAAAATATGAATAATTATTCTTACTCCGCTTAATTGATCATTTATTTCTTTTACAAAAATTTTAAATCTATTTAATCAAGAAAAATTTAAAATAACAAATAATTGTCATATTATAGAGAAATAATTTTTAAAAAATGTAAAGCACACTATGTAAGAACATCATGGACTGTTGATAATGTAGTTTTAGATTTTCAAATTATATATTTATTTGATAATAATCTTTTCTATTTAAATTAATCCGTCTGTAAATTGAACAAATACAAAATAGCATAAATGTAGTTCACATTCGAAGCTATCAATCAACATAAGGAAGTAAATGATATTTAAACACTTGATTCGCATACGCAAAGTAAAAAAAGGTTGACAAATTAAATGTAACATAACAACCAAATTTGTAGTGATTAAATTTAAAATGGAACTAAAAAAAAAATTAATAAAAAGAATTGATGGGTAACTGAGTCATTTAATTTTCTTATTCATATATTATTAAGCCATGGATAAGTAATCCCATGGTTTCTTAGGTATAAGCAAATACACTCTATGGTGTATTAGCTATTCATGTATTAGGTGAAATTAGATTTAAATTGGACAACCAAACATTGTACATGTCTGAACTAAATTTTAATTCATGAATTATTTTATTTAATACAGCATACCAAACGAATCCTAAGTGATAAACGAAATCATAAAATTTGAAACTCAAATTAGAACATTATGGATGAAAAATTAAATTAGGACGGTGATTTACAAAATAGAATGCCCCTCAAGAGCGCCGTGCCTGCTGGAAATTCCATATAAACTAAAGCTACTAATACGTACCTGCACGGCTCAGTTATTATTACAGTAAAAAGTTGCAAGTCCCGGTGCAAGCCTCCCAGACAACCTGCCTACTTTCCCCTATATAAAAGTGAGTTTGAGTTTAGCTTTGCATCATCAGGCATCAGCATAACAAACTTTTTTAAAGTAGTGTGTCGCGTGACCTATAAGTTAAAATAATCTTGCAATAAAATGATGAATTTTATTCTGTATTTAGTTGGAGGTATTAGTTATTTTAGGAATTATTTATCACATTATTTATACCTTAGTGATGAAATAACTTATCACATATAATGGTGGGATAACTAATCTCGAGATAGCTAATAACGAAATTAATGATTTCGGATAACTTATTTCCAACCAAATGAACCCTTAGTATTAAGAAGTGGTATATCGATGGATTCACGAGAATTCAATAGCTTTTGTCCATACACTCTATACATTAAAATGTTTATTAAATATTTCATTAGTTCACTTTTACTTGTCACGTTTAGCTTTTTGAGATTCAAATTGTATGGATTTTAATCAACATTTAATATGTATTTTTCAGAGCATATTAATGTGAGGGGAATTGTAGCTTATATGTAGTACTATTTCTTGGATAGTTTTTAAATATTTAAATTTAAAATATTAAATTAATCTAATTGAATTAATTAGTTTTGAAGATTAATAGAATTGATTTTCATAAAGCAAAATAAACAAGTAAAAGTAAACGGAAGGAATATTTATAAATATTGAATTATGTACCTAATGATTATTGTATATTAACTCAAAGTAGGAGACTCATAAATTTCAAATCTTGAATCTACTTCTCTATTATAAGGTCACTTAAAAAAATATTTATAGATAATCTTCTTAAACTAAAGATTTATAATCTTCAAAATAAAATAAAAAGTCACTTGTTATTTAAAATAAACTTGATGATATAAAAAATTCATTATACTACAAGCAATATATTTAACTTAAACGTAGTTTAAAATTGCAAAGAGCATTAGTTATTTGTCACATAAAATTGGTAGCAATTAGCATAGAAGATGCTAAACTAGGAATAGTGTGCGGTCTTCAATAACATGCACTAGTCCATCATAACCCCACACACCTATTATCTTCATATATATCCCCCACTTTTTTTTCATCACCTTATTGTATTTGTTACATTTCATTTCATACACTATAGTTCCAAGTCCCTATAGCTTCTAAAAAAAATGGGAGCTCCTCCAAATTCTCAATTCATTTTCTTCACCTTAAATTTTCTTCTTTTTTTCCTCTCACTCAACAATGTCCAAATTATTCAAGCCATGTCAACAATCACAGCAATTTCCAAGGATCAAATCGCTTGCGAAATGTGCACCACTTGTGAGAACCCGTGCCAACCTATTTTGCCTTCGCCATCACCACCACCACCTCTGGAGCTTTCCTGCCCGCCTCCACCATCACCACCACTTCCACCACCATCACCGCCTCCACCATCACCTCCTCCGCCTTCACCACCACCGGTTAACAATTGTCCTCCTCCACCTTCACCACCACCACCCGCACGACGTTCTTGCCCCGATGACTGCTCATTGCAGCCTCGGACACCACCTTATTCCATATATCCTTATTTCTCACCACCTACAACATACTCTAATAAGTCCACTCGATTCAAAAATCAACCCTTCGTTACATGTATCGTTATCGTTATTTCATGTCTTATCAAAACTTTCAGGCTAATTTAGCCCGAAGACACTCTAAACATGGAGTCACATAGTTCGTTTTAGGTCATATCTGCATTAATTTTCTTGAAATCATGTCTCATCATGTACTCCTATGATTCTTATTGATTTTTAGTATCAGATTTTGTTCGTACACTCAGCTTTAAAAAATCACAGTGATATCAGAATTAACTGTTGTATAACATCTAATGATTGTTTACTTATATTAATTCCTTGTTCTATATATCAAAATAAATATATATAAGTTTCAGGTTTAGACAATGTGGAGAGAGCTAGCAAGAAGAACTTAAAGAGAAAAAAGTGGTGGATCAAAAAAGTTGGTGTGCCAAATTGCCATACATATATGCATAAAGAATGTGGATTCGAAGGACATCTCGTATGCTTCGATAAGGGAAAGTTAGGAATAGGCTTCTTTTGCACTTTAGGTAGTGGAATTCAATAAAGTGGCTCAAGTACTATTAAAGAGCCACATGCTAAGTTTTTACATCATTTCTATATTACTTAATTTTTCTTATTTCTCAATATTGGATACTCATGTACTCATCTATTCTATAATGAAACATTATGATTAGTTTCGAAGCATCACTATTAATTTCTTTTAGATCATTTTGTATTTGTTATCCACCGTTGACAGTCTGACTAATTCAGATGAATTTCACTTAGTTTTAAATGTAAAACATCGTAATCATTAATTAAAGAAGGATAGTAAATGCTTAATTACCACCTCATTATAATTTTTGATGATATCTTAAATAGAGATATCAGGTTTGAACCTATAGGAATGAGAAAATTCAGTTGACAGTGTACTTCAGAAATGAGCATGCAATGAAAGATTTCAAATTTAATCGGATCTCAATACAAGTACTTAACCCAAATTCCCAAAATGATAAATAAAATAAAAAGACACCTTTTGATGATTTTTTGGTACGTTGGTGAATTCATGTTCATGTTTCAGAAACTTCAATATCAACACATAGGTTCTTTGCCAATCACACAATAATCATTAACATCAAAAAAATTATATGTACGTCGTAAAATAATATTTTTCGTGTGATCTTGGAAAGTTGGAATAAAGATCAATTTTGAAAGGTAACAAAAGGGCATCTAGATAGAATAAGGAAAAACGACAAATGATAATATGATATTCTTTTTGAGTCGATTAATTAATTTATATTCCCGGTACATAAGACCTATTTAGAAAGAAGTTTTTGCTACTAGATTTTTTTTCATTCCTGAAACTCGTATCCCAAACCTTTGATTAAGCGTAAAAAATCATATTCATCTCATCACAATCTCCGGTGAATAAGAATTAATAAGATTTGTAAAGAAGAAAGAGAATAACAGTTTGATGAAAGTTCATTTCATATTATTGATTCATGATCTTTCACAAAAGGATAAGTGAGTTTTCTATAGCACTTAACTAACTACTTAGCTGACTAATTAAAGTGTTAGTTAAAACATTAGCGCGCTGCTCCTAAGTGGATAGGCGCGCAGTTCGCCTCGATCATGTGCTTGTTGTAGTTTTTTTCTTATGAAATTGTTTGCAACATAATCTAAATTCATGGAAAATAAATTTTAATCACAAACAAAAATATGAAAAAATAAGAATTTTTTATTGATAAACGATTGTGGTTACAAATCTGTTCCTCCTTTGATTCTTTTTTCTTGATTTTCTTCCTTGATTCTTTTCTTTAGATTTTCTCTCTCTTAATTTTTTCCGTAATTCGAGGGCGTTAGTGGCTTATTCTCGAACATAGGATGATCTCTTTATTAATATCCCATGATTTTATGGGATATTGGAGACCCCGATCTTTTTACGAATAGCCATAGATTTAGGGTAAAGTAGCCTTCTAGAACTCTAATAGAATTTAGATTCTTATTGAAGAGTCCACAAATTTTAGATTTCTACCGAAATAACAATTAATTTCTATATGTTTAGTCCTTTCATGCTAGATAGGATTAGCTGCAATTTGTATGATAGTTGAACTTCAACATCTACTTCTTTAAGTATTCCCAGTAGCCACGCTAGTTCAAAAACAATGGATGCCAGGCTTAATTCAGCTTCAACTGAACTTCTTGACACAGTAAACTGTTTTTTTGCTTTTCATTATATGAGAGACTTTTCTAGTTTAACCATGTAACTAGTAACAAACTTTCTACTAAGAGGACAAGTTGTCCAGTCTGCATCACATGAAAATGCAGTTAATTTTGTATCTTCATCACTGGATAGAAGCAGTCCTTGGTTGTTTTTTCAAGCATCTCATTGCATCCATGTGATATTTTTTAAGTTGTTGAAGAAATTGACTTAATGTCTTAATTAGTGCTAAAAGATATGTTTGGTCTAGTCATGTTTAAATGCAGCAAATTCCCAATGAGTCTTTGATATACTATCTGATCAGTCAAGGGATCTTCAAAGCTTTCTTGTCTCCCCTTCACATGATCAACATTCCGTTTGGATATTAGCTAAACATTTATTTCAATGGGAGTTCCTGCAGGCTTAGCTGCAGACATCCCAACTTCAGCTATTAATTTTAGAGTGTTTTTATTGATGCATTAATAAGATGAACTCAATGTCTAGAAAATATTTCAACTCTCGTAAAATTTTCATTTCGAATGCTTGATGTAAAGCTTCCTTTGTTTCTCCTATTAGCTTCAAACTATTGCTTGTAATCAACATGTCATCTACATAGTCATACTTTCTTCTGGTTTCTTTGCAAACAAAGGATAGTCTAGCCGACTCTGTTTTAACTTTAGTCTAGTAAGAGTTTAAGTTAGCTTGTTGTACGTACCATTATCTTGGAGCCTGTTTAAGCCCACAAAGGAATTTGATTAGCCTACATGCTTTTTTTTGGCTTGAAAAATTCTTGTGGCAGTGTCATAGATATTTCATCCTCAAGATCACCTAGAAAAAATGTACCGGACACATTCATATGATATATATGCCAATGCTTACAGGCTGCAAGAGCCAAAATGGTCCTTATAGTAACCATTTTTACCATTAGAGAAAAAGTTTCGTTATAGTTTATGTCCTCCTTCTAATTTATAAGATTTTGCTACCAATTAACCTTATTTCTCCTCTGGACTTATATTTTACCTTGTAAATCCGTCTACATTCTATAGGTTTATTTCCTATTTGCTTCTAGAGCCTGAATTTCAACTTGCATAGCTTTCGTCCACTTTTGATCTTTGACAATTTCAATATATTTAGTAGGTTCTTGAATTATTAAACTAGCAGCAATATAGGACTGATATATAAGAGAATGGCAAGTGATCATACGAGATGTAATTATACATTGGATATGAAATATTTTAATTGATGTTTAACAACACAAAATCCTCTCAATGGTTCTACCTCATTTATAACTTCTTGTTGAGCCTGAGCGTCTACTATATTATCAACTGCCAAAGGCATGTGTGAAAAAATTGGAAGGTTTGTAAATGATTTGGACGCTAGAAAATAGACTCTACTTGAAGTAAAAGCTTTACACGGTTTGTATGGATGAAAATACTTTCATATTCTCACATCTTGATGCCTTTGATTCCATTGTTATGGATTTAAGTATTAATATAGATGTCAAGATTAAGGAAGAAGACCAAGCTGATTTGCTAATATGTTCCCTTCCCTTATTCTTCAAACATTTTAGAGATACTATGCTTTATGGGAAAGAAACTACCTCTTACAGAAAAATAAAATCTATGCTGAAATCTAAAAATCAGATAGATAGAGATATTACAGAGGAAGGTAGTGGAAATCAAGCGTCCGATTTATTTATCAAGAGTAGATATAATGAAAAGCCCCAATTTAGTAATTTAGTGTGTTATTATTGTCATAAAAAAGGCCACATCAGGTTTGATTGTCCTAAGTTGAAAAAAAAAAAAAAAAAATAAGCACGAGGATTCTGACACTGTTGAAGCAAGTGTTGCTGCTGATGAGATTAAAGGAGCAATATTTTTAGTAACCGAAAATATTTCTTGTTCTAATAATTAGTGAATTTTAGATTCAGCTTGTTCATTTCATATGTGCCCTAACAAGGATTTATTTTCTACATATGATCCTCTTGAAAGTGGAGTTGTCTTGGTATGTAATAATGTTGCTTGCAAAATTGTTGAAAAAAGTATAGTCCGAATTTAATTGCATTATTGTATTGTAAGAACTCTTACAAATGTTAGATGTGTTCATGAGTTGAAGAAAAATCTCATCTCTTTGGGCACTCTAGAATCTCTTGGATGCAAATACACAGGTGAAGGTGGAGTTCTTGAAGTCTCTCGAAGTGGTCATGTGGTTATGAAGGCATGCAAGTTTGGGACGTTGTACACACTGTTGGGGTCTACTATTACAGGTGTTGGTACTGTTTCAGTTTTAGATGAAGACTCATCTGATTTTGATATCTTAAAATTTTGAAAGCCCCTTGAGATTTTGTGAAGAAGGTGGAGCATATTACTATATTTGCTATATTTGTCAAATTTAGGTTAAGATGGAGATTTGTAATGTGGCCAAAGTTTTAGCTAATATTTTATCAAAATCTCATGATAAATGATATATTAAAAATCTCCCAAGACTCTTTTAATTATTATGTGGATGAGATTTTCTCTTTTTCTCTCAAGAACTTCCTCCTATAAATAGAGGAGAGTTCTTTCACGGATGAAAATCATTTTCACCCTCCAACTTTGATTAAAAAATCAAACTCCCTCCTCAACATTGAATAATAATCATACTCTTCCTTTATTTCATGCAATGTCCATTTTGTCCTTATAATTTTAATCCTATATTTATGTAATATCTTTTTATATTATATGTAATGAATTTTTTTTAACATGAATATTTGTAACATTTTATTTAAATTTATTAACTTTATAAGCAAATTAATGTTTTTTATAAATTTATCACAAAATTCAATGTTATTTTTTAAGATCGTTATTTTAATATTATATGTATTAAAGAGTCGTTTGGTGTGAGGTATAATTATAATAATTCAGAGATAAAGTTCATAATTATTTATCATACGTTTAATTAGATGTATTAGGTAGTCTAAAATTATTTGTCGCACCATTTATACCACAGTAATGAGATAAGTTATCACACATATATGTTAGTACAACTTATTTTGTGATAACTAATCCCGAAATAACCTGTTTCCAAACAACTCACCCCTAAGTGTGTATATATACATATGTATGTACATGCATGTGCGTATATTTTCGTATTTTATCACTCTCTTACTAAATTCATTTCATATTTTACTTAACTTTTTGTTGATATAACACAATCCTTAAGAAAATTTTACTTAGAGGTATGTTTTGCTAAATTAACCTTATTAATGATAATTTGAAACTTTAAATTTATCTATACTATTACTTTATATAGTTATTTAACACTAAAGGGTAGAAGAAAAACATAATACAATTCTCTTGATTTCACAAATTGAGCAGATAAATTAAAACATCTATTTTTAGTCTGAGAATCAAGTGATAAGAAACGATATCATCTATTGTCTATATCAGTAAATAAGTTGTGATTGTCATTAATAAAGTATTACATATTTTATAATTTATATAAATAAATATAATCTTTAAAATTTTACCTTATTTTTATTTGAGAAAAACATTTAGTACCTCCAAACTATGACCAAATTTACCATTGTCGCACCCCTTTTTTAACCAAAAAGATTTATTTTAGTTCGAAAGGGCTTTTATTAAAGTGACAAATAATGAAAATTTATTTCGAAAAGGATTCATTATATTCCAAAACTCAGAGTCGCCACTTGGCATAAATAGGGTGTGCCAAGTCACCCGTGGATATCCTTTTTTAAAACGATTTTGACTCTGTAACACTGATCCACGAATAGAGATTCCGGCTAAGGAATTCTGTTGACCAAGGGGAAGGTGTTAGACACCCCTCAATCCCATAGTTCGACCACGGTCGCTTGGTGGAGCATATCGGCTAATTTGACACTGCGAATGTATAAATCACATAAAACACGCAAAATAATCAGACAAGCAAACAAAACAAAACAATCCAAAATTTAGTGTCCAGCTCAATTTATTATAAACCGAAATAAAAATACTGAAATGACCTACACTAGTCCTAAACTATGCTTTACCCGATGCCTCGGGCCTTAATCATGAACATCCTTCACATACAAAATTCTTCGGGACATTCCTCGGTGAGTAAATACAAATGACCTCGGGGCATTCCCCAGCTAAATGAATACATTTTTCAAATGCGATAAACAAAACATTCAACAAATATTCCAAGCATTCCCACAATCCAACAATTCTAAATTTGCCTACCCAAACCTACATTTGTCTATTCATTTCAGCATACCATGATTCTATCGTGTTCCGACAATATTCATGTTTATTCCGAATTCAACAATAATAAACCAAAAATTAATTTAGATTCGTCCATTTTATTAATTTCTCAATTCCAACCCCCCACCTAGCTTTGTTTCCATCAATTACACCAAACATTACTCCAATTCATTCCACGTATCATCAAAATCACATCGTCAAACACATAAAACATCATAACATCGACAAAATCCACCAACCATGATCACACCACATATAATCACAACAATTCAACCAATCAAGGCAAAGAAAAGAGAACGAGTTAAGAGAATGCACCTCAATGGAACTTGTTTTCGTTGATAATAAAGAAATTCGAAATCGAAATCCTCAAATGGGAGCCTCAACAACGAACCAACTCGATACAAAACCCGAACTCAAGGTCCGATCCAAATACCAAATCCACGAGACGTCCGAACAAATCGACATCTAACCCAAACCTGACCAAAATCAACCCGCGACCCCCCAAAAATCCGAAAGAAACTAACACCGAGTGGAATCGAGCTCAGGCGAGTTGACGACAACAACACCAGCTGGGATAGACCGGATTCTGGCTAAGTATCGTCCCAATATCAAAAGAAAATGAAGAATTTTTTAGTAAGTTTATGACTGATTCAACCCATTCCTGACGACGAACATCGATTTCGGCGTGGATACCACCGAAAAACTCTAACCCGCCGATCTCTCTCTCTCTCTCTTCGTCACTCTCTCTTTTACTCTCTCTCTCTCTCTCGATTCTATGTGTGTGTGTGTGCGATTTTTGGTTCTTGTTGTGCGTGGAGAAGAGCCGAAAAAGAAAGAAAAAAATGGAGTTTTTTTGTTCGTGGGTCTCAATTCCCTATCCTTGAATCTGTGTGTGCAAGTGTCAATGGTGGGTGTTCGTTTTTCAGTAAAAAAAATGAAATTCGTGAAGATGAGTACTTTGTGAGGATTAATGGTGTTTTTTTTTTTAATCTGGTCCTCCCCCTGTGTATTGTGATATAGTATATATGTCATTTGTATGTATATATTGTTGTGGGTATATCCAGTGAGGTGAGGGCAGGGTAGTGAGGTAGGGTAGGTGAGGTGTAAGGATAAAGTTTGTTAGGATAGGATTCAAACAAGATAAAATTTGTTAAGAGTTGTTATTTTGTCATTTTATGGAGGGTATAATCACGTGGGTAAGGGTGTATGATAAAGTGAGGTAAAAATGAATAAAATTGGACTTGAGAGGGACAAAATTAGGTGTCTACAGCCATGACATACGTCAACTTCACGGGGTCCCTATTACCCCTTAAACTAAATTTTAGTGTATTTTTGTCAATCTTTTTAACTAACGTAATACCTTTTGTCAATCATTTTAGATGGCGTGACACCTTTGATGTGGGCTTCATTTTATGTAATAAAGGTGCCACATTAGCACAAAACAATTACAAAAATATTCTAAATTTGAGTTCAGAGGATAGTAGGACCCCTGTAAAGTTGGAGTGTGTCGTAACAACTTTGACCATAGTTCGGGGTGGTACTAGAGGCTTAGCGCTTTCATTTATTGTTTATATTTTCTGCATTGAAATATGTTTATAAAATTAGTATTACTTATTATTTTTTCACTTGTAAAATAAATATTATAGTTTTGGTTATTATTAATAAAACTAATTTTCTTATCATGTTAATTTACTTCATAAAGATCATCATTAGCTTATATACTTAATTAGTATTTCTTATTTTTTTTCCTAGAAGATAACGTTTGTGTTTTTATGAAAATTTTGTTATATGATTTTTTTTAAAATGAAAATATGATGATTTTAATGAAGTTAAAAAAAAGAATAAAAAAATTGATGATAAAGGGTAAATAGGAATTTTAAAAAGTCAATTAGGATAAAGGGGGAGTATGATTATTGTTCAAAGTTGAGCGGGTTGATTTTTAAGATAATGTTGGGGAGAGAAAATGATTTTGACCCGCTCTTTCTCTTTGAGACATCAATTTGAAAAGACACTAATTTGAGAAGATTTTAGTTGTGTTTTTTCTTTTAAAGAGTATTTGTGAGAGAGTTGTCTTGAGAATTACTTTGAGTGGATCTTTTTTTAAAGTGATATGTATGAGGTTATTTTCTTAGGTATTTAGAATATTAAAGTATTTAATTATTTTTATTTTGTACCTTTTTTGTGTTTTTGTACTCTCTCTTGTTCCATTGATGTTTAGTAAAGTTGTTCCTTATTTTAATAGTGAACGATTAAGGTGACCGAACCACATTAAATTTGTGTCTCCTTTATTTTCTGTTGTTATTGTCTTTAATTGCACATTGCATCCAAAATAACTCCACTTACAGTTATTGATTTTCACCATAAGAGAGAAGGGAAGAACAAACAAATTGAAGAAAAAATATTAGTATTAAATGGGAAAAGGAGGAGTATATTTTTTTGTGCAAAAAAGAAAGAAAAACGATAGAAACAATATTCCAGTTGTCCCTTTATTCTTATTCCCATTTCTTGGCAGTCAGCGTGAGAACGCTGATAAAAAGAAGGTGAAAAAGTTTACTTTTTAAATTTGGTGCTCAAATTTATTTTCATCCTTTTAAAACAAACATGAGTACCTACTATAGGTAGTTACTCACCACAATATTTCTTATACCTAGTTACCTCTACCCGTTCACAAGCCCGTTGCCAACTCTCACTCTCCTTATCGAGACACCCACACATCTATTCTGCAAATGCTTGAACCATTTTAACCTTACTTTTCACATCTTATCCTCCACGGCACCACTCTCACCTTAGCTTAAGTAATCGCATTCCTAATCTTATTCTTTCTAGATAAACACCCATCTCAGTTATTTTTTAGGAACAAATTAAGTATTTTATTATAGAGAACGAGGTAATAAGTCAAAAGTTTCGACTAGTAGTAGTAGTGGTGTTTCTATTTTTAAGTTGAAGCTGTAAGCATAAGATTCCCCGGGAAAGAAGTATTTTTGAGTTTTTTAGGAAAAAAAATTACTCAATATAAATTTGCAATGCTTTCACACCTCAGCTCAACACAAGTTAATTTTGGTAGATTGAAAGATATGTTAAAGGATTACTTCCCAAAAATACTTCAGAAACCCAATTTTATCAAGGCTCCTTTTGCCTTCTCGTACAACAGTTCTAATTCGAAGGTATAAATGTCATTCTCATATGGCAAGGACTAATAATACATAATTCAATTTTGACAATACTCAACATCCTAGTAAACTAATTTACGGGGCAATCTGTTACTATAATACTAACATCCCCATTACTGATTATACTAATGGGCTAGAAATTAAGGTATTTGGGCCTGTAGCTAAAACGAGGAAAGCCCAAGGTATGCTGTGGGATACGGATTGAGTAAAATTATTATTAGTATAAATAACATAAATACCAACCTTTTAAAACTAATTACACCCTCTCTTATTTTTTTATTTACTTTACTCTCTCTCCCTATGAATATACATAACAAAACCAACATATACATAACATTTTGTGTATATGTGGGATTTTTGTAATATGTTTAGGGAGTTGAGATTTTTTGTAATATTGAAAACATAAGTTGAGTATTTGTGTAATTTTTAGATTTTCTTCATTCATCTATAGTTGTCCACTATTAAATTAACAAACATGTTACAAAACCGTAATGATAGGGATAACTTTATTAAAATTACCCTTTAAATTAACTGATTCAGTGAATTGAGAAATGCATTGAGTAATTACTGTAATTATTAATTAAAAGTGAAATCAATAGAAATGGATAAATTATCTATTGATTTTTCAAACTTGGACAAATATTGTTGTACATTTATTTTTGTTATAATTGTCAATTAAAAATAAATAGAGAGTGTAAGATATTATGTCGAATGCAATATGATGGTTATAAATAGCAGGAGTCTTAGTGGTTTGAATATGCTAAGAGTTGTTTTCTTTTCAATAGCCATTTTGTGACTGCACTCTCGAACCTCCCTTTTTTTTTCCTTTTGATCTTTGGTTGATGAACAATCCTGTAAGCTCCTTTATTTGATCAATACAAAAGCTTAGTTTGTTACACCATCTTCTTACTAGGTTATATTTCTCGTGGAATTATCCATATATATATATATATATATATACACACACACTGGATCGAGAATGAGCATATTGAATTATCGGGTTTAATTTGCAGATAGCACCAGCCTCAGGCCGTTGCTTTTTTCGCTCTTCTTGTTCTCTCAAATAGCATCAAAGTTTTCATTTCGAAACATAAGCATGAATAACTAAAACAACAAGAACTTATGCAAGGATATTACAAAACGTAGTAAGGTGACACAGTTGGATTCAAACTTATAGCCAGTGGCAAAGCAAGAAAATGGGCATACGTTGAAAAGAAAAATAGGAAGAGTCGAGATATTACTTTACTATTATATATAAGTGAGAATAGCCAAATTTAGTCGTTTTCACATTGAATATAATAATATTAAATTTATTATATAGTATAAATTGCTATATTGGGCCTATTCTCAATTTGCATTTATTTTTCTTTTTAAATTCATTTTAAGTGGACATCTCTAATTGGTGTATCGTATTGATATTTTACATAGTTTTTATTGGCTTTTCTTGCTCCTCCACCTCGATTACAACTCTTACTTCATGCATTTCTTTATACGTGTTTCTTTTTTATTGTAATTTTGCTATTAAATAAATATATATTTAAATTTTTAAGAATACTTTGATCACAATTTTTTAATATGTCCTTGAATTTAAATATCATAATTAATATAAATTTAGAAAGAGATAAAATTTAATCAGGGGTAAGTTGGTAAAATAATTTTTAATTTTGTAGAAGTGAAAAGCTTATTAAAGGGTGTGACTAAGCCAAAACGAGCACTTATTGAGAATGGAGGGAATGAAATTTCTTTTGAATAAAAATATATTTTATTAATGATATTTTAAAATCGTAAATTTAATTACTATTACTTATTAGTTATTTAATACTAAAATAATATGAATAAAAAAAATATTATAATACTCTCTCAAATTATTAAAATGGACAAGTAGAATGAAACATCTATTTTTGATATATTAACAAGTAAAATAAAACATATGAAATACTCTCTCCATTTCAATTTGTGTATTTGATTTTAATTTGAAACGGATAAGAAAGTAAAGAATTTTTATAATATATAAAAACGTTCTATAATCTTGTGGTTTTAAACATATCATATTAGAGTTAAAATTAAAGAGTTGTCGAAAAAATTTCTTTCTTAAAGCACTGAAAAGGAAATTAAGATAAATAAATTTATCTTTATTCAGATAAATAAACATCTACATAATTAAGAAATCAATATAAATTGATATTACTTAAGAAAGGGTAACTTGATGAAAATACATCTTACTTTCTTAGGATAATTGATTTCTTAAAGGTTATCTCCAATCTAAAATATCATATACTATGGACTAGAAAGAGTATAAATTATCCTTTGTAGTTATATATTTTTTGATAAATTTAGGCAACTTTGGAACTACATTTCATTTTAATGTTGAAATATTTACTATATCTTACTGACTACTCTTATTCATTTTAATTTATTTGATACTTTTATTTTTAGAAAGTCATTTTAGTTAGTTTTTGAACCTAAATTAATTTTGATCAACTTAATTTTTTTAAAAGAATTTAGATATTTAGGCATAACCTATCTAAACATAAACTAAATTAATTCTTTAGATTTATTTAATGAGTTTAGTTATTTTTCCTTATTTTTTTTTAACACTTAGTTTAAATCACCACATTTAATTGGCATAAATTTTTGCCCCATAATATTATTGTTTATTAATTATGCATTAAAAGAATATAATATAAATTAATCTTTTTTAATAAAAATGTTATTATTATTATTTTTATATTTAGAGTTTGGGCCCGAACTTAACACGAGCTATGAATAATTAGTGGTTCTTAATATATGCTAAATGATTATCACTTTACTCCTTAGCCCCTATAAACCCAATAACACACAAAAAATAAAATAAAATAGGGTGTTCTTAATATGTGTGTAAAGGGTGATGATGAACAGAAATAAGGTTCAGGCGTATGTAAATGAAGGATAGTGAACAACGGTAGGACCCTAAACTTGTTTCGAAACTTCATTTAAACTGTTCAACTCAGACTTGCATTGTACCTACCAGGCCCCTAACCTATCCGAAATTTGATCCACCTAAGTTTTTTTGTCCACATGACAAGTCGTGTGGTATTCACTCACCATGGACGCGTGAGAGGTGGGTTTTTTTGCCAATTTTTTTTTTTTTTTTATTGTTTTGTTTATTTTATGTTGAACCACCATCTGCCACCATATTTGTCGAAAAATTGGAGACTATCACCCAAATCTTATATCCCCACCCCCACCCACCTCATTGTTCTAAACGATCTTCTTCCCCAACCAAGCAAAAATCGAAACAGAAAGAAAAAGAAGAAGAAAAACAAATCCGAAACAAAATGAAAAAAGAAACAAATCATTAAAATTTTCTAGACTATTACATGAAAACACCAATTCTTTGATTTTAATAATTTATCATTTTTTTGTATTAAAGATAGATACTTTTGTGATCTTGTTCAATGATTTTTTCATTGATTTTTGTGTTGAAATTTTATGTCATTTCTGAACTTGAAATGGTTGGAGTTTTGGTCAGCAAAAATGCTGAAACTCAGTGTCAAAAGGATCGCCCCGACAAGATGATCACAATAACATAAAAATCCTTCTCCAATTCCTCTCATAGAGTCGCAAATTTCAATTTGAAAGACGCACCACCACTGACGATTTTAGGTTAGGGCGGCCTCGCCGTCAGAAATGTTGAAAATTTAAATTGGATTGGGATTTTTGTACACAATCCCACCAGCAATGTATCGACACAAAAAGCCCTAATTGATTTGCATCATATCCCATCGAATTTGCAAATTAGGATTTTTCATGAGCAATTTTTTATTGACGGAGCTCCGGTCACCCAAAATCAAAATTACCGATTATAAAATCTTTTAGGCAACTTTGGGAATGAAAGCCCTAAAAAATCTTCCAACAATGATGGACATAGCATTTCCAATTTCTCTTTTAGAGCAAATAAAATTCATCTACCACGTGTCCTTCTTTAATTGGTCTTTTTTGCCATGTCACATGAGTGCGATACACATATTTTATACTTGTGGCTAATTATCAAAATAGTGTCTAATGAGTACATATTTTGAGTGGATTAAGTGTTCAATAGGTATAAGATTGAGTTGAGGAGTTCAAGTGAAATTTTGAAGCAAGTTTAGAATTCTATCGATGATTTAAGCCTAAACTAAATTAATTCTTTATATTTATTTAATGAGTTTAGTTATTTTTCCTTAATTTTTTTAACACTCAATTTAAATCACCTCATTTAATTAACATAAATTTTTGCCCCATAATATTATATAGATTTTATTAATTATGCAGTAAAAGAATATAATATAAATTATTTTTTTTAATAAAATTATTATTATTTTTATATTTAGAGTTTGAGTCCAAATTTAGCATAGGTTATGAAACAACTAGTAGTATTTATACATGTTAAGGGATCGTGTGATAGAGTGTACAAGAATAATGTTAAATAAGATGTATTGGTAATGCTTGCATTGGTAATATTAATATTAGTTGTGCTTGCAGTAGTTATACTGACATTATTTTTTATACACTGTTTGATTTGATGTATTAGGAATAATGTATATTATATTATTTTTATAAAAAAATATTTGTTAACAAAATTACCCTTTTAACTTTATTTGTCTGTTCTTTTAAGCAATTAAGACCCTCAACATTCAAGCTCCACCAATTCAAACAAATCCAAAACTTCAAATCTAAATCATCCTTTCCTAGATTCATAACCTTCAAAAATAAAGAATTTAATTTCAAATGTATCATACCCAATAATCAAACATCAAATTCTAGTGGAGTTTATGAATCAACAGTAATATTTGATTGATGAGAGAATTGAATGCAGTGAGAAGAAGAAGATGAGTGAAATTACCTAATTCCCTCATGAAGAAGATTTTAAGCACGATTCATATTAGGTAATCAATAGATGTTACTATCTTCTTGAGGGAATTAGATATTACTAATCAAATTCATACCCAATATTCAATTTATATCCAAGAATCAATAGTAATATCTGATTAACGAGAAGAAAGAAAAAGATACAGTGAAATTATCGTGCTTTTCCATGGCTAATATAAAAAAGAGAAAGATTGTTCAATTTCCTGTTGTATACAATGGAAGAAAATACAACCCGTTTAATTTGCTGTTCACTGAGTAGCATGGAAAATGACTTGAGGAAATATTTTACTGGGAATTTGAGGTGCAATTTTTTCATTTAATAAGATAATACATGTATTAAAATTCTTTCTATTAAAATAATGGTATTAGTAATATATTCCTTAATATACAATAGAGTGTGTAATTAATAATTAATAAGAATAATGTATGCATTAAATTTTTTAACACACTCTACTAGTAGAGTCTATTGAAAAGTTAATGAATGTATTAGTTTAATGTGTATTGCTAATACCTTGTTTGGTATATTTTTTCACCCTATACCTTGTTTGGTATATTTTTTCACCCTATATGTATTGAGGTGTGTATTAAATCCATGGTATTAACAATGAAATAGATTCAATCCGTGCATTAACATAATTAAAGACACTATTATTCCTAAAAAAATTCTAAGCATCCTTTCCAACATATATATGGAGGATATTTTAGTAAAAAAATAATTATTTTTTTTAGAAATTATTAAAATTATGTTATTTTTAATACGTCAAATCAAACATTGCATAAAAAAAATATAAATATAACTAATGTAAATATAGCTAACACATACACAATTAATACAAGCATTACTAACATATTATATTTTATATTATTCTTATACACTCTACCAAACCACTTCTAACTGTACAACTAATAATTTTATCAGAGTT